>NC_141611.1:35162612-35523800 GCF_047967505.1 Dipteris shenzhenensis
ATGTTGAATTCACGAAGTTCAAAATGGATCACTAATTATGTTGTGATTGTCCAAAGATCAATGAGTATGATGTCTTAAACAAGCAAAGCTCCTCAAGTTTTACACTAGAAAGGCACATGTACTTCAATAAGGAAACTCGAAAGGAGGAGACTACATGCACGTCCTTCTTTACCACTTTATCATTGAACCCCCCCCCCCCCCCCCCCGCCTTCTCTCTGTCTCTCTCGCTCTCTCTTTGAAGCTATAAGGACCAACCCAACTTCATTAAAGAGAGCAAGCGAGCGAGTGAGCGAGAGAGAGAGAGAGAGAGAGAGAGAGAGAGAGTTGCATTACCTAGTAAAACAAAAAGAAATACCAATGCAAACACAAGAAAACAAAAGGGCAGACATGTTAAGTAACACATTCCCATCATGCATGTTTTATGTACACATCTACAAGACATATATTTTACTTCTTGGTTCCATAATTCAGATTTTCTCTTTGATCGTCAAGATGCCGCACTTGCCCCCCCCTTCTCTCTCTCTCTCTCTCTCTCTCTCTCTCTCTCTCGCTCTCTCTTTGAAGCTGTGAAGACCAACCCACCTTCATTAAAGAGAGAGAGAGCGAGTGAGTGAGAGAGAGATAGAGAGTTGCATTACCTAGTAAAACAAAAAGATTTACCAATGCAAACACAAGAAAACAAATGGGCAGCGCATGTGCACCGAGGGAGGGCATACATTAAGAAAAACGCTACCCAAGATCAGACATGTTAAGTAACACATTCCCATCATGCATGTTTTATGTACACATCTACAAGACATATTTTGCTTCTTGGTTCCATAATTCAGATTTTCTCTTTGATCGTCAAGATGCCGCACTTGTACTACCAATAATCGCAGCAATAAGTGATAAAACAGCCTGCAATGTCAGCACAAATACTATGAGAACACAGGAAGATGGAAACGTTAAAGTGTTTTAAACCAACTGACATTCGAATAAAATTTGCAATGAAATTTTTAATTTTAATGCAAAAAAAGGGACTTGGAAGCATAGTGTATGAATATTTAGAGGCATTCAATTCAGGGCTATGTGCGTGTTCTTGTAGAGCTCAATATATACTAGCTTTTGGTACATCACATTCATAAGTTCAATCACATGAATAGACTTGTGACCTTCAACTTCCCAATAGTATAGTTGAATTCATTTGATTTCCCGCACGGAGGTGAGAATGGCAGATATTTCATGAATGTGACAAAGAACGAACTATTCCTCTAAAAAATTAACCCGAGTACTAGACACAACCACCAAAGCAAGTGACCTGGATGAAAGTCACTCTGCCATTCGTGTTGGCCAGTTTACAATGGCGAAGCCCTAGGGCTGACATGAGAATAAACAATCCTCTAGAACTCAAAAAGCAGCCTGACTACATACCAAGGTCATACAAGGAACTCCACAAAACAACAGCCTAACGCCACCCTCAGACAACCTGCTGAACATGCTTCAGAATGTTGTCTAAAAGACTCTCTTATCGATCAAAAGTTTGAAAACATACGGTTGAAGGATGCGGACCGAAGGGCATCAACATGAACTCATCCTGGCCTTTCTCCATTCAGAAGGCCGTCAGAAGGCTGTCTTCTGTATATCCGTCTCGTGGATCCAGATCTGGTGATAGAATAAATTTTTAAAAACATCTTGGCCCCGTTCAGGTGCACCAAGATTTAGTCGATCCTTGGCATGGGGAACCTGCTCGATGGTCAGCTTGTTCAGTACGCAGTAATCCACCTTGACGAAAAGGATCGGAGCTGCGTATGGTGAATTACTGGGGGGGATGAATCCTGATCTGAATACCTAGTTCATGAATCTGGAGGTGGTTGCCCAAGTTCATGAAGCCTAATTTGCAGGAATTGAATTCTGGAGTCTAGTGCTAACTTCTGGTAAGGATACTGACTGTGGGTTAGTGATCCAAGGTGATGCTCCATTTGGTTTTCCTCGGAGCATATAGGTGACAGGGACAAAAGAAGATTTGTTTTGAGAGCCTGGTCCTGCTGTGATACTGTATCCTGCTGGATCAGGTCTCGAGGCCTCTGAACTACTGAAATCAAAGGTCAAGGTGGGAACACTCCTAAGCCAAGAAATGAACTTGGACCCATGTCCAAGCCTTGGCTCTGATAATCTGGTCGGACTTCAAACTGATGCCACCGTTGTGTTCCCAATATGATGTCCGCTCCATGCGTAGGTGCGACCCTAAGTGGCCAACAGTCTACAACCTTGAGATCTATAGAGTGGCTGAAGCTAGCTCTCTATCTGCCGTTCAAGGCAATAGGTTTTGTTGGCGTAAGAGTCAACTGAGCCTGCTTAGTGGCTTTGATGGAAACGATGTCCTCTCAACCACCTGAAGCTATCAGGATAAGGACCTTCTGACCACCAATATGTCCCATAGAACTGAAACATATTGGGAAACTGGCAAGGCTCGATCTTCAAGCTCCTCAATGACCACTAAGGTTGCCCTATAGGAGTTATAGCTGTGGTTGAACCACTTGACTAGACTTCTTCTACGCGACGCTTCTTGTAATGCGGGCAGTCTTCCTTCTGGCCGGGCACATGACAATGGAAGCATCAGTTCTCTTTGGCATAGAGTGCTCGTGTTGCTACATCCAAGTACCCACCATACCCATTGCTGTCCTTCGCCATCCAGCTCTTCTTCTACTGTCCATTGCCGGATTTCTTCCCACCATGTGCTGACGTGGAATCTTGGGGCTTCTTACTATTGACTTGCTTGGGTCCTTGATCCCTGTGCATGAGCTCAAAGTTCTGAGCAAGCTTGTATGCACACTCTATCTCGTGGCCGAAAACTACGAATGAACTACTAGATGTCAAGATGCAGCCCTTCAAACTTTTCTCTAACTGCAACCATACGAACACCTGAGTGAACTTGTTAGCATAATGATTCACCATCTTGGTGTCCTCATAGCCTAGCTCGTAGAACTGACTCTAAAGCCTATCCAGGTACTGGAGTGGTAGGGACCGTGATCAGAGGTCTTTCATGAATTCCGCTCATCTATAAAGAGGTACCTCCTCGGCTAGACCATAGTGCTTGAGCCACCAAGTGACCGCCTCGCCTATAAGGTGCATGGATGCTAGGATGCACCGCTCGTCGTCGTTCATAGGCATCACTGAAAAATAACTTTCGAAATGATTGAGCCACGAAGTCAACACTAAGGGTTTTTGCTTACCATCGTGCCGTATCAAGTTGAGCCTCCCAAGGAAAGAAGGCTTGACAGGCAGTGGAAGTCTCTCCCATCCTGCCCCAATGGTCGGAGTGGAGAAATGACGAGTTACCAGTCCCGTTCTTCCTTCTCCTCCCAAGCCTTACGCTTCCATTCTTCCTTTTCCTCTCGAGCAGTACATTCTCTGAGCTCCTTGGCCTCCTGAGCCTCGCAATCCCAGAGTTCCTTGGCTTCCCGAGCCTCACGGACCCAGAGTTCCTAGGCTTCCTGAGCCTCACGGTCCCGGAGTTCCTTGGCTTCGTGAACCTCACAGTCCTGGTGTTCCCTGACTGCTCGAACCTCCCGATCGTGTTCCTCTTTGCCTTACGAGCTGCTCTATTGTGCTCTCTAGCGGCCTGCTCACGGTCATCCCGCATTTCCTGGGGCTGAGTCATGCGGTTGAAGAGAGTCTCGGACTGTTGTTGCTGCATCTGCATCATCATCATGGCCATCATGGAAGACATTGAGGTATCTGCAAGATTCTGTGGTGATAGGGGTCTTGTCTTGGACAGCTCACTAGTACTCATGGTGTCCTTACCGCATCTTGTCTGGACCATAAAACAGTGGGGCTGTCCCTAAACTGACCCTCAGGAAAGAAAAACTGAAGCTCTGATACAAATGTAGCTGGAATCTCCTACGTAATACTAACCGTACTGAATAATGATGCACTCAAACCTAAGTAATGCTGTAGAGTGTGTGAGAGAATCAGAGGGAGAAAATATAGCGGGAAAGGAATAATAAACAATGTCTGGCCCAAAGGGCTGAATACATTTGTAGAATAGACAAGAACTGTATGAAGGGGAATTGTGGTGATTGATTCTTGGGAGGGATTTAAAAGAGAGATGTTTCAAACTTGTATTTCTCCTCTAGCCAGGGATCAGTATATTTGCAGATGGTATGATTTGACTCAGCAAGGATCACTGAAAAATTATGTCAAACAGTTTTGGAAACTTGCTCTATTCATCCATGGCATTGATGACTACATCCTAGTATTGCCTCAGATGTGGCAGCTCAAAGGCCCAGTTCTCTTAAGGAAGCCAAGCAGTTGGCTGAGTTATATGAACCAAAGTACAATCTAAGAGAGAAGACCTTGGGCATTGGCCATTTTGGAACCAAATCCTCAGTCAAAGATGTCCTACTGATGCAAACAAGCCCCCTTCATCATCTACAGCCCCTTCTATCCCTAGGTGTCCTACAGTTTATGGCAGCAACATGGGGCATACTAAAGCATATAAGGATGCAGATGCAAAGGCACCCATTCCAAACTAGTGCAAAGGATCATCTAGGTGAGAAGAAAAAGATGGTGAAGCAACTATCTCAAGCATTCATTGATGACAGGAAAAACAAGAATCTGTGTTATCTATGTGGAGAAAAATGGACCCCTGAGCATCGGAGTGCGCAAAGCCAACTCAGGAGCAAAAGTTAGCATGATCATTGAGATTGAGGATGATCCCATTCAGCATGATCTGGCAACAGAGTTCCATCAGTGTGAAAACAATGACCAGGCCGAGGTGGAGGCTACTCAATCTACTCATGGATCTAAGAGGGAACCTTCTTTCCCATATGACCCTGGTGGGTTCATTCCTGTTGGGATATCTCAAGGTGTATGCCTCAGGCACACCTTATGTTTCTATGTGTGAGTG
Organism: Dipteris shenzhenensis; assembly: GCF_047967505.1. Lineage (NCBI taxonomy): Eukaryota > Viridiplantae > Streptophyta > Polypodiopsida > Gleicheniales > Dipteridaceae > Dipteris > Dipteris shenzhenensis. Next base: position 35,167,501 of record NC_141611.1, read on the forward strand.
CTAGAGGCACAGTTAGGTGCCCACAAGCACAGTTAGGTAGTGGAGAGCCACATAGGATGATTGAGAGAATCTAGGAGCAGATTGAGGAGATGATTGTGGAGCTCTGAAGTCATCAGTGATGTCAGTGAGCTTGTATGAGGTGCCTACTTAAGGACCTCACTTTTCTTCATTCCATAAGCAAGTATTCTGATTTTGTGTCCACTCTACTCTTTCCTTTCAGTGTTCCAACATGGTATCAGAGCCATTTGATCCCCCTTGAGCCCATTTTTGCCACATCATCATCTTCTTCCTCTTCTTCTTCTTCACCATCTCTCCCTCTTCTTCCAAAAATTTGCTTGAGCTTGTTCTCCTCTGATTCTCACCCATTTCCCACGCCCTTTCTGCTGGAGATCCCTCTTGTTGGGGCGAGTTTCGGGCTGGAAGGAATTAAAGAATAAAACGCGCTGCTGGTCGCCATTGCACGAAAATCGTCGATTCTTCTTCCTGCAAGTTCTCTGTGCCTGCTCTGTCTTTGTCTAATTCCTTTCAGGGCAAGCTTCTCCATACCTAGAGCTACCTTGTGCTGAAATCTGAGCAGCAATGGCTGCATATTGAAGGAGAAAACAGAGAAAAACCAGTCGACTTTGTTCAAGAAGGTGAAGGCGACCTGACGCATATTTTCGCCTCTTCTTCCCAGAGGATCTACTGTGGTATACCAGCTTTCTTTTGCCTCAGAAAGCCCCCTTTCTTTTGCTTTGAAGAGTATGATATGAGCCCTCCAAGTTCAGCTCTCTAGTTTTGACAGTTTTGACATACTTTTGAAAATGATGCTACATAAAATGCTACTCTAGCATTTCTGGTCTTTTGAAGTTTTCAATAACTTCACTACAAGTGTTGCTTCAGTTTTGTTTTGACTTGCTAAACCTGGTTGTGATTGGAAAGTGTTTATTTCATTCACTTCTATGAAGCATGCAAAAGGTAGCATCATTGTTTGAAAACTAGTCACTACTATTTGCTACATCAAGTGCCTATACTTTGGAAGTATTTCAGTTCTTTTCACCTATAAGAGAGAAGACACTACCCAATACTTGGGTTAGAGCCTCTCATGGCTTGCTTATACAAAATATGTGAAAAGCCAAAACATAAAGCAATGTCTTGTTATGCTACAAAGGATGAAAATGCCAACCTGACTTCCTTGTTGAAGATTGCCAAAACAATGGTTGCCAAAAAGGAAGCAACTACAGAGATCTACCCTCTCATGGCACTTTTATTTAACTCCAAGTACAAGAAAAAGATGAAGGTCAGACACCTAAGATATGCTTCTCTACACAACTATGGAGATGACAAGATAATTGTTCTCTTGAAGGATATGACTTTCAGATCCACTTGTTCTATCATAATACCATCTTATAAGGCACTAGACACTGCCCATGTGGTAAGACCTTGCCTTGACATGGATATTTTGCCTCCACAAGATGAGGCATCCCATGAAGATTATGCATTTTAAATCGTCTCTATGTATGCTCTAGATCTCTCTTTTTATGTCAAGGTACTCAGCCAGGATAGTCCTCCAAAATGAATGAAAATAAACTTATTGTGTTTTGTGTGTTTTGTAAACACCTCTGGTCACCTTATAATGTAGGCCATGTGTATGTTTTGTTCCATGGTACCTCCTGCAGACATTGTGTGCATGTACATGCAGGGGAGATAACCATTGGAAGGTCTTTTTGTATCCCTTTTGTTTACCTTACACCCAAGGGAACCCTTGCTAGCATGAGAACCTAGCCATAGATTAATCCTTGACCACCATGAGATGGCATGAGAAACTATGAGATTAGATGTATCCTTGACATATCCTGAGGCATTTCCTTGAGGGGGGGTTTGTTGGGATATCTCAAGGTGTATGCCTCAGGCACACCTTATGTTTCTATGTGTGAGTGCTAGAGGCACAGTTAGGTGCCCACAAGCACAGTTAGGTGGTGGAGAGCCACATAGGATGATTGAGAGAATCTAGGAGCAGATTGAGGAGATGATTGTGGAGCTCTGAAGTCATCAGTGATGTCAGTGAGCTTGTATGAGGTGCCTACTTAAGGACCTCACTTTTCTTCATTCCATAAGCAAGTATTCTGATTTTGTGTCCACTCTACTCTTTCCTTTCAGTGTTCCAACAATTCCATGTGACCATGGTAGATGGTGTCTGTCAATCTAAGCAAGGATACCCCATCTGTGGAGGATTGAAGTAATTGATGACTATATGGATATTGACAGAGATTCAGAAGGGGATTCATGTGTTGATGATGATAACATGTCCTGAAACACCCAATCTGATCTGTACAACATCTCTCCTGAGGCACTCACAGGAGCTAGAGGTGCCCAAACACTCAGATTAAAAGGGGCAATTAATGGCAGACCTGTCCATATCTTGGTGGACAGTGGGAGCCCACAACTTCATAAATTCCAAGTCTGTCCAAGCATCAATTAATGGCAGACCTGTCCATATCTTGGTGGACAGTGGGAGTACCCACAACTTCATAAATTCCAAGTCTGTCCAAGCATCCTACAGAGATTGAACATGGCCTGCATGTACAAGTGGCTAATGGGGAGCATACTATCAGTAGATAACATCTTGGAGAAGAGAGTTCTGTCCCGCCTTCTTTCATATCTTGAAACAAGTGCGAGTAAAGCTTCTTGATGTGATTAAAGAAACGGAGTCAGTTAGGTTTCATTCTGTACCTCGAGTTTCTGAGATTGCTAAGTCAAAAAAGTAGCCCAAGGATATCAAAAGTTTTTCACATGAATTGGGTCCTAGAGGTGGACGCCCATATGATGTCCCTCGCCCATATAGTGACAATTACTTGGAGGAGCTGTTGGCATCTCTACGGGCAAGGTTCACCACTGCTAAAGAAGAAGTGGATGCAGTGCTTAATTTGTTTGCAGCAGACCTGGTTGAGATTCTTGATCGCAATGCTGATCCATTACCACAATGGCAGGAAAATGTTGAGGATCTCCTACTTCTAGCAAGTAGGTGTACATTAATCTCACCTGTCAGCTCTCGCCGTGAATGTGAAAATATTGTTCATGAGCTAGATGATCGATGCCAGAAATTGCCGATGGGCTTGTTAAAGCAGCTTCATACTCGCATGCTTTTGATACTCATGCTCTGCATGAGGTTGCTTCAGTTCCAGAAGAAGACTAGTCCTGATGAGGAAGGTTTTCACAAAATACAGCAATGTTTGAAGGGTGTTTGATCCATCGAGTGCTCGTTCACATCTACTGTTAGAAAAAAGGGAAAAGCTGCAAGTAGAACTTCAGGGAGAAGCTTCCGGGCAGTAGATCAGTGACCTGGGATTGTCGAGCCTCAAAAGCTCAAAGCACACAAGAAAGCCTAGGTTTGCTCTACAAAAGAATAAAACAAAGAACCAGCAACAAGATGACTCCAATCACATGACAGATCTGAACAAGTTGGATGCTGTTATCTCTGAAACCTTTGAGACAAGTGGTAACCATGCACAGGCTGGAAAAGATACGGCAATTAAAACACAAGATGAGAGTGCTTTGACTCAAGTGGATGTCAGATGGGATCAAAGCAAAAGCAACAAATTAGATGAAGATGAGGTTCAGCCAGTGACAGCGTCTCCCTCAAAGCAGGGACAGAAAACATCATGGTATGACTGGGCAGATTCAGAAAACCCTTTAGAAGAGTGATTCTGTCACCTGTTGAATTTGCGAAGAAGAAGTTGGTATTTCACACCTTCAGCCGCATTCCTTACACTGCACGTTAGCAGATGCTTGTGATGTCCCAGGATTGAATTTGAACGAGCGGCTCAGAACGCTTGCAGACACCACGAGCAGAGTGCCTAGCTCTATACAACTATTGAGTCCACCTTTGCGTGCCACATGGGCACCAAGAGACCAGATAAAAGGGCCTCCCTAGCCATGTTGAGTCACCTCTAAGCTCCCAAAAAGTCACCAAGAGAGACTAGATAAAAGGGCCTCCCTAGCCATGTTGAGTCACCTCTAAGCTCCCAAAAAGTCCCTCAAGGGAGTATAAGAACGGCTCACAATCCATTAACTGATTTAATTCACTGCAAAAGCTTGTCCTTATGCTATTTTGAATGCTAACAAGCCCATTCTAAGATGCCTCTCTGCATACATACTTAAAGAAAAGGGTACTCACAGCTATAGTGCAACATACAAGGCCGGCCCGCTCCCTGGGATCATGTCTTGTGCATAAAAGAATAATTGCTCCAACATACCATGGGATTGAAGCTAGAAACCACCCAATAATAAACCTGCCATGAAACATATTGTCACAACCATTTCTAAAGCTATCTACTACATTCTTATAGAAGAAAATGAAATATGCGTTGTGTTCAAAACTCCATTTGTACAAAGATAGTGGCTAACAAACATATTACATACCAATAACCACTTATCTAAGTATGTATTATGAAAGCTGTCAAAATGAACGATCTAGCCCATTAACTACCATAATTAAAGGACCATGGATAAATGTCGTTGGGCAACTCCTATAAGCTAGTTGTAGGAGGTTAAGAAGCTTTCCAAGTAGTTCATGGTGAATCTCTCCACAATGCACCTAGTAGCCTAGAGTCATGCCCGTATGGATCAACTTGGCTATTAATTTCCCTTGATACCTAAAATGTAGAGGGTTATCCCTAGACTCGTGTGAGTGGAGGCTCACATTCCATATTTCAATCATTTCAGCCTGATATTTAGAGCGCTCCCTTTTGCCTTTCTTTGTATACTAGACCTGAGTTAAGATAGTCGCAATGTTTGCATCAGCATGCTGCCCTATTCTCTATCCATATGAGGTTAATCAAGCTAAACCTTGAGTCGTCGAACACTTTCTGTTGTCATGCATAAAACAGAGCTGTGCAACTGAGTTATATTTGGATATATACACCTACATAAGACTAGACTTAGACCTGGATGAATCCAGGAACATTCCCAAACTCATCCTCTAAAAACACAACATAGTGCAGTGAGATTGTTAGACCTAGATGAATCCAAGAACATTCCCAAACTCATCCTCTAAAAACACAACATACTGCAGTTTCAATCTCACGATAGTCACTCATAAGATTGAAAACCATAAACTCCATCACGCAAAGCAAGGACTAGCTACTATGACATCCCCACTGACGTCATCAATGCCCAACAGTGGGTGTAGACCATAGTATAAAAATATGCTCTCACACATACAAATCCACACAAACTAAAAATTTCATGAAAGAAGTGAAAGAACAAAGGAAAAAACGAGTTTGTAAGCAGCTATTAGCAAAATTAAGAGTAAATTAGAGAAATAAAAATAAAAAAACTCAGTAAGCAAAGCTTGTGTTCTCATCACACCCAAGCATAAGTTGCCATCTGATTTGAAAGCCTCCATAAGTTCGAAAAGCAATTGCTTCATTTTCTTGGTTATGGACAGGTGTATAAATGCACATGGTGATGGAAATGTGACCTCTTCTCTAGCTAACAAATCAGATCACATGCATGCATTAGTATAAGCAACGCAATTGCACTCCTCTTGCACAATTGGATCCATGTCTCCAAATGGTATATGATTGAAAGGAAAGCATGTCGAAGAGATTTGACTACAATCAAGACTCCACAAGGGCCCTCCAACAATGAGTAGCAAGGATGGTATGCTACTCGGTGGAGCCTTTTGGGGTATGGTTGGGTAGCGTGTAGCTACTATGGGAGGCTAGCCCGGTTGTCCCTTAACCAGAATATATTTCAATTTGTAATGAAATCTTGACAAGGTGCCTTTGAGGCCATATTTATAATATACTCTATAGAATGATAAAATCTGTTGTTGCCCCATCCATATTCATGTAACCCCACTTGAGCTGGTACCTGAATATCCCAAAGATCCTATCTAGGCAATCGAAGGGCCTTTTATGGCAAACAAACCAACACATAAACCTTTGTAAGACTAGAATATATCCAATCGTTCAAATTTAGATTTTTTGTTGTTCTAAAATCCAAAAATCTACACGGAAAATAAAAGAGAAAACGAAAGAGAAGAAAAAAGAGGTGACAAAAAATTCTGAAAAACAAAAGGAAGACATACTTAGCAAGCAAAGCAACACTTATGTGGTCACCAGTGCCCAAGCATACATCCATACATACATTATATGTGTGTGTTGCTGTTCCTACATCTCTCTCTAGCACAGTTCATTTACTGTCTGCAACTCTCTCTCTCTAAAGTAGTACACACCACAGGAAGAAGTTGGATTTGAAACTAATTAACACTGTGTGATTCCTGCCCACTATCTTGTTTCATCTATCTTCTGTGTGGAGAGCGTTGGCTGTAGTATGCAACCTTCACCACTCTTATCTTTTCTAACAAGGATAACTGTTGGGACTGCTGCAAAGGCTGCAACATCTGCTGGATAGATAGGCTGTGCTGGAATTGATCCTGTTACAGAGGCTGATAGTACTTTTTCTGCTGCTATTAGACGGTAGGTAATGCTGCTGCTCATGGCCCTGCTGCTACTACTGGCCCCATGGAGCTCTTGGTAGTCAGCCAAGGTTTGATCCTAGTTGGAGAGCATCTAGGTACACACAGAACAGCATAGTATAGTGTGCAGTAAGGCTCTCTTGGAGTAGCTACTGAAGCCTGTAAGAGGCACGTGGTGATCTAGGAGTCTACAGCTAAAGAGCCTGTTTTAAGTGGATGTTTGCTGCAAGAGTTGGTACAGTTTGTCGGCAGGTTTTGTGCATGGATTGGACATCGATTATATATGTATTTTGGCTGTACATCTGTGTGCACTTTCTCCAGATCTGATGTCAAGCTCTCTATACTAGTCTAGCCCCTACTGCAGATCACGGGAGCAGCACCATGATTCACCTCCCAGCCAATTCTTGCTAAGGCTCACAAGCCAGACAGAGATCTACGTTGAAATCACATGAATTATTTTCATCTCTTCTCTCTCTAGCCTTAGCAAACCCCATATCCCTAGATAGATCTAGATGCCACATGTCATCTATATAGGGCCTTCCTAATGCAACATTTCACCCCTCTCTTGGGATGCATTTAATTCCTTGCCCCTAGGCACAATCTTAGCACTAGGCCCTTGGTCTTAGATCTATCAAGTCTGGTGCTATCAGCCCTCACCTAGGACCTTGACATTAAATCCCTCCCGATCATTTACATGAAGCGCAAACACATATATTACAGAGATAGATCCTTTAAGGGAAATGTCGACTGATTCTTCCGAGGTCATGCTACCTCGGCTAGAGCGTAACATTCCTTCCCTCTTCAGACATCAGCGTCCTCGATGATAAAGTCTGGGAACACTCTCCGCAACTGATATACGGATTCCCAGGTAGCTTCGGATAGAGGCTGACCATGCCATGCAACCAACACCGTGGGTATCTTTCGATTCCGTACTTGCATTGTTCCTCGGTCCACGATTCTTGTTGGTTTGCGCCTTGCAATATCCTCTATCTCCTGAAACAAAACCACACCTTCGATTAGTGAGTCACCTGTATGTAAAAATTTCTTTAAGCGCGAAACATGAAAAACCGGGTGCACCTTACACCCCTGTGGCAATTCTAATTTATAGGCTACACTGCCTATTCTCTTTAGAATTAACCACGGCCCACAGTATCGAGGTGATAACTTAGCACACTCTCCTGAAGTCAACGACTTCGAGTGTGAAGGAATTCTGAGAAAAACTTTTTCTCCTTCTTCAAATACTCTTATAGACCGATTTTCATCCGCATACACCTTGGCTCTATCCATAGCCTGGCGAATATTAGCTCTCGCAAGTGCTAGCATCTCCCGCATCTGAACTACAAAGTTCGCGGCACTAGGCACTTTCTGAGGTACTCCAACTATAGTTGGATTGGCTGGCCTATAACCATAGTTCAGCTCAAACGGACTGAACCCAGTAGATGAATGTTTCCTATCATTGTAGGCAAACTCCAACAATGGCAACCACTTGTCCCATGTATGTTGCCTCAATGACACATATGCTCTCAGCATATCCTCTAAAGTCTGGTTGACTCTCTCCGTCTGACCATCCGTCTCAGGATGATCCCCACTACTCATTCCCAACTCAGTCCTTAGTGTCTCAAATACCGCTGTCCAAAAATGACCGGTAAATCTAACATCTCTGTCTGACACTATGGATCTAGGCAATCCATGCAGACGAAATATATGTGTGATGAACAAATCCGCCACTTGCGGGGCACTAACAGACTCTCTAGTCGGAATGAAGTAAGCCATCTTGGTTAGACGATCAACCACCACAAGGATAGAATTATATCCCCCTTGTGTTGCAGGTAGCCCTACAATAAAATCCATGGAAATGCTCTCCCACTTACTTAGTGGTATTTTCAAGGGCTGTAAAAGTCCGGGTGGCTTCACCCGCTCGGCCTTACTTACCTGACACGAGAAACACCGTGTCACATACTCATGAATATGCTTTTTCATCTTTGGCCAAAAGAAATCTCGCCTCACGAGATCATATGTCTTCTCGACTCCTGGATGTCCCGCACACGGGCTATCATGGCATTGTCGAATGACTCTCTGCCTGAGATCATTCTGACCAGGTACTACAACCTTGCCATTTCTAACTAGCATACCATCCCTTATGGTATATCTTGCGTAAGTTTGGCCTTTTCTGGATGCCAGGTCATCCTTTTCATTTTCCCCGGGTTTTAACACATGAGCCTTAGGCCATAAGCTCTGGACAAACTCGTCCACTTTTTGAGTTTCTCTTATCTCGGTCATTAGAGCACTCTCTAATACCGTGAAACTCAGGTTGTGCATAATGCGAGACAACGCATCAGCTACCTTATTGTCTTTTCCTCTTCGGTACCGAATCGTTAGATTAAACTCCTGCATGAGCTCTACCCACCTAGCTTCGCGGCCCCTCAAGTCAGGCTGTTTACAAAAATGTTTCAGAGTATCATGATCCACATCCACATAAAACTCTGAACCATACAATATGCCTCCATGTTTTCAAAGCATGGATAACTGCATACAACTCCAATTCATGAGTTGGCCAATTCCTTTGAGAGGGAGAAAGCTTCTTGCTTTCAAAGGCTACTGGCCTTCCCTCTTGAAGGAGGACTGCTCCTACCGCAATGCCACTTGCATCGGTTTCTAGGAACAACGGTTTCTGGGGATCAACTATTTTTAACACCGGTCCTGAGACCACAGCTTGTTTTATGGTGTTAAAACTTTCTTGTTGATTCTGCCTCCAAATAAAAGGTACTTTATCTGAGGTCAGATCAGTCAATGGCGTTACTATTCCAGAATATCCTTTGATATGCCTTCTATAAAATTGGACAAACCCCAAGAATGATCGCAACGCGGTCAGACTTTGAGGGATTGGCCAAGTTAGTATCGCAGCCACTTTCTTCGGATCCATTTCTACCCCCTGTGGAGTAATTACGAACCCTAAGTATTCAAGCCTAACCATACACAGTATAGTTTTCTTTTTATTCACATAAAGACTGGCTTTCCTCAAAGTACCGAACACTATCCTTAAGTGTTCACGATGCTCAGTAACACTTTTACTGAATATCAAGATATCGTCAATAAAATGTACTACGAACTTTCCGATATACGGACGTAGTAAATCGTTCATAAGCATGACGAAGGTCGCTGGAGCATTGGTAAGTCCGAAGGGCATTACCAAAAACTCATAATGACCAAACCTGCTTCTAAAAGCGGTTTTATGCACATCCTCGGCTCTAATCCGGATCTAATGGTAGCCGCACTTAAGATCTATCTTGCTGAAAATCACGACTCCATGTAGTGCATCTAGCAAATCATCAATCCGAGCCATCGGATACCTGTGCTTAACAGTGATATTATTCAATGCTCTGTAATCTATACAGAGGCGAAACGTATCATCCTTTTTCCTCTTTAATATCACTGGCGAAGCAAAAGGTGAGAAACTTGGTTGAATCTGCCCCAACTTGAGGTATTCTTCCAGTTGTCTACGCACCTCCGCTTCTTCAGCAAAACTCATTCTATAGGGAGGTCTATTTACAGGTTCTGCCCCCGGGATCAGCTCAATCTTATGCTGAACTTTCCGCTCTGGAGTTCATCTCTAAAACATTCAGAGAACTCCTCTGTTATAAGATTAGCCAGCTTGGCCATCTCACCACTTTGCGTAACATCAGTGCTAGTCGAAGAATCATCCACCGACTCTACCGATGCTGTGCAAAGATGCAAAAACTCTACTTGAGCCTTTCTGATTTCCATCACGGAAACCAAAGGTCCTTGAGGTATATCTTCTTTACCTCGCAAGACATAAAGCACATCATTCATCTTGAATTGATATACGTGCTTTTTCCAATCAATGGCTGGATTCTTCCTAGAATGCCACGCCATTCCCAGGGCTATATTTGCGTGAGCAAGCTTGGTCATTTCAAAATCAAGCTTCTCAGCATAGTCCTGAATCCGAAGCTCCAACTGGGTAACCCTTTGGTCTCATACTTCAGTTGAACTTCCATCTGCCATCCTGACTGTGTACGCATAGTCAGATGGACTTGTCTTTAATTTCAGCCTCTTCACGAGCTTGGAGTTAATCACATTGTGAGTTGACGCCGAGTCAAACAACACAATGACATCATGACTGGCCACTTGCCCTTTCATTTTGATTAACTCCGTATCATTGAAGGCTGTATACCCCGTTGCTGCGGGCTTAGATAGGATGTTATCACGTGCACTCGTCACTAACTTAGCAACAGACACACATAACAAACAAGGTACTAACCTCTGAGAAGATCCCGCTAGCTGAATCTGCATCTCTTCCGCTCTGGGACTTCCCTGCATCTCCACGTCGCACTCTGAGATCACCATCTCAGCCATCCGACGATCTTTATTACGTGGACAATCTCTCCACTGATGAGGTTGAAGGCAACCAAAGCACAAGCCTTCTCTCCTCGCTTTCTCCCGCTGTTCTGGGTTCAAGGGAGATTTAGACCAAGCCCGGGCTGCCATTGGGGTTACTTTCCTCTTCACTCCAATGGTGGTACTTGGTTTAGGAGTTTCAGCCGGTCTCGCCTGCTTGGCTTGACCACTCGGCTGCGAACCACTCCCTCTACTAGCCCACTTCTTCTTAAACCCAGATTTCTTCGGATACCCATACTGGGTTCCGACCTGTGCAAACCCACTTGGCTTGCTGCCCTTGGCATCCTCGTAGTTCAGGGCTATAGCTATTGCATCATCTAGCGTGTTCGCGTACTTAGCCCGAACTTCCATTTTTATTCGATCATTCAATCCAAATATGAAATCTTTTACTTGGATTGATTGAGGCAGGGGTTCATCAACCTTCATTACACTCTCTCGAAACTTATCAGTGTATTCTGCCACTGATAAACTTCTCTGACGAAGGTTCCTATATTGATCCCAAGCTCGGGATGCTTCGTCAGGAGGTAAGAAGTGTTTCCTGAACTCTCTTTTAAACCCCTCCCAGGTAGTGGATGCTATGCCATCTTTTTGTTGTTTAATCCACCACCGATCCGCTGTCTCACTAAACATGTGGGTGGCCTCGCGGATCTTTTTGATGTCATTTCTGATCTCACAAATGGCGAACGCCTCGTCCCATTTGTGTAACCAGGTCTCAATGACATCGGAGCTACGGTCGTTCATCCGACCAGAATACTTTTCCGGTCTGTAATTGGCAATATTTGGCACTTTAGCCTTCCTAGGCTCAACCGTATGGACACTAGACTCCAGTTCCATTGGAGCCTTTCCCTTCTCCTCTCGAGAAGGTCTGGCAGACATACTCTGTAACGCTCTCCTAAGTTCAGATTGCCCTGCGTTGGATTGTAATTGCTGCGCTAACAACTGTTGCAAGGCATCCTCCAGCAATGCAATCCTGCCAGATAAAGTGTGAGCTACTGGGCACGATCCCTGCTGGGTCGGCCGGACTCCTGACTCACCAGGGTCCCTTCTGGAAGCCCCTTCTTCTGCTTCCATTCAGCTCAATAGGTGTTTTGGTTTTGGGTTTTTTTTTTTTTTTTTTTAACACCTCTAGAACACTGTACTCACAAGCTGACACAATTCAGTGTACTGACACTCTGACACAATTCCCTATACTAGGGAATTCCTGCAATCCCACATTCACACTGATCAAGCATTTAATACAAGCATATATCACATATGGCGCTTTTCCCTATACTAGGGAAATTCCTGCAAATTAACTCACACTGAAGTATACAGGCATCTGCACAGGCATAATCTGTCCCTATAGCATCGTTGACTGTAAACTCTTATGCAAGCGGAGCATCAACAAACTAAATCAAGAGAAGAAAACACAGAATTGACAGAAGTGACAGAGAGCCCCCTGGTCTATGAACTCTGATCGAAATCCGTCTGAAGGAATGAATCGAAAACTGGCACGGGTCGAGGTAGCCAGATATCCCGAAGCCTGTGGGTCCTATGCCTTCGTGCTCGCTGCGCCAAATCTTGACTACGGGTCCACATGATCAATTTGCTCCTGCTCGCCGCTCACGAGCTGCTGCTGCTCGTTCCAGCTCCTTGGACTTTCCGTTCTTCTGCGATTGATCCCGGACTGCCCACGTCGAAAGACCTCATAGTCATCCGTAATCTCTAATTGCATATGCGCCAGGGAAGCAGTCGACAACTGTTTTTATTGCGTAGACCGACGTCGAACGAACAGTCCACGTATCACGTCACGTTCGAATTCGCCGTCTGCTCTTCACGTCTTCCGTTTGATCGTAGACCACGAATCCCCTCTCTTCTCCACGCCAATCGTTCGTTGTCAGCACAGCTCCACGTGAGCGCCAATCATCACGCACATCGTCAGCAGCGTTGGATCTCCCTCGACGCTCGTCTATAATTGTGCGGCCTTTTCACTTGCCTAGCCTGTTCAAGGCCCTACGCTCCTCTATCCATCACACGAAGGCTACCGTTGGACGAGTAGCGCACTATCACGAATCCCCGCTATTCGTCGTCACCGTCGGGTGATTCGCCACCAACGCTCCATACCTTTCCTCTTTCGTAACCTGCTCTGATACCAATTGTCAAGCTCTCTATACTAGTCTAGCCCCTACTGCAGATCACGGGAGCAGCACCATGATTCACCTCCCAGCCAATTCTTGCTAAGGCTCACAAGCCAGACAGAGATCTACGTTGAAATCACATGAAGTATTTTCATCTCTTCTCTCTCTAGCCTTAGCAAACCCCATATCCCTAGATAGATCTAGATGCCACATGTCATCTATATAGGGCCTTCCCAATGCAACATTTCACCCCTCTCTTGGGATGCATTTAATTCCTTGCCCCTAGGCACAATCTTAGCACTAGGCCCTTGGTCTTAGATCTATCTAGTCTGGTGCTATCAGCCCTCACCTAGGACCTTGACATTAAATCCCTCCCGATCATTTACATGAAGCGCAAACACATATATTACAGAGATAGATCCTTTAAGGGAAATGTCGACTGATTCTTCCGAGGTCATGCTACCTCGGCTAGAGCGTAACATCTGAAGTGTTCTTTAAACCAACACATATCTAGATGAATCCAGTCACATCCAAACTCATCCTCTAAACACTCAACAAATTGCGAATTTTCAATCTTATGAAAGTCACAACGTTAAAAACCATGAACTCCATCACGCATAGTAAAGACTAGCTACTATGACATCCCCACAAATGTCATCGGCACGTAACGATGAGTGTAGACCATAGTATAACAAATGCTCACACAAACATATCCACATACCCAAGCACACTTGAGCATTCCATTTATACAAAAGTCGCCATATTGAGTTTCAATTAGCACTCTAGTGATGAACTTGACCATGACAAAGGCTAGCACCTAATCAAAAAGTAGACCACATAGCTACAACTGCTTGTGAAGACTTATAATATGTCATTTTAGTCTCTCCCAAATGAGCATTTCAAAGATGCTTAGGAAAGATAGTTAATAAGGCAAAGCAGCTCTTGAGATGGAAAGAATTCATCGCAATATCAACAAGGATAAAGACTTCACAAGGTAAAATTTGCATGTCCACTAATGCAGCAGGGAATATATAGCTAGATGAATCCAAAAACGTGCCCAAGCCCATCCTCTGAACACACAACACCCCAAAGATCCTGTCTAGGTTTTCAAAGAGCTCTTTGCCGCATAAAAACCAAAACAATCACTCACAAGGCTGAAAACTAAAACCTCCTTCACACATAGCAAGGACTAGCTACTATGCCACCCCCACCGATGTCATTGGCACTTGATGGATGTAGACCATAGTATAAACAAACGCTCTCACATACATATCCACATACCAACCACACTTGGGTATCCATTTATACAAAAGTCGTCATACTGAGTTTCTGCCCAAACCCATCCTTCAAAAATACAACAAATAGTGCAGTTTTCATCTTATGACAATCACTTATAAGGATGAAAACCATAAACCCAGTCACTCATAGCAAAGGATTTTAGTCTCTAGGATCATGCTGTTTACAAACTCTCCGTTCCATCTTTTCTCACAAGTGGACAAGAGTGTGATGAGTGGCACTTGCCTGCATATAGGGTATATAATTGCAGTCTATTGCAACATCAACAGGGTGATGGACCCTTCATAAGATGAAATTTGCATGTCCTCGGGAGCATATATCTAAGGAACATGCCCAAACTCATCAAATGAAAACACAACAAATAGTGATAGGGGAATGTAGCCTCTTAAGATGGAAAGAATTTATTGCAACATCAACAAGGTGATGGACCCTTCATAAGATGAAATTTGCATGTCCTCAGGAGCATATATCTAAGGAACATGCCCAAACTCATCCTCTGAAAACACAACAAATAGTGCATACAAACCAGCCGTGCCTTGTTAACTTGCTCCCTCTAATGCACACATTCAAGTCAGCAATCCCACGTGCATGTCAATGTGTATTTACTGCTTTATCAAAAGCATTCTTTAGACGTACAAAGCAGCAATAAAAGTCACGTCTTTCTTTTCACGTCTTTCTTTTGTTACATATTGGCTATTTCATTTCCAGTACCGAAAGTTTCGCTCTAAAACTACCAGCCCATGATGGTCCCCCCTATAAAGCCTGTCCAATTTGGTGAATGCCAATATGAGGGAAAAAATAGCATGACGTCAATAGTCAGCCTGTTTGCAAAACCAGCCCAACAAATTAAATCCTTTTTTTGTGAGAACTCGGACAGAACACTAAGAACACTCAAGGCATTAAACAATCTCTCTCTCTCTCTCTCTCTCTCTCTCTCTCTCTCCATGTGAGTTTTACTTTTACTTACAGAAACCAACCAATGCCAATTCCACAACAAGGAAGCCGCTGAAGTTCTCGCTCAACAGGTCTTCCTTCAACAACAGGATACCCTGCATGGAGAATACAATCCAAGGAATTTAGGACTTTTACTCCCAGATCAAGCGTTGCAGATGCGGTACAGGAACAGCGCGTGGCAAACAGCAACGGAAGAGAAAGATACCTGGTACAGGCTGATAACCATACTGTAGACCCTGACTAGGGTGTACTGGCTGTGGGAAGCCAGGAGGCGCAGGCTGGGGGTAGCCTGGGCTGCCCTGAAACGTGCCATAGTAATGGGGAGCAGTCGGTGCGGCCTGCTGATAAAGACTTTCAGTGTCCTGCGGCCCCTGCTGCTGCTGCTGATGGTAGTAGTAGCCCCTATCTTCAGAGCTCCCGTCTTGTTTCATGATGGAGAGGAGGGAAAAGAGGATTCACAACAAAAAATGAACGGTTCGTGTGGCTGTCCGGCAGGATTCTTGAGTCTGCGTGAAGACTGAAAGCTTGCGGGAAATGCTTCAAAAAATGCTGTTTTCCAGGCTGCAGATAAATGACAAATTGATAAACAAGGGAATCAAAACAGACCTCTCTTTCTCTCTCTCTCCCCCTCTCTCTCTCTCTCTCTCTCTCTCTCTCACAGAGACACACACAAACTCAGATCAACCGAAATAAATCTAACCTCGTGAGAAGCGCAGAGTTGTGGAACTGTATGCAAGATCTGCAGCTCCCCTGGGAAAAGCTCCGCACGATCACCCTCAATAAATAAAAGAACATCCAGTTCGCATGCATTGCCCAATTTAAGGGCGTCAGCTATAACTTAACCTTGGTTTAATTAAGGGCCGTTTTGGAGCCTTTGTTTACTTAATTTGCCCTCCCACGTATGGGAACTTCATGATCTTGCAAGAAAGACTTTTCAATAGCATGAAACCCACCTAGGGGTTTGGTTCAACCTAAACCTCTCATTCCACTTTCATTACCTACGGATGAGTGTCGATAATCGAAGCAATCCCTTCTTCATAGCACCCACAAGGAGCGTTGGTCACACTAGCACCAAACAATCCCAAAACTACCTATGAAGCTCTTCTTAGGAATGTTAAAGGGACGAGAGAAGAGATTTAAAACTCCCATAGAGATATCCTACCCTTCATGATTTTTCAGGCTATTCAAGCCAATAACTATATCATTTTATTCAAGATTAAAAAATTGGTAGCCATACAACGATAAGCTAATTTATTGGCAAACTTCTAGAATCTCAACAACATGCTTGAGAAAGTTCGCAAAGGCTATAGCCAAGCCTAGAGCTAGTTAACATTATGCTCATAAATGTGTGGCTGGTGACAATTTATTTCACATAAAGCATAGTTTGAAGTCATAATGATTGTAGCAAGTCTTAGCATGAGAGACACATCAATTTAAGATCAAATCGATGAGTGAGATCCTTAAGCTCTCCTACCTTTTTCATAATGGTCTACATATGTATTTTTAGCCATTTGCCTTTTTAAAAGTTTTAAGCTATAATCAAGCTTTCCAGAAAAAGAAAATGTCGCTAAACTTGAAAGCTTTCTTATTTTCAAAAACAAGAAGATGACTAATGGCAAACAAAAGACACCCAACCAAGAAGCTCTTCCATTTCAATTTGAGGTTTCTCTTTGATAACACTGAGATGACTTCTGCTTTGAGTTAGCAACCAAGATCATCCTTACCGAGCTGTCATGTGGTGAGGTATCGAGCATATAAGAGGCACATAAAGACTATATCAAAGCAATTGTTGATCTTACAAGCTAATGTTGAAATGACTCCCCCTTTCGACCCAGCTATAACAATCATCAAAATTAGGAACCGAACTACATGAATCACCATCTAGGGTGGTGAGCACATGGAGGTCACAAGTAAGTTTTGTGGCCTGACCCTAGCCAAATAGACATCCCCATCATATCTCTATAAGGGAGGGAGTCATTGGACTAGCTTGTTAGCTTGCCATGTCTATGGCTAAGGTCCACAATCCAGATACTAATCAATGAATCCCCTTGGCTCAAGCCCTCACGCCAATATAAAACCTAGGCCACGACTAATATATCACGAATGTTTTCAATCACTTAGACCCCTAATCCTGGGAAAATTAGCAAACTTTTAGGATACAAAAGTTTTACCTCTTAGGATCCACAAACAAAATCTTTAGAATCAATGAGTTTTCAAAAGTAGAGTATGTTACCAAAATTTTTACCTCTCTAGAGATTCAACAACCATAATATTCAGGTTTGTTTTAAAAAGGTAGGCCCAACATGGAGTGAAAGCTAGTGAATTTTTAGGATGTGAGAATTGATAATGCAAGTGGCAAAGAGAGAGAGAGAGAGAGAGTCCATGGGGAGTGCGCTCTCGATCTGGTTCTAGGTGATGCAAAGCTATGTATGCTAGAGGAGGGCTCAAGCTGCTGTATCTACATGTTGCTGGCAGAGGCTCTCCAAATTCAAACATGCTCCTCCTTGGCCTACTGCTACATGTGCTTGAGGCTTCCCACCTCCTGTGACAATTGGGAGACCCTAGTACCGAACTTTTGACGGAGTTGTGCCATCTTTTGCTTCTACCACAGCTGCTTGGTGTTGGCTTGTACAAGCTCTCATCGAAGCCTCTATGTTTGGTCGATAGCCAAGTACTCTATGAGATACTAGGCATAGTGGTGGGCCACCTCAATCCTTTCCGATGGAGGAAGATGGGGGAACTCACTAGTGTGGCCAACTTAGTGGGAGGCATGGCAATGGCGAGCTTTGACTACACCTCCTCATCCATGTCCATCCTTGAGCGCTTATTGGCAGTGGTGGTGAACATCTCGATGATGGGGCCTTGCTGAGCCTTTCTTTTGAGCAATGCCTTGATGGGGTCACTGAGCTTGGGGATCACCCTTGAGTTGGACATCACAGCCGTGGTCAGATGGGGAGGCAGAATAGACTGAGGCAAGTGGTATGATCAATGATGATGAAGGGAGAGGCAAAGGAAAGTCCGAGTGGTCAATCCTCATAAATCCCATATAGCACGTGCAAGCAAGTATGCATTATCAAGTTTAGGTTCAAGTAAGCCATCTAGCTTATCAGAATAGTTTATGTCATGCTACCTTACTTCGTGATTCTCATATGGAGTACATGCTAGGTTTTCCAAAAAAGCTTGCAATTCATCTAGAAATGACACATGTTTCTCTCTTCTTGTACATAAAGGAATGAAAAGAAGAGAGAATCCTAATCATACATCCAAAAATTATCAAATACCAAAGTCAAACTCGTATCATGAGGATACCATTGAATATTCCCCAAATCTCAAACAATCTCTGTGCATCCACATACACACCCTTTATATCGCAATCTTGAAGATGTATCTAATGACTTCAATATCAAATTCCATGAGCTTACATTATTGTGCCTTAAGCTCACTTGTGGAGCTTCGAGTCTGGAGGTAGTCATCTATGATGAAGGCCGTGAAATGCTTGGAAGGCTGAAAACAAGGCGCTTGAGCCTAAGCATTGTAGAAGGATCCCAGCTCGTGCGCATTCTCTAGGAGCTACCCCAGGAGGCAAAGAAGCACTCAGAGATGGTTGTTGGAGGCCGTGGATGGTGGCTTGAGTTAGAGTCAATGCTATAGGGCTTGATGTCGTAGAGTGCAAGGCTTGTTGTAGAAGCAGTCCCAGAAATGAAAGCCTTGAGGTAGGTAGCTATGACCAAAACCAAAACCAAATGGGGAACCAAAACCGAATGGAGGAACCTTACACCTCTCCCTCACACCTCTCAAAATACTAAATCCCTCAAACACACCTCTCAGGGAATGAACTCAAGAGAACTCAAACCGAGATAATGAAAGCTCTAAATGACATAATTGGGAGCTTTTCAATCCAAAACGGAGATGAGAAGTAGCTGTACAATGATAGTTAGAGATGATGAAGAAAATGCCTCAAAAGGAGGGCTTTCACTCTCTCATAAAAAGCACTCTCTCATGAAGAATGGACCTCGTGAATCTCTCGTTCGGATATGGGGGATGCCTCGCAAAATGAGGGCTTAGTGGCTTGACAAGATGCAAGGGCTTGGGAGCACCTAGTGCTCTGATACCATGATAAAGTGGGGAGGGGGGGGGGGGAGAGAGAGAGAGAGAGAGAGAGAGAGAGAGAGAGAGAGAGAGAGAGAGAGAGAGAGAGAGGGAGGGAGAGGGAGGAGTGCACACGATATAGCTACCTATACACTATGTTGTATTGAACATAAGCATGAATATATACATGTGAACCCCTTAGGGATAGGGCTAGGGTTAGGGTTTGCCCCTATGCCCTATAGGTATGGTGCAATTTACACCATCCTTAAAGACTACTCTAACTAAAAAATTTGAATAGTTTTTGGACTATGGTACTATTGTACAAACTAACTGATCACTTGACCCACAGTTTTGGACCCAAACAGATCTAGAAATAGTAGCTTCCCCTTATACTTCCAACTTCTACCACAAGCCATGCTACTCCGCAACCATGGCATGTCCATAAACTCTCCAAGATACGAACACCAAGTGAACAGGTTGAGTGCAACCACATAGACAACATGGTCGAGCCCAATGTAACTAGTCCAAATGAATTGCCTTGGGCTAGATGGACCAACATGGGAAAGACTAGCTTTGAGCAGAGTGGGCTGAAGCTATTAGCAAATGATAATTTAAGAGGTAAAGCACTCAAGGTGGCGGCTAGAGAGAGCTAGAATGCACATTTAAAAATTAACAAAGTCACAACCTACTAAAAGTGATTTGAACTTTTTGTTGATTATCATTAAAAGCAATGGAGCTACATTAGTGACAAGTTTGGACTTGCTTGGAGCTTCCTCCTAGCTAAAAGGGACCCTTAGGAGAGCTATGTTAATGGCAAGTTTGGGCTTTCTTGGAGCTTTCTCCTAGCTAAAAGTGACCCTAAAGATCACTAACAGTGTTCTAAAGGAACAATGTCATGTTCTTTAAGGGAACAATTGGAGCAGAGTAAAGATCTATGGTAGGACTTGTAGATATTTCAATTTTGAGAAAGAATTAAGAACACTAATCTCTTCCTCCTTTCATAAAATTTGAGCAAGCCCAGTGGATCTTTGAGGGGATCCTTGGAAGCCTCATTGAAGAATATTGGGTAGGACGAATTCCAAAAGGTGAGAACTTTATCCTTGCAAGAATGAGAGGGGTCACAAAGTTTGGTTATAAAACCAACCTTGGCACCTCTCCTTCTTGCATGTTATTCCTTACTACATTTATTTGTAAAATGATTTTTAAAACATAAAAAATGTTAATGCAATTAATGACATTTTCTTGAAAGCTTACTATGTTTTATTATAATATTTACTCACAAACGGCATTTTGGAAACAAAAAGAGTGTTAAGGCTTTGCATGCAATTGATGACATTTTCTTAAAAGCTTACAATATTCTATTAAAAGGAAAAAGATGAAGAGGCAAAGGATGAAGGGGTATGAGGTTTAGAGAGAGGATACATACTAGGGATGAAAGGGTGTGAGGGTTACATCTATGGAGAAAGGCTATGGGAGAATAATATGTATGATGAAGGGGTACTAGTGGGTAGAGAAATTTCCATAAATTTAGCACTTTGAGGTGCCAGCAAGCTTGGTTTTAAAACCAACCTTGGAACCTCATGTTTCTTATTAAATTTATTCAAAAAAGGCATTTTGGAAACAAAATGAATGTTGAGGATGTGCATGCAATTCAAGACATTTTCTTGAAATCTCAATATGTCTTCGTGAAAGAGAAAGCTAAATTGGGATATAAAGCATGAAGGGGTATGAGGAACAAGTTCAAGGAGAAGGGTACATGAAGGATGAAAGGGTAGGAAGTATAGCTTTATGGAGAAATGCTATGAGAGAGGGATATGGGAGAAGGATATGAAGGATGGAGTTGTATTTGCAGCAACATGGAAGAGGGATGGGTTGATATGAGAGGGAGTATGACCTCGGGGATCCTACACCTTGCCTTAGGCTCTCCTCTTCCAAGACAAGAGGTGCCACCAATGTTGATTTTAAAACCAACCTTGGCTATCATCTCTAGGCCTCTCCCTTGCAAGAAGGATAGGCGACATCAAGGTTGGTTTTGAAAGCGAATTTGGCTATCATACTAGGGTGTTGCCTTGCAAGAATGGTAAGTGCCATTGAGTTTGGTTTCTTAGTATTCATCCTACATCACCAAGCCTGTCCCTTACAAGAACAAGAGGTAGGCACCAAGCCCTTGGCAATCTTGCACTCATCCCAGGCCCCCCACCTGAAATGGCACGACCATGGACATTTTAAAATTGACGTTGGATAATCAACAAGGCCCACCCTTGCAAGAAGTAGAGTTGCCAACAAGGTCAGTTTTAAAACCAACTTTGACTATCATCCTTCCTCATCAAGTCTCTCTCTGTCAAGAAGGAGAGGTGCCATTGATGTTGGCTTTAAAACCAACCTTTGATATCATGCTCCATCACAAAGGCTCTCCCTTTCTTGATGGAGTGGTGACACCAAGTTTAGTTTAAACCAACCTTGGAAGTCTTGTACCTTACCTCTTGCCCTCCTCCTTTAAAAGGAGTGAGGACACCTAAGGAGGGTTTTGAAATAGACATTTTCTATCCTCATCCATCAACAAGGCTCACACTTGCAAAAAATCTAGGTGCTACCAAGGGTTATTATGTTGTAGGTGCCAACAAGGTCATTTTTAAACCTACGTTGTCTATCAAGTATTGGTACTGATATCTCTAGCAAGAAGGCTACTGGCATTGCCAAAGGCAAGAGAGTGACTTGTCATCATAGCACATCCAGCAAAAAAATTTAAGCCATGCCACCAACAAAGTGATAAATGGATGCAAAGACCTGCAATGCGCATGGTACTGTGATACATATAGTGCCCCTATTTGTGAGATGGAACAATTCTCTAACATTCAAAGACATAGGCACAGTGACTGGAGTGACAAAAAGATTGAGCTAATATGCAAGGTGACATGTTAGAATAGGCTTGAAAGATTATATTCTATCACCCTTTCCTATGAAGATGCAAGACATACAAAGAGTTAAAAAGACTTGATGGACAAATCGGGGTGACACATTATGTTTGATGAAAATAACCAGACATGTTTGTTGAGGCATTTTGGTGAAATGCTCAAGATGTCAAGGAACTCAACATCAATGTAGCACTTCAACCAAGTGACGGTAATGCACCACTGAAACAACCTTAGTAAGGGCAAATGAAAGTGTTATGTCATTGACCGCCATTCCATTCGAAGAAGACATGCTTGGTTGGAAAAAGGAGCAAGGATTGCACAAGAAGTTTTATCAAAATAATATCTTTTTGGGATTGAAGGGTTCTTGATACCCTACAAAGAATTTCTTGCAAGCACTGCATGATTATGTGTATAGACCACTTGTGGATCAGTGCGTATTTATTCAAATAATTTACTGTGAATCCAAGAAATTGCTCCACCAAGGTAGATTTGATGCCATTCAACCCACACAAAAATTTGCCATTTTCCAATGTTCCCATTGGAGATATATACACATATTCATATTGGGTGCTCTTAGGACAACACAATCAAATTCACAAGATTTTCGCAAGAGAATCTTATTAAAGTGATTGGGCATATCAGACTAATTTACACAAAGAGGACTATAAGAATTGTTGTGAATTGTCCTATGCATGACGATTGATTTCACACAAGGCAAACAAAGAACTACAATAGGTCTATCCTTATGCACAACAAATAAAGTAGCTACAATATCAATGGATTGCATGTGGTCGACCCACCAAGCCTAAAACTAGAGTTGCTAAAGGACACCCTTCACAAAAAGAGTGGGATGTAAGTAATTCTTTGATCCTAGCTCTTTCAATTATGCTTTGTTTATATTTTCAAATTTATTGGTAAGGCTAAGTTGACTGAAGATGGGTTTTAAAATTGATCTTGAACATCAATGTATCATATTATCTTGTTGGCTACAAGCTCTATTATTGATATGATCTTGAACATTATTATGTCATACTATGTTGTTTTTGTGCAAGACTTCCTTGACACAATGCAAGTATATTATTTTAGAGCAAAGAATAATCCAAAAGATGTTCACATATCATTAGTTTAGATGACCTCTTTGCATGATGGCTAGATATTGTGAAAAGATGTTTCGAGTGTAATTTTCCAAATGTAAAGGGAGAAGTGTTCCTTGAGGAAACATCAACAATAGAGATGCCCATCTATGCAAAAGTGGGAGAGATTTCTCAAGGAAAAAAGGTTAGGGCTAATAATGTATTTATATTGGTATGGAAGACTCTATGTTCTTTGATTTGCAGCAAGAGATCTTTGAAAGAAAAGCCCTATGGGTAGCATCAAAAGCATCCAAGTTCAGAACAACCAAGACAAGAGCTAGAGAATTATAATTGAAAAGTTGTTCAACAGACGACGTCAATTTTGTTACATCAAAATCATTGGCCAATGTGGGTAAGAGTTGGCAGGAATTGAAAGAGTTTTATGACATAATAGATGAAATGCATAGAACTCTCTTTGAATACCTTGATGAATGGTTAAAAGTATACTAGAACCCAAGCAAGTCAAAAAATTCAATGTTACCTCATATTGTATTTGCCTACATTAATTGGATACATGGCTCAAACTTTGGGGAACCTCTCGCCATGACCAAAAAGAGATGCCTTGGAAGATTATAAAGGTTGGATCCAACTTGAAGAGTCTTGGAAGTGATGATAGATATATGGATCAGTGTAGGAGGGGTAGTCATTCTTGAGATGTAGCTTGAAGAACAATTCATCAATCCTAGAGTTCACCCCCAAGTCTGTGTCAAGCTTGATGTGGCTGCAAAGCTCCCAGACACTCTAGTGATATTTAATAGAAATGGTATTATTTTTAGGGAACAACCACTAGTGTACAAGAATCTACCAAATTCTTGTTTCCTCTGTGGCTTGTCCTCTCATGTTGTAGAAAATTGTCCTCTGAAGAGGAGTAAAGCAAAGGATCCCCATCAACCTCCCAAGCCTAAATGGTCTGCCAAAGAAAAACAAAACCCATACGTACAAGAGGAGGCTGAGGTTAAAAGGGATAGCAATGTCCCAAGTAAAACTATAAAGTCAAGGACCTAAAAACCCAGTCTTTGAGAGAAATAGTCACTTTTCCTCTGGTGACAAACAATGCTTATGATGGAAAAAGATGAGGTTAAACCTAGGTGTTCTAAGGAGTTTAAGAACGATGTGAATCAGTAGGATGGAAGCATGAGTGACACTGGTTTGGATGACTCAGAGTAAGAGCTACCACTTCCTAAATAGAGTGAAAAGGATACACTTGTGCAAGCAAAGCCTTAAGATATGGTTCAAAATAAAAGAGGAATTTCCAAGGTTAAAGGCCAGGGATCCCCTCCTAAAAGACCTACCCCCAAGGCTAAAAAGGGGAAAAGTAAGGATGGTAAGTAGTCCTTTCTCTTTCCTCACATTGAATATGTGTGGACTTACTGACCCCTTGAGAAGTCAGGAATTGACTAAATGGTTGAAGGGAAACTCTCTTTCCCCCACTTTTCTTGCCCTACAAGAAGCTAAAGTTACAAATGAGGTCCTAGAGAATAGACTTAGACTATTTATAAGAGAAGAGTATGGTTTTACTCCTTCCATGAAGAGGGTAGGGGAGGGACTGCAATAAGTGTTCTTTCTTATTATAAAAACTCTGTGTCCAATTTCCAACAAGACATTAGTCATAGATGGATCTCTATTAAATGCAAACTGAGGAGGGTGACTCTCGCTATTGCTTCAGTTTATGCCCGTACTAGAGCTATGGCCTAAAGAACCACTTGGGAATCCTTGAATGATATTGGCCATTATGATTGTGTTGTTCTAGGGGACTTCAATATGATTGAGGGTTCTTAGGATAAATGGTTGCAAAAAGGCTCTGTCCTAAGAGGCTCAGAACTTCATATTTGGGAAGACCTCAAGGAGAACTTGCAACTTGTTAACATAGGAACAACTGACATTTTTCCTTGGTGTAACAAATAGATTGGTGAGCTAAGAAGAGAGGCGGGACTTGACAGGCAGTATGTTTCTCAATCTCTCCTAGATCAGGCTTTTGAAGTCAAACATAGGGTTCTATCTTTTCTTACCTTATCGGATCACAAGCCTGTCCATGCTTGGTTAGATCTGGGATCTCGAAAGAAGGGTAGCTCTTGGTTTAAAGCTAATACTTCTTATTTTAGACTTTAGGCTATTCAAGAACAAATCTCTATGAGCTGGAAGGCAACTTTCTTCTTTGTAGATTCATGCTTTCAAGGGTGGCAAAATGTTTTTTCAAGTGCTCAAAAAATCCTAAAAGAAGCCAGAAAAGATAGAGCTGCAATTAGAGCCAGGAGAATGGACAGGTTGAAAGAGGAGTTGGAAGAGCTTGAACTAAAAGCAAGGTTGCAGGGTAGTTATGCCCAATAGCAGCTGCTGCTAATTTAAAAAAAGGAGACTAGATTGCAGGAATAGATCAGCATTCAGAATGCCAAGGTGTATTTTAGGGAATGGTGGGTAGGTAAAATAGATAGACCAACTAAAGATAATTTTAAACTTATTAGAAAAAAGAGGTCTTAGGAAGAAATCCCTACCTTCAAAAGGAGGATGGATCTGATGTTAGCAAGTTAGGCATACAATGGTGTCAAATTTGGACAAATTGCAGCTGAAATTGACTTTTCCCTTCAAGAACTCAAGGAGGTAGTTTTCTCCATGGCAGATGACAAGACCCTAGAAGAGGATGGACATCCTATTGAATTCTATAAAACCTTTTGGGACACTGCAGCTCTTCCTTGTTGAAAGTTTGGCAAGAAAGCTCTGACTTGGGTTATCTTCCCTTCCACCTGAATGGAGGTGTCATCAAGCTTATCCCTAAGGAAGGTGATAGATTTGTGTTAAAAAATTGGAGACCTTTGAGTATGCTCAACTATTCCTATAAGATTTTTGCTAAAGCCCTTGCTCTTAGAATGAGGAACAAGATGGACAAATGGATTCTCTAGGAGCAAAAGGTTTCGTTAAGGGTAGGCATCTTTGGAAGCAATAATAAACCTCTGGGAGGGATGTACTCATGCTGAGGAAACTTATCAAAATGTTTGCTTCATTAAAATTGACTTTGACAAGGCATATGACAGGCTAAACTGGATTTGACCTAGGATTAGGTGAGAAATTCAAATATTTTATAGCCTTGCTTCTCTGTAACGCCTTAGCTAGAGTTTGTGTGAATGGGGAAATGAGTCAAGCTTTTTCACTAAAGAGATCTATAAGGCAAGGATGTCCTTTGGCCCCTTTCTCTTTGCCATTGCAATAGATGCTCTAGGATGGTTGATAAAGGATTAGGTCTATAAGAATTCAATCAAGGGACTTGAGCTCCCTTTAGGTAAACATCTGGTCAACCAATAGTTTGCAGATGATACCAACTTAACTATCAGGAACTATGATCAGTACATTCCAGGTTGCCATGGAATGTCTGGATCAGTTCTTCCTCGCTTCAGGGTCCAAGATAAATCATGCCAAAACATGGTATGCCTTACTCTTAAGAAGAAAGCAGGGGCACTTAGACTAGGTGGGCTATAAACAAATTCAACATGGGCAAATTTTCAGATTGCTGGGCATTCCTATGGGCTTTAACATAAGTATGAAGAACAAATGGGAATGGTTTCTAAACAGACTTAAAAACAAGTTGGATAGATTCAAAGGTTTCCAAACAAATTTGGCAAGCAGAAGGGTTGTCCTTAATCATTATATCTACCCAATTTCTATCTTCTACCCCTCTTCTACCTCTCTTGTTTGTGCCCCTCTAAATCAGGGTTAGAAAAAATTATTAGAATCTATGGATCTTTCCTTTGGGTGGAAGTGACACTAGAAGGAGGATATCAAAGGTCAAATGGTCCTATTGTACTAGACCCAAAAGTGAAGGGGGACTAGGAGTAGTCAATATTCAATAGGCTGCTTTCAAGCTTGCTGCTACTTGGATATTAAAAGACATTCCCTCTCCTGATAGTGATTGGGCTAACTAACTACTGAGAAACTTCAAAATTTTCATACCTTACAGAGTTCCCAAATGGAAAAACTACCCTCTATTCTCTACTATTTGTAACCCTAAGCTATGTATGACTAAGGGTAGACAAGTTATAGAAAACAATATGGAATGCTTTTGAACAGATCAAGAGTCAAATAGTATTCTCTGGTAAAGGATATTTCATGGCATTAGACTCAATTTGGGTTCCAATTTCAGTAAAAAACAAGCAGTTAAATGATCAAGACCTTTTCAAAGCCTACAACTCTTTAAAAAAGGTTTACAAACTTGGAAAACATGTGGGATAAAAGAAACCTTAGATGGAGTCAATTAGAAGAGAGTTTAGACTGGCCAATACTAACCAAGATCTTGTCATGAGCAAGCTACAACTCTAGAATAATGAGCTATCTTGGAAAGGGGGTAGAGTTTTAAATTACTCCAGAGAATTTACTTGGGTTAGAAGCCCCACTCTCTTACCCATACCCACCCTAGAAGAAAGTATAGAAGAGGTAGTTTTGACTCTCAACACTAGATGGAAAATTTCTGACAATGAGACAAAGTGGAAAAAAAAATTTGTAATTTGGGAAAAAAAGGTTAAAAAAAAAAAGTCAACACTTGCTTAGTGTGAGGTTTGTGTTGTCTGCAAATTATTGACAGACTATATGTACCCCGTTTCCAACCTGGATTGCTTTGATATTCCCAATGTCTTCCTCATCCTTTATGAGGCAACCAAGGGCATCCACCGCAGTGGCTAAGAGGAGTGGAGCTAAAGGGCAACCCTGTCTAATAGATATTTTAAGAGAAAACAAAGGGAAGATTGATCCGTTCACTTCCACCTTGGCTTTGGCATGGTTCAGGAGAGTATCTACGGATGAGGTAAAACCTAGACCTGCTCCCATGTCTTGAAGAGTGAACAAAACAAATCCCCACTCCATTCTGTCGTAGGCTTTGTGAAAATCTATTTTTAGAAAGCAAATGTCTTAGTTTGTCTCTTCTGCATGCTCTAGACCTTCCCAGAGGGTTAGGATGGCCTCTAGGATGTACCTGCCTTGAATGAAACCTTTTTGCTCTTCCCTTATCCACTCTTTCATTTTGAATTTTAGCCTAATAGCTAGGGATTTAGCAAAGATTTTATAGCTAGTATTGAGCATGGTAAGAGGTCTCCAATTCTTTATAGCCTCCTTGGGTCCACCTTTGGGGATTAGTTTAATCATGCCTATGTTTATCCGTGAATCAAGAAACCCCTTTGCTTTGGACTCTTGCTAGAGGAGAGAAGGCATGGGCCTATTGGGTTCCAAAAAACTTGGTAGAATTCGATTGGTAGTCCATCTTCACCAGAATTTTTTCCTTTTGCCATGGCTATGACTACACCTTTTAACTCTTCAAGGGAGAGTTCCTTGTCTAAAAAGATGGAGTCGAGTTGTTGGATTGTACTCCTTCTGACCAGCTGACATTTTCCCCTTGCTCTGAGTTTATCAGTGGTTAGGATGTCAGGTTCCCCAAGAATTCTTTGGAAGTGCTCCACAACAATCTGGCCAATCTCTTTTAGCTCGTGGATTAGGCGGCCCTCATGTACTAGAGTTTCTATCGATTCTAGAGCTTGTTTTTTTCTAAGATACATCTAAACATGTCTTCATTTGGCCTGTCTCCTTTCCTTGCGCACCATTCTCTTGTGTAGACTTTGGATTGCACTGGCTCAATGATAGCTTCTACCCTAGCTCTGTCTTTGAAGGCTTTAAGTC
Source organism: Dipteris shenzhenensis (assembly GCF_047967505.1). Taxonomy (NCBI): domain Eukaryota; kingdom Viridiplantae; phylum Streptophyta; class Polypodiopsida; order Gleicheniales; family Dipteridaceae; genus Dipteris; species Dipteris shenzhenensis. The sequence goes on from NC_141611.1 coordinate 35,196,539, forward strand.
TTTCCTATCCCTAGGTTGATTTGTCCTCCTCCAGAAGCTTAATTTGCTCTTCGAATTTTTTTTGTCTACTAGCTCTAGCAAGATCTGCTTGCTTCTTGATAGCTTTAAGGAAAATACATGTTCTTTCTATAGCCCTGATCCACTTTTCAGTTATGTTGGCTATGTCATCAAAAGCTTTTTCCCATATCCTGTTTATCTTCTGTTGGATGTAGGGTAAACAAAAGAAGAAGGGGTTAGCCTTGAACCATGACTTTCTTCTCTTTCCATGGCTTTCATCCAAAGTAATTAGGATTGCTTTATGGTTCGAGAATACAAGAGGACCAAGGGCTTCGCTCTTGATACATAGGGCTAAGTCAATGATGTCTCTTGAGCAATACATTCTGTCTATTCTTGCTTTCCTGTGGAGGGGCCCCGATTGGTTGTTAGTCCAAGTCAAGGACATGTTTGCAAAGATGTCAATGAGCACCGCAGAGTCTTTGAGGGCAGGGAGAAAGTTCCCTGTCCCTTAGTGTGCTTCCTATTTTGTTCCATCTATCTCTGTGGGATTCTACCATGTTAAAGTCACCTAGAAGGATACAATTATTTTGAAGGATCTTTCCGTCCCAAAGAAGAGCTCTTTCCTTCGTGGTATTAGGGGCATAAATGGAGAAAATCTGACACTGCAGCTGAGGATGAGAAAATTCGACACTAATTCCGGTGGACTCAAAAATGGATAGTGGGTGCGTGATTGCCTGGGTAAGGTGAGCAGCTATTCCCAAGATGGCACCACCTCTCCCTTCTTCATGGTTGGTGCAAAACCACTGTCTTTTGTTGTCTATCTGGCTGAGCCGCCAACATAGCTTAGCCCCTAAAACTTTAAACTCTTGTAGTGCTAAGAAATTAGGTCTAAGGCTTGACAATTTTAGCCACCTTTTAAAGATAGTAGGTTTGAGGTCATTCATTAAGCCCTGGATGTTGATGCTCAGGAAGGAGAAGTCTTGCATCATTGAGGAGTGTTTTTGTTTCTCTTCTTCTTGAAACTTACTGGGCTGTTCTGGGGAGATAGTGCAAAGCATCTTGACATCCTTCTTTTCTCTCTTTCAATTGAGCTAATTTCCTTTCCTTTGTCATTTACCTCATTAGCTTGTGCCTTTGCCTTTCCTACCATAGTGGCTTTTCTACCTTTGACAACTGTGAAGGGAGGACCCTCTTTGTCAGCTGTCTCATGTTCTGCCTACTCTAATTGTGCCTCAAAAACTTGGGTGGCGACCACAAACTCTTCCTCCCCTGAGCTATCTTCCATCTATTCTTTTGTTTCGATAATGCTCTCTTTACCTTTCCCTTCTGCCTCCCCCTTTGAGATCTCATTGGTTTCTTTACTTTGATCCTCAATCCGCTCTCTAGATGGAGAAGAGACTGGTTGCTTAGTAGGGGCTTGTGTATCCTTGGCTTCCTATGGATCCTGTTGGGGGAGTTCTAGTCTTTCTTTTTTACGATTATTTCTGGAGGGGTAGTCTTTGATGAAAAGAGGAGATAATGGTAGGTCAAGGAACTCAATCCATATAGGGTCCTTGGAAGGAGGCAGAGAGTCTTGGCTAAAGGAAGGCTCCTGGAGCTAGACTGACAGAGGCTAGTTCCTAATAGTCCATGTCCCTTTTTGGACCACTTCTATAGCCATCTCTAGCTTTTCAACTATGAAAACAATATACCCATTTCTGAGGAAGTGAATGGTTGTGATGACCAGACCTTTGCGCTCGACTAGAAGTTACGGACCCATCCTTCCAAGAGCAGTGCAGGTGGCCTCGGGCCATGAATGTATCCTATGACAGTGCATGAACAGAGCCATTTTGTCATTTCGTTAAGTAATCCATTGTGTACCTTAACTGTTGGAAGATTGCCTTTGAGAGGCTCTGAAGCCTTTGTAGCATTTGGATTAGAGGAGGGAGAGAGCTTCGTTGATTCTGCACCAGAGGAGGACATGATGCCCCTGAAGATTCTCTTGGCTCGTAGTGTGAGCTATTCCTAGGCTGACTGTCTCGGCATCGTCGGAGCCTTGAAAAGGCTTCTGCCTCTTCAACTGACAGCATTAGCATAGGTGCTCTTTGGCAGCTCTGACATGGCATTCCCTTTTGGGACCTAGTGCACTATGCACTTGGGGGCTCCATTGGGGTGAGGTTTCTTTGCAGTAGCACAAGAGACGAAATGGGGCTTATATTTGCTTTGACTATTACTGAATTGTTGGCCGGTGTAGTTTTGAACTCGATAAGAAGCTTATGCAGAATGTCAAACTCTTTGCCACCTTATTTGAGTTGTAGAATGTCGCATTCATCTAGGTGAAGGGTGAAGGGAGGGAGAGGGGCATCACACTTATCATGAGCTAGATCTTTGATGACAGTATCCGAGGCACTGCTGATGACTATGTGATTATACTCCAAATTGACAGGAACAAGACTGATGGGATGGGGATTGCTAGGGATGGGCCATGAGCCCTTTAGGAGAGGAAGACTATATCCTACACGTAATTATCTCCTCCTCTAGGTTTGTCCCTTGTCTCAATCAAACTACTACTCTCCTCATCTAGGTGAGGTCATGTCACCCTCAACTCCAATGTCAATCTCTCAATGGTTGTAGTGAGCTCAATTATATCTAAGACTATGGGGTGTCCGTACACATATATATGCATGGGCTATAATCATAATTCTAATTTCAAACATAACTTTATATACAAACGATAACAATAAAGTGTGGGATGAATACCTCACTAGAACCAATGATGATGAAGCAAAACCCAACGCTACACCTCTATCAACAAAAGAAGTTGAGGATGGTGCCTACATATGAAAACCAATGCAAAGACAATAGAAGTAAAGTATTGAAAATCTTAATGAGAAACTCAAGTAGTTGCATACAAGAAAGGATAGAAGAATAGAGAAACATACTTGAATAGGGGCAATAGATGCTACCATAGATGATAGTACAACTACTGGTACTACACCTCTAATGGTAAAAGGGATGGATTGAAGTCCCTACATGCAACATGTAAAAATAAGGGATTCATGCTCAAAATAAGGACCATGTGGCTCTAAAAAAGCCCATAGTATTTAACAAACTATAAAACAAGTATGTACTACAACAAATTCATTCAATTAAAGATGTATTTATAAGGACCATGTATAGGTCTTTAGGTATAGTTGTCATATGTATCCTTACAAGGCCATGTAGGTCCTTACAAAAAATATGTAATTTTCTAAAGCCATGTAGAGTCCTTCTAATGCCATATAGGCCCTTATCCATATAGCCAACAATTAACTATTGAAGGACAAATTGATGTAATGGATCATACCAAGGTCTATGGTTGTGAGTGATCATGTGATTGAGTGTGTGAACACGTGTGTGTGTGTAGAGTTAGGTGTGACTGATGATGTGTCAGTCAACAGGTGTGATTGAGTGAATATAGCAGTGTGGTGTGTGATTAAGAGATCCTAGGAGACATTGGTGGTCTTCCTGATTGAGATAATTGTGGATCTACTCCATTCTATGAATGAATCAGTTGCTCATTGCCTTCATACTTGTGCCATTGTCTCTACCTCTTGTCTACCTCCATCATGCTTCCATGCTTGCTTCACCATGTGGTATCAGAGCCACCACATCCTCCTTGAGCCTTACATTCTAGCCATGTCATCATCTTCTTCCTGACACTCTCTTTTTCTCTATTTTTTCCTCATTTGAGCAGAATTTCCAAGCGCTTGTTCTCCCTCTGTAGGTGACCATTTCTAGAAGGCTTTAAGTTGGAGATACCTTGTGATAGGGCAAATCTATAGCTTCAAGCAATTAGAGGATAGTTGCACCTGTTGCCCGTGCAGACACAAAATCCAATTCGTGCTATTTCATTCAATGCAACTTGCTGGAGCTAAATTTCTCTAATTCCTCTTAGTGGAGGTTGGGTGACACCAAGAGCTATTTACAGTTCAAATTTGAAGGCAAATGCTCTAGTATTTGAGGCACAATGAAGAAAAAACCAGTTGACTTGAGCTTCTAGCTATGGCAACTTGGCACGACATTTTGCCTCTTCTCTCTGGTGCAAGTTCTTTGGTAATAGAGATTCCTTTCCATGCTAAAAGCCCTCTAAAATCCAACTCTAGTAGTGTGAATTTGATCCTCTAGTTCTTGCCTATTCAATTTGGGGGTTTCTCTCAAATCTCCTTCATGGTTGAAGCATTGCAAGTGGTTAGATGCTCAAAAGTTTTAGTATTTCACTATTTTTGCTTGCCATTGATGGGTGTTGGTCATACAAGTAGATGGTTGAAGTATTTAATGCTCCAAAGTTGGTTGATCACTATGCAAATCATGTTTTTCAAGACATATGCTTGGATGAAAAATTATATTGGTCACAAGGATGCATCATTCATGATGTTTCAGACTACTTCAGTGATGTATGTAGCCCCTTTGCATTTCTATGGGGATGATCTGATGATTATGCTTATGCTTTCGGAGAATATGTCTTGCTTGAATCTACTTTTGTTAACTCTTGTTTGACTATGAATATGAAGTTCTTGATTGCAAATATGATCTTTTGAAATGGTATATTCCTCATGGTATTTACTACCCTTGTACAAGAGTAGACAGTGCCCTTGTTGCAATGACAAGTGGTAAGATCCTCTTATCCATGATGAAGATTGAACATCCCAAGAAGATACACAAAGAAGGAAAGCTTTGCTTCATCGACACCAAGTACAATGCAATGGACAAGCAAGTTTATGAGTTTGATACAATAGTGGCTTGGAAACAACGCCTAAAAGAGATTGCCATCAAGGGAAGGAATTTCCCGACGTCTTCAACTTAGAATTTTTGTATGTGATCAATAAGGGTTCTTTGCCTTGGGATGTCCCCCTCAAATGATTGTTAGTCTTATATGAGTTTTACCTTGTGAGACCTATGGGAACTTCCCATGCATAGTCATTGTCCAGCCTTCCAAATTGTAAACCAAGAGACCAAAGTTAGAGTGAGATCATTTTGGGGTATGGATGCCCAAATGAGTCTACTACTATTGCAACTAGAGTGAGTACCGGGTTGTGGATCATGTGTGTTGCCACTAGAGGTGGGCAAGCCATGAGGTTTCCCATGGACTACTGCTAGGGTTGAGGTCATCAATTTGTGGGGGGGTATGAAGGACAAATTGATGTAATGGATCATACCAAGGTCTATGGTTGTGAGTGATCATGTGATTGAGTGTGTGCACACGTGCGTGTGTAGGTGTGCTTGAGTTAGGTGTGATTGATGATGTGTCAGTCAGTAGGTGTGATTGAGGGAATATAGGAGTGTGGTGTGTGATTGAGAGATCCTAGGGGACATTGGTGGTCTTCCTGCTTGAGATAATCGTGGATTTAGATTCCACCTACTCATGGGAAGTTGCCTATATGTACTCCATTCTATGAATGAATCAGTTGCCCATTGCCTTCATACTTGTGCCATTGTCTCTACCTCTTGTCTACCTCCATCATGCTTCCATGCTTGCTCCAACAAATATCCCTTTGAATGAACCTTAAAAGGATCATATAAACCTAATATGTCTTTATAAGGCCATGTAGGTCCTTGTACAAGACATGCACCATTGGGTAAGACATGCAAGATCCTTATAAAACACATGTACTACTTCTGTATAAGGTAATGTATAGGTCCTCATATGGCATCCTAATTGACTAAGAGTCTTATATGGACATGTAAGTCCTTACATGGCCATGTAAAGACTAAGATGCTAGCGAAAATAATCTAGTAACTTACACATCTACTCAACTAATACATGGTAACACATGTTCTAAAGCAAGTACTAAAATTAAGCCTACACTATTTAATAAAATAAAAAACAAGAAGAAATCTAAAAAGATTGAATAAGTACTAAAAATATTGAACAAGTAAATGACTAAGATGCTAGCCAAAACTATCTACTAACTCACACATGTGCAACTAATGCACATGCTAAAGCAAATACTAAAATTAAATCTACACTATCTAAAATAAGCAAAAAAAAAAATCTAAAAATATTGAAGTGCTAAAATGAAATATGAATACACGTCATTAAAATTTAAATCCAAGCTGAACTTATGGAAAATGAAGAAAAGAAGCAAACATGAAATATGTACCTCTCTAGAGATAAGGGGACCTGAAGATAATGATCCACAAATAAAAGCTACATCTCTACCACTAAAAGGAGTTGATGATGGCACCTACATGAGATTTCAAAGATAAATATGTGCCACAAACTTCAACTTACAACTAGAAGGAAAAGAAATAAGAAAAGAGATCTATACTATACTGATGGGCTCTTGGATCTTGAAATACCACTCAACACATGATGAATGGAATCGACTACTAATCTGACACCCACTATGATCTAGGTCCCTAGCGCCTATACAAAAGAAGCTAGTACAAATGCATGCCTCTTTCGTACCTATGGTGAAATGGAACCACATGCAATAGGTCATACACATTGAGATGAATACTAGTCTTGCATCCTCGGGCACTACTAGCTCCACTACCAGATCACTTGCTACTATGAGGTCCTAATATAAAATTTCCATGTATACACTTGCATGGCAAAGATAAGGGGATACATAGACGATTATATTAGTCTTTCTTCCACAGTTATCATTGGCCTATAGACATTTTTATCTAAGATGGTATCTAGATAGCATCCCTAATCCTAGGCAATTTCTCATATATTCATATGAAAGCTCCTCAAATATAGGAGCAATGCTAGGTAGCTAACCAGTGCCCCATGGTGGTTGTGCTACCTAAACTATGAAAAGGTGCCAATGTGGACTCTAGGTCAATAACAAGATGGGATGTCATGAGCTCTACATGAATACTAATAGTTCCCTCTTGAGGGACTCTATAAGCTCTAAAAGGGGTACTTGTCCATCCATGGCCAAGGGGAGAAAGACAAATAGGGGTGGAAAAATGAGAGAAGAGATGGACAAGGAGGGATGAAAATATAGAGAATGGGGGCAAGGTGGGATTAGCAAAAGAGAGGAGAAGTAGGAGGGGAAGGCAAAGAGGAATGAAAAAAGGGGAGAAGAGGGAGTAGGAGGGGAGAGGGAAGAGGATGAGATATGGCAAAGGAGGGGAAGGGGAGACTAGGAGGGGAGGAGTAAGAGGGTGGGATATGGGGGAGGAGGGGAAGGACGAGGGGAGGGGGGGTGGGGATATGGGGGAAAAGTGGAAGTGGAAGGGGTGGTAGAGTAGAGGGAAAGGGGGAGGGGCTCCAAATGGTATGACAAGTGGGATGCTAGGTTTAAATGCAAAGAATGGGTAGGAGAGGTCACAAGGTGGGCATTAAATGCTACATGTAGGTGGAGGAAAAGGGCTTCACGTCAAAAGGTGGAGGCTTGAAAAAGTGTATGATCTCCCCAAAATTGAGACCCTATGTAGGAAAAGCCCTACCTTATTTTTTCATATTGTATATGGGATTAAATAAACATACCTCAAACACAATGGCAACCATGAGATGATGGAGGATGGAACCATGTAGCATGTATGATGGTAATGCCTCTCCCATGCTCATGCACCTACATCATGACCATGACACATCATGCCTAGAATTACCATATTGAAAAGGTCCACATAATCAAAATGAGGTAAATTTTCCACGTATTTATATCTCATTTAGATATATAGAGAATACATTAATTGAGGTATTAGTGGGATTGATATTAGTATGCTAACAATATATGTTAGTAGGATTAATAATATATGTTAGTAGGTTCTATAGTACTAGTAGGATTAATATATGTATGTCATAGAATACGTCAATTGAGGTATTAGTATTCTCTCTCTCTCTCTCTCTCTCTCTCTCTCCATATATATGTATATATGTATGTATAAATGTATGTACACATGTATGTATGATGTAAATGTATATATGCATGTATGTATGTATGTATATATATATATATATATATATACATATATACATACACACACACACACATTATATAATGTAGGTGTAGATGTATTTATGTTTGTATATGTAAATGTATTTGTATATGTATATGTATATGTAGATAGATAGATAGATAGATAGAGGATAGATAGATAGCATAAATTTTATTTTTAAGAATTCTCATTTAAAAAATATTTTTCCTTAACTTATTATTAATCTAAATAAATAATAATAATTTAAATCCATGGAAACTCTCTGTCTCTCTCTCTCTCTGTATCTTTATATATATATATATTTATATATATATAGATATAGTTAAGGTCCATGCATGAGATTAATTCACCATGAGAGTCCTCCAAAATCTCCAAGGCTTAATAATGGTGTTCACAAACACCTTTTGGAGTTTTGGAACTCTAAAATCTCCAAGACTTAATAATAGTGCCAATAACCACCTTTCAGAGTTTCAGAAAGCAATAGTGGTAAAATCTTAAAGGACTTTACAATGGTGTTGATAAACATCTTGCAATGGCTACAAAGGTTTTTAAGACATGGTTGTTACAGTGAGTGAAGCATGCACTTTTGAATGACGCATCGTGATATAGTGGGAAAGAGAGGGAAAGGAGGGAAAGGGATGGGAGGGGGAGATAGATGGGATGGAGGGGAAAAGGTAGGGGCAAGGAAAGAAGGGAAAGGGCCTCAAGGGGTGCACTTAATATTAAGCTCTATATCATCTACATTCATGGACACTCTAAAAATAGCCCTATATACATACCAAATAGTGCTAACACCCCTATATACCTATTAAATCATATACTTAATAAAGTCCTTTTGTACATATACAAGGGAAATAAAATAAGAATTTCAACCCCTTTTGTGAATTTAGTATTTATTAATAAAAAATGGCTAATGTAGCTTTGAGACCTTGAGATTGCTAGCTTCCTTTGTGTATAATTTCAAAGTCTATATTACAATAAACATATGAGTGTATCACTTTCTCTTCTTGTTTCAAATATAATCACCTAAAGCATGAATAAGAGAGAGGTAGCAAGTTTCTAAATAGGAGGTAGCAAGTTTCTAAATAGGTCCACATTAAAAGTAGGTAACTTGCTAACCATGTCAAGTTTTAATTGCTAAGGATTTCAAGAACAAGCCCAACTTAGACTTACTTCTAGAATCCAACATTTGTTTTTAAGAACTTGAATGCATTAGGACATCTCTACTCCACTAGAAGTATCTATTTGCAATGGTCCACTAGCTATTCCTCCAACTTTTCATTAAAATATTTGATGAGATCCTAGCACATCAATTGGTTCATGATGATTCATGACTTGTGCATGTTTATTGTGAACTGTGGGGGTTAAAGGTCAATGTGCCTTTACCCCGGTTATGTACAATACTCAAACACATATATAAATGAATGAAAAAGAAGATTAGGGTGGTTCTGCACCCACCAAAACTTGTGTGGCTCTATGTTTCTCTCTCTCCCTCTTCCATTCTTGCTTCTGTTGAGAGCACTCTCAAGTGGTATCAGAGCCTGGGTGATCTAGCTAAGTGTGCATGAATGCTTGAAGCTCAGTAGCTTTGTGGGAGGAAGGAGAAGCTCTATGGGAAGCTTTGTGGGTGACTTTACTTGCATCCGAGTGTGCAAAGACCTTAGAGGAACCTTTGGAAAACTCACTTTGGTTTTGCGAAGTGGTTTTGAGAGCCTGTTAAGTGTTTTCAAAGAAAAAGTCGTTTTTTGAGCTTTTCCCTGTTCTGTTCGATGACAAAGACTCCGTATTGACTTGTAGAGGCAACTATTGCTTGCTTTTGGTGTCCACTTCACTTCAGGAGCTTGGAAACACCTTCATTCTTGAATCTGGGATCATTTCATTGGATTTCTGACTCACTGTGTCAGTTCCTACGTTTTTCTGCCCGGGTGTTGGAACTCAAGTTTGGAGTAACCATTTGCAGATCTGTCAGTTTGGGTGGACTCAAGAGGTCCTAAAACTTCTATGTTGCTCATCATTTACACTCTGGTGGAGTTTACAAATAGATTTGTTTCAAAAAACGTTTTTCAGCCCGTGTGTTGGACCCAGTGATTGAGACCACGGTTTCCAAAACCGTCTATCCCATTGTGTTCTGGATGCCCAAAAACCCCTACCTATCAGTTCTTGCATGATTCGGTGGAGCATTTTCAGAGTTATAGATCTTTGTGTATTCGATTTCATCTCTCTATTATGCATTTTTCATTCTAAGGTTTTGAAACCTTAGATTTATGCCACATGGTAGTGGATAAGTGTAGACTCCCATTTCTCACTCATCGGTTGGGATTTTGGAGTTCCAGCAGAAGAGAGATATTTGCAAATTTTCTTGTTGAGTCCGGTTATGCAATGGCGCCCATGTTTTAAGGCATCTCAGGTTCTATTTTCAGTAGCAGTCATTACCATGGGACCATGATTTCTTGAGCATAGCTTATGCAGATCACTCTAGTTATAGTTTGAGCCATGTACGCTCATTCGTGGTGTGCATTGAGTTGCATGGATGATTTATAGGCCATTTGGATGCATTGCGATCCTTATTGGATGTGCTGATAGGCCCAGATTGCCTTGTGGGATGCTATTTTTATGGACGCTTTGCACATGGATGCTATTTTATGCTGAGGGACAGCTTTGACACATTGCAGGTGATGCACTAATAGTGTTATGGTCTCTTGGATGAGATATTATTGATGCATATGCCCATGGATGGTATTTATGCTTGAGCCATTTGGCACTTATTAGCATTTTGGGTTGCCATTGCAGTTGGCATTTTCTTTTGGGCTAGATTTGCTTATATGGATGCATAGTATATGCACATGAGTCAAATGATTTGAGACATGAGTTTTGGTGATATTTCACTCTATTGTGGCATACACATTTGGGTGCACCTGGTATTTGGTGTGATTCTCTCTTGTAGGCACTAGCATTTGGGATTTTGCTTTATTTGCATTATGGCATCCTCTTCCATGTCTAAAAAGGAGTTTTTCAACATTAAAAAGTTTGATGGGACAAACTTTTCTTTGAGGAAAGAACAGATAAGGGATGTGCTTATTCAAAAGAAGCAGATTAAACCCTTGGCAGGGATTGAAGCTAGCCTGCAAATATGTCTGAGGATGATTGGAATGAATTGGATGCATTAGCAAAGTCTACTATTAGACTTCATCTTGCAGAGTCAGTTTATTTCACAGTAGTAAATGAGCAGACTACAGAAGATTTGTGGAAGAAATTGTGTGCCACTTATGAAAAGGAAACTGCCTCTAATAAAGTTTACCTGATGAAGAGGTTGTTTGAGTTGCAGATGAAGGAAGGGGTCTCCATTGCTTCTCACTTGAATGAATTCAATATTATTTTCAGCCAGCTTCAGGCTCAAAAGATGAATTTTGATGCGGAGACTAAGGCAATATTTCTCTTATGTTCATTGCCATCCTCATGGGATACCTTCTGTACAGCTGTCAGTAACTTTGCACTTGGTGGAGTACTAAAATTTGATGATGTTGTGGGTAGCTTGTTGGTCGAGGAGATTAGACGAAAGTCTATGGATGGCAACAAGCAGGATGTAGCCTTAAATGTGCAAAGGGGCAGATCAAAGTTCAGGGGGAAGTCCCAAGAAAGAGGGAAGTCTAGTAGCAAATCCAGGGCACGAAACATTGAGTGTTACCACTGTGGCAAGAAGGAACATATGAAAAAGGATTGCTACAAGCTAAAAAGAGAGCAAAAGGATAAGGAAAAGAATGCAAATTGGGGTGCAAATCAAAAGGAAGAGAGTCCAAGGGAGGACAAAGGAAAAGTGAAGATCAAGGAGATCAATGCAGTCACACATGATAGTGACAATGACGTTCTCTTCATGTCTAGTTTATCTGCAGAGTTGCTTACCACTTCAGATGATGCATATTCCCAGGATTGGATTTTGGATTCTGGTGCTTCATTCCATGTTACTCCCCATAGGGAATGGTTCTCCACTTATGATAGTGGAAAGACAGGTTGTGTGCATCTTGGAAATGACTATGCATGTGACATAGTCGGAGCAGGTGACATAAAGTTTTCTTTTGCAAATGGGCCTGCATTTATTTTGAAACATGTGAGACATGTGCCTAAGTTGACCAAGAGTCTTATTTCAGTGGGTCAGCTAGATGATGTTGGTTTTCACACCACTTTTGGCTTTTAGAGTTGGAAAATTCAGAAGGGCTCTATGCTTTTGGCTAGGGGTGCCAAGTGTAGGACTTTGTATCCCTTACATGTATCAGGGGTATTTGATCATGTTGTTGCAATAACCGAGCAGCCAAGCACTTCTTTGTGGCATTCTAGATTGGGGCACATGAGCCAGAATGGAATGAAACTCTTATGCCGTTTGGGTTATGTACCGCATTTGAGTTTCTCTGATGTTGAATTTTGTGAGCACTCTCTATGGGAAGCAAACTAAATCAGCCCATAAAAGAAGGGGAAAGAAAGAGTTTGAAAAGCTTGATTTGGTGCATTCAGATGTATGTGGTCCCATGCCTACACGGTCATTAGGCGGGGCTGAATACTATGTGACATTCATTGATGATGCAACTAGGAAAGTGTGGGCTTATGCTATAGCTTGGAAGAGTGATGTGTTCCAGGTATTTTAGAAATGGCTGGTCTTGGTTGAGAATCAGTCAGGTAGAATGCTTAAATGCCTATGGACTAACAATGGTGGAGAGTATCTCTCTCATGACTTTTAGCATTTCTATGATACAGTGCGTGGGATTAAGCGGGAGCTCACATCCCCTCATACTCTAGAGCAAAATCCAGTTGCAGAAAAGATGAACCGTACCATTCAAGAAAGGTTGCAATGCATGCTTTCCAATGCAAGTCTTTCTAGTGGTTTTTGGGCTGAGGCAATGAAGACTGCAGTGCATGTGATCAATAGATCACCTAGTAAGAGTTTGGATGGTGGTATCCTTGAAGAGGCATGGAGTGGCAAGAAGCCCTCTTGCTCTCATTTGCGTATATTTGGGTGTGAGGCATATGCACATGTGCCAAAAGAGCTTCGAAAGAAGCTAGATCCTAAGTCTAGGAAATGCATCTTTCTGGGTTATTGTGAAAGTGGAGAGATGGGCTATCGTCTTTGGGATCCAGAAGCAAAGAAGATCATATGCAGCCATGATGTAGTCTTCAATGAGAAGAAGATGCATAAGACACCCATGAGGGATGTGGAAATGAGGAGAATCACTTTCCAGGATATGAATCACATCCACAACAAGCTGTCCATGCATATGTTGATAGACAACAAGCTGTCCATGCACCAAATGTGCAAGAAATGGTACCACCAAGTACTCCCACAGGTATACAATCAAGGGTAGATGATGGATCATCCATTGGTGGAAATGATGAGCCAAATGTGGCTAATATGCAGGTGGGACAGCAAGCTGAAATGCCCTTGAGAAGATCATCTAGAGTGTCTAGACCGCTTGATAAGTTTGTTCCAAGGGTAGACTATGTGATGCTTACTGATTGCGGGGAGCCTTCTTGCTACAGAGAGGCTATGATGCACGAGGATCAATGCAAGTGGGAGTATGCTATGCAATCAGAGATGAGTTCACTTATGAAGAATAAGACTTGGGACTTGGTTTCTTTGCCACATGGAAAGAAAGCATTGCCATGTAAATGGGTCTACAAAATGAAGGTCACAGGTGATGATATGCCTAGGTACAAGGCCCGTTTGGTTGCTAAAGGGTTCAAGCAAGAGAAGGGTGTGGAATTTGATGAGATATACTCTTCGGTTGTGAAGATGACCACACTTAGATGCATGCTTGGACTAGTGGCATTAGAGGATATGGAGCTTATGCAGATGGATGTCAAGATAGCTTTCTTGCATGGGGATTTGAATGAGGAAATTTACATGGTGTAGCCGGAAGGCTTTGAAGAAAAGGGAAAAGAGCATTTAGTTTGCAAGCTGAAGAAGAGTCTCTATGGTCTTAAGCAAGCACCTAGAGAATGGTATCAGAAGTTTGATGCTTTCATTTGGTCCCAAGGTTTTAGAAGGAGTGAATTGATCACTGCCTCTATACCAAAAGGGCTAAGGATAATAGCCTGATAATCTTGGCACTATATGTGGATGATATGCTATTGGCTAGCGAGAATACTTATGAGCTAGATGCATTAAAGACCAAGTTGCATGAGGCCTTTGTTATGAAGGATTTGGGATTTGTAGGTCATATTCTTGGTATGCGCATCACGTGTGATCGTAGTAGGAAACTCCTTTGGCTTTCACAAAAAGAGTATGTTACAAAAGTATTGCAGCGTTTCAATATGGAGGGGGGGAAGGCAGTGAGTACTCCATTGCCTCCATATGTGAAACTGAGTCATAGAGATAGTCCCAAATCAGATGAGGAGAGGGCCATGATGGCCAAGGTTCCTTATGCATCAGCAGTTGGGAGTCTTATGTATGCTATGTTAGCTACTAGACCAGACATTGCATTTGCAGTGGGAGTTGTTAGCTGGTATATGGCTAATCCAGGAAAGAGGCATTGGGAGGCAGTTAAGTGCATCATGAGGTACATGAAGGGTACCAAGGAGATGTGCATCTGCTTTGGTAGAGGAGACATGTGTGTACTTGGGTACACATATTCAGATTATGTAGGGCATGTGGATAGTAGGAGATCCACTTCTGGTTATGTGTTCACCTTTGCAGGTGGTGCAGTGTCGTGGATGTCTCGCACACAGAAGTGCATTGTTTTGTCTACCACAGAGGCTGAGTATGTTGCAGCCACAGAGGGTTGCAAGGAGGCTATATGGCTTGATCGGCTAGTGGGAGATTTGGGGATTCATACAGGTGTACCGACATTGCATAGTGATTCCATGAGTGCTATTCAGCTAGCACGGAATCCGGTCTTTCATGCAAAGACCAAACACATTGAGGTCAGGTACCATTTCATCAGGGAGGTACTTGAGGACAAGCGCATAGAGCTTGTCAAGGTTCATACAGATGATAACCCTGTAGATATGCTGACAAAAAGTCTACCTAGTCAGCGGTTTGAGTATTGTCGTGTATTGATCGGCATTAGATAGTATGCTCACTAGTTGGTCTCGCTTAAAGGCACATTGTCCTTTAAGTGGGAGGTTGTGGGGGTTAAAGGTCACTGTGCCTTTACCCTGGTTATGTACAATACTCAAACACATATATAAATGAATGAAAAAGAAGATTAGGGTGGTTCTGCAACCACCAAAACTTGTGTGGCTCTCTGTTTCTCTCTCTCCCTCTTCCGTTCTTACTTCCGTTGAGAGCACTCTCATGAACATTGTATAAGAGCACTTAGGAAGCTACTAAAAGATGATGAAAGCATCTCTAGAGAGATACAAGATTTTGGAGGGATTGCTACTTGTAAATTGTGTTCAAAAATTATGGGAGGGAACATGAGCACCTCATACTATGTGAAAAGTGTGCCCATATTTTTTAATCAACAACTCACAAATTTTTTTAAGTGATAAAATCATGTAATGTTACATTGCCCTTGAGACATTACAAATGTGCCAACTCCACAAAGACACATTCATAATATACCAAAAGAAGGAAATGCTATATGTATGTTTCACTTCCCATTGCCTAAAACAATCACTGTAGAACCTCTAGACACACATTAAGAATTGAATGAAATAATATAATCTTCAAAGTTAGAGACATTAGATGGATTCTTAGCAAGGCTATAGATAGACTATCACATCCTTGAGAGATCCTTATGAACAAATTTGAGCTTTGTATCTAAAAAGAAAATTATTCAATGCTTGGACTAACTCCTTGACAATCTTGGTAGCATCAATTATCAAAGACAAACATAGATCCCCAATTTACATTGGACCCATATGCAATATCTACATATAATTGCATGTTCTGACTAACAAAAATAGACAAAAATGTTACGAAAGCATTCCATGATATAATCACAAAATGTGAGCATGAAGTAGTGATGCCATTGAATGCATCAAAAAATCGGGCATAGCCTTCTTGAATATATAGTAAATGTAAATACACAAATTTGAGCTTTGTATCTAAAAAGAAAATTATTCAATGCTTGAACTAACTCCTTGACAATCTTGGTAGCATCAATTATCAAAGACAAACATAGATCCCCAATTTACATTGGACCCATATGCAATAGCTACATATAATTGCATGTTCTGACTAACAAAAATAGACAAAAATGTTATGAAAGCATTCCATGATATAATCACAAAATGTGAGCATGAAGTAGTAATGCCATTGAATGCATTAAAAAATTGGGCATAGCCTTCTTGAATATATAGTAAATGTAAACACACAAATTTGAGCTTTGTATCTAAAAAGAAAATTATTCAATGCTTGGACTAACTCCTTGACAATCTTGGTAGTATCAATTATCAAAGACAAACATAGATCCCCAATTTACATTGGACCCATATGCAATAGCTACATATAATTGCATGTTCTGACTAACAAAAATAGACAAAAATGTTATGAAAGCATTCCATGATATAATCACAAAATGTGAGCATGAAGTAGTGATGCCATTGAATGCATCAAAAAATTGGGCACAACCTTCTTGAATATATAGTAAATGTAAACACACAACCTCTCTTTACCATGATACTTTCATTACCATTACACCATGCGTCAAAAATAACGAAGTTCGTAAACACATCACCAACATGCTGATCCTTCACAACAGCGACTAACAAGGCTAAAACCTTAGAAAATCCTACACGCATTGCTAGAGGATTTACCGGATGTAATGTGTTCGTCCATGATAGTGGCTACAGATTCTTCACATACTTGACCGTTATTTGAGAAGGCCTAACCAAATGGAATTTGCATCCGAGCGCAATAGTAGAGACATACAACGCTAGAAAACAACCGCGAACAATTATCCACCACATGAGACCCAAAAATTAATAACAAAGCACATCTGTTCAAGGCTTCAAGTTCTCCATGTAGCCATGTAAGATCCTGGTTTTTCCCGGATGATAAGTATTTGACGAAGTAGACTGTATTCGGATGTCGACCCGAACTTCCTTGGTTGCTACGGGGCGTCTGTCGTTCAGCTTCCAAGCAAGTTGCGTATTGCTGAGTTTACGAGCAGGAATTCGGGAAAAAAGAACTGTTCGCAGTCAAAACTCGATAGACGCTGAGATCTTGGATTGGGGAGGCGGCTGCAGCCCAGTGCGTTCACGCATGCTTTGAGTCCCAAGTTGAGGGAATGCTGCAGGTTATATGGCTCATTATTTGCTCGAAAGACTCCGTATCGCAGCATAGCCTCAAAGTACCGGTCTGGGAGTACCCAAACTCTTGGGCTGTTTCTTCAAGGGCCTTCGAAAACAACGGATTGTTCAGGTCGGAGACTTTTATCACGTAGCATTCGCGTTCTGCCCCAACAAGAATGGGCATCGATCCTTTAGGCACCTTTGCGGCCGGATGTCGAAGTAACTGAAGCTTCCGGCAATTGTGTGCTTGAGCGGAATTATTCACTTTGGAGTAATCATGATGATTTAAGCAGAGGAGATCAAGTCTGAAAAGGGACGACGCTGATCGGGCAATTCTACGAAGCTTTTTGGATAATTTGGCCATTGGTGGCAGGTACTGGGGGAGGGTGGATTTGCAATATAACAGACGATGGAGCCTGGAGGTCCGAGGCAGTCGCAACTCACAGCATCCGGGATGGACAGGTTGCAACTGGCGAGGTAGTAACGGGCTATTTCCTTTGATTGTGAATGAAAGGGTCTTGTATTCTTGAGTGTTGACGACAGCACGGTCGAAGACCAGCGCTCGCAGGCCAAGACCAGCGATTTGTTGATTTCTTAATTCTTTTGACCGACGAATTTGAGTGAGCGTACCATGTAGCGGCAACGTTTCTATATTCTATAAAGAACGTGAGAATGAACACTGAACTGTGGACGTTTACTCCGTAGATGTACGTTAGACCGAGGGCACGATAGAAAGATAAGGCCAAAGACCACTGGTTGTAGAAGTTGGCCATCAATTAAAGGCGTGAAGCCTCGATTGAGTCGAGATCATGATCTGCAATTCTGCATAAAAATTGACTGCGTGCATCGCATGTGCATTGTGCACTATGGGGTGATTCGACCGCGCCGGTTCTCAAGAACACGTTTCTCGATTCTTGAACTAGTCGAGACTCACGACTCTGTATTCAGAAGTCAATGTGAGCATGTGGCGGAAAAGAAGAGCTTAACTATCAGTCTCTCATTTTCAATAACAAGCGTCTTATTGAATTGGTCAATCTTTTCGTTTTGAAAGTCCAATGCCTGGATCCTTAGAAGTTAGTGTCCTACATGCAACTTCTTTATAAAAAAAAGAAAAAAGAAAAAGAATCTAGCCGGTTTATATTATCAAAAGGAGGGGGGTTTAGACCCTCAAAACCCGTGCAAAATTTGACCTATAGGGGAGAGAACCCCAAGCCTATGCTAAAAGCAGTAGGTCTATTAGCCTAGTCCTATTCACTTTTCAACCTCGTAAATGGTTTGACTGACCATTGGATCAACCATGTCGAGAACCTTGTTGAAATCTGTGAGGAGCATTTTCGTCATTGCGGTTGTCGTGAGGACTCTGAACCCTTATTGGATTCTGTGCTGAAAGGAGTTCTTGTTGCGAACCTCCCACACTCCCAAAATTATGGCTGCGCGGAGGTACGGCCAGTGTGGAGGGGAGCCCCCTCGTGTCGCCTAGCAAGGGGAGGCGCCATTGGTTACCTAATTTAAACCTGGTCATCAACCTTGTGCCTCTAACATGGCTTCCAGCTTTCCCGAGACCTCCCTAACCATCGGGCACCTCCATAAGAGGTGGCGGGTGTCTTCCACGCTGCAGCCGTAGAGTACACAGGCGGGATTGATGGCAATTCTCTTGGCCAGTTTGCTCTTCACCAGAAGCCATTGATTTATGATCTTCCATAGGATGAATTTGGCCTTGCCCACGATGCAACCCTTCTAGATCTCTCTAAGGCACTCCTTCCACCACTTCGGGCTGCGATGTAGGGTCCACTTGCTGTTGAGGTTAGCTATCAATGATTGTCCCAAATTCAGCTTCTTATTTATACTTTTGGCCTGGAGTTTTCTCATAGGGGTCTTGCTGAGGACCCACCGGGTCTCCTTTCCTTCTCGCGCAGGTATACTATTGGAGGGCCAATGATCCGGAATCCAGTCCAGGGTGACCTGGAGCAGGTCTGCTTCTCCTTGGGATAGGGTCTCCTACTAGACCATTTCTATAGTCTTCCAATCCGCCTTGCCCACGTTCCACAGGTCCACCCAGAGTTGAATGCCTTTCCTATGGAGGTTCCTGGCCCTGGTCGTGCATGGCGAAGGGCTCACCTTCCCTGTTGAGAGCCGTAGACCACCAGATGGATTCATAGAGGCTATCGTCGCCTCTAAGCCCTTTCCTCCCTCTCCACTTGCATAGCTGCACGCACTCCTTCCATGCTATGACCATTCTGATGATGAGGTCGGACCTAATAATCTTCATAGGAAATGTCAAGAAGAGTCTGCCATACCACCCCAAGCCTCGCCATTGGCCCACTCCCTTACTTCTGCTAGACTTCATGAATTTCTTAGTGATCTCCACCCACTGCGCCTATCTGGTGAAGAGGTTTGCCATCCACTTGCCTATCAAACCAGTATTCCTGAGTCAGACGTCCGGGAGGCCAATACCTCCTAGAATCTTAGGGGCCTTCATGGGCTCCCATGGAATATAGTGCATCTTCCTTCTCCCCCCTCTTCCACCCACAGGAAGCCTCTGAACAATGCCTCAATCTTAGCCAATGGGTTTTGCTGAATCTCCATATAGAGGCCACATATGTTGTTGTAGCTGCTAGGATGTGCTGGACCACAAGGCTGCACGCATTCCAGCTCAGGCATAACCCATTCCATTTCCTTAGTTTTTCTTTGATTTTACCTTTGAACCAATTGAATCTCTGTTGATTGGTGACCCCTACCCCCAGCGGCGCACCTAGGTACCTGATTATTTCCTCTCTGGGTATCATTTGGACCCCTAGTTCGTTTACCCACTCCTCCGGCAGGTTAGGATTCGTTCTAATCAGAAATGTCTTCGACCAGCTGCACCGGGAGCTCGAGGCTTTACAGAACACTGCCATGACCTCCATGAGTGCCTTTCCACACTTGCTTGTTCCTCTTGAACCATAGAGATTGTGTTGTTCGCAAATAATTGGCTACATA
Source organism: Dipteris shenzhenensis (assembly GCF_047967505.1). Lineage (NCBI taxonomy): Eukaryota > Viridiplantae > Streptophyta > Polypodiopsida > Gleicheniales > Dipteridaceae > Dipteris > Dipteris shenzhenensis. The sequence goes on from NC_141611.1 coordinate 35,216,654, forward strand.
ACTGCTATCCCAAGGGAGAACTAGGCCTTTAATTTTGCTTGCTGCAACATCCTGCTTTAACATATGGATCAGGGGGACCATGCAGATGGCGAAGAGAAGGGGCACCAATGGACAACCTTGCCTTATCGATTGGCTCAGGCTGAATCTTCCCATCGCTTTGCTATTTATACAAAGAATTGCAGCTGCATTGTGAAAGAGAACTAACCTTATGAATGAACTTTGGCCCGAACCCCAACTTCTCCAGTACTAGCAGGATGAAACTCGGTCGTATGCCTTGTCAAGGTCAATGCCGAACAGGAGGATGTTTTGGCCCGAGGACGAGGCATGGTCAATGGTTGCAGCAACATTCAAAATGTTTTCGTAGATGTCGTGACCTCTGACGAACCCGTTCTACTCAAGAGAATATGACGGGAGACATGTGACACACCCCTTAATATGTGGCCACATAGGGCTTGATCCTTACATGCCCACCTAATGAGCCTTCTATTATTAGCTAATTTTTAATAAATTTTTAACATTTATAATGAATTCTTTATTTATTAATTTCTATTCATTTTTATTAATTTCTTAATTATTAATTAATTTTTTATTACTAATCCTTTTCTATTACTAAATAATTTTTTGATTAATTATTAACTTATTGATTTTTATGACTCTTGTTAATTTTTTAAATATTAATTACTTTTATTACTAACTAGTTTTTTGCTTAATTAATAATTAATTTCTTTATTTATACTTACTTATTAATAGATAGAATTCAAGAGCTGTTCATATCAACATAGAGCTGGTGTAAAGATACACCATTTTGAAAAATGATGTATAAGATCATCGAGAGGGGACCGCCACATAGGGACATATCTTCTCTTATGCTTCGGAATCTCTTTTGGAGTCATCATACTCTGTTACTTCATCTTTAGTTAGAACAAGTCTACCCATGCGAGGCTACTGTTAAGGATCATGATACTTTTTTCCACATCATACCCATGCTTCTTTTCAAGGTTTTGAGTCCTTGATTTCGAAGACTGGATGATGCCACTCACCTCTACTTCAGCCAAGCCCTCTTTCTTTGAAGCCCATTCCCGCTTCTTTTCCAAACAACCCTCATAAAGTTGTTTCATTGTATAGATTTTTTGATGGTTTGGGTTCATACCATAATGCTATCATTAGGGGAGAATTGGGGTCTCCAAAGGGCGCCCAATTAGTGCAAATAGCCCCTATTGGCTACTCCTCTTACACTGGGGACCACTCAAACCATCCCCCCCCCCCAACCCATGCTTGACCCTTCTCCCATATGCACCTCCCCCAAACAAACCTACAAGTCATTCAAGAGGCGGGGGACCCTTCTGGGTGAAAATTTCCCCCCTCTCAGCTTGTTACGAACCTGCCCCCTCCTTTTCTCTAGTCTAGCTCCATTCTCCCTCCATTTTTCAAATGCGGAAACTCATTTGGTGTCCTGCTCTGGTCCACTGTGTTTCTTTCTCTCCAATGCTCACCTCTTATAGTAGTTGCTTATTCTCTCTCCATTCCTAGCTACAGCACCTCCTACAGCAGCAGCTACTCATCCCCCTCTGCTCTTTCTCCCTCCATTCCTAGCTACAGTACCTCCTATAGTGGCTGCTCATCCCCCTCTGCTCTTTTTCCCTCCATTACTAGCTACAACACCTCCTGGAGCAGCTACTCATCCCCCTCTGCTCTTTCTCCCTCCATTCCTAGCTACAGCACCTCTTGGAGCTTCTCTCAACCTTCAGTTGCACCCTCTATACCTTCTCCCTCTCTCCCACTCTATCGGACTCTCCCCCTCCAAGCTACACTTTCTAGTCCACTATTACTGTTGTTACCTCTGTACAAGCATGGTGAGGAGACATGTACTTTGTGTCCCACAGGAGCAAAGATGCAATGGGTGAATGGGCGCCTTGCACCTATAGCTTGAATGATTCGATAGTCATGAGAGGATCTGCCAAGGGTCCACATAAGCTTCCCAAGAGCAAAAGAGGTGATCTTTTGCATGAATGGAAGGGCCGCATCATGAAGTTCAAGCTTGGGAAGAAAGGATGGTTTGAAAAGTTGCAACACATCTACATGGGGAAGGACATGTGCCTTCCTCCGTTAAGCAATCAATCGACAATACCATTGCATTGTAAATCTGCATTTTGTGTAAGATTTTGAAGTGTAATTAGTCAGTTTCAAATTGTATTTTGTAATAGAACCAGTGTAATGAGTCAGTTCGAACTTGTATTTTGAAAATAGCACTTGTGCATAGCAAATGTATTTCCTTCAAACTTTGAGGAGTGGGAACCAGTCGAGTGCTTCTTAGGTAAGTTTACTGCCATTCATGAGGATTTAGGAAGGCAAACGCATGCTGGAGAGAAGTCCTCTACTTTGAAACAAAGAAATATCCATTGGTATAATGCCAAGTACATTACTCCAAGGACGACATCAGGCTATGGCCATCTTCAATGCATTGTAACACCACAACTTGAAGACATGGATTGCAGCATGGTGGACACAAGAACAATGCAATCATACAAGGAAAAGATTGCAAAGGATGTGGGCATGGCCATGAAGTTTACATTTGGCTCTAAATGGGTAAGGTTGTCTTGGTTTATGGCTCTGCACATTTTTGCTTCTTGTTTTTAGAATATCCAGATGCATAGAACAAAAACCATGTGGTCATCCAAGTGCCTACATGAGAATGCTGTTGAGGAATTGCTTGGGGTGAATTGGGGAAGTAGGTCAGGTGAACAAAAGGGTGATTTGTTTCAATGCCATGTATGTAAGGACAATGTGGTTGTCAAGTACCACATCTCCCACCAAATGTTATATTTTGCTTTCCAATATAGGTGCTAGAAGAAAACAGGTGGCAATTGGCTCCCCCTTGACTCTAACGATGATGATAATATAGGGGTAAGTTTATGTATTGGTTCTCATTTAGGAGATGTCAAGAATGTGACTGTCACGTCACAATGGACTCTCAGGGATGTGCAGGAACACCTATTGGTCATGGAGGATGGCATATCTGAGTCCTTTCACTTTACCTTAAATGGTGAAAAGGTAAAAAAGCATGCAGAGAAGCTCGTGCATAGTGCCACTTTTATCCCTCCTGCAATATTAAAGATTGTAAACAATGTGGGGTGGAACAATTGTGGATTTTGACATTTTCCAATTAATAGTGGTGCAATTAATATTGATGTTTTGAATGGTTTTGTTTCATGTCAATGTCAAGTTTTCCCAAAAAATTTATAATTCTTTTTTATTTTTGATATTTAGAACATTTGGGTATATATAGGTTATAAAGTTACTTTAGTTTCAAAGTTTCACTATCATAGCCATAGTTCTCCTAGATACCAAACTACCATGGATTCTGCTAGGTCTGCCTTCCACGATTTCATCTCCCATACTCCATTAATTGATAGAGAGGAGGAGTTATTTCCAGTCTTTGATAAGAGCATAGATGTCCTAGGCACCTACTTGGGAGCCCGAGACGATTTTGAAGACCTCATCAAGTACATGCAAGACTACATCGCGAGTTTTGCATACCAACTTGGTGAGTCTACAAAAAGATGGGCCCCAATTGATTATTTGAAGTACTTGTTCAATCAAGAACCCAGGTTCGTCAAGCGTTTAGATCGTTTTTGAGCCCAGCCCACATTCCTAGGGTTTAGGGAGGTGGACATTGATGACCTCCTAGCATGTGGAGTCATCGAAAACATAGGAAATAGGTTCCTATCTTGGGAAATGACCTTTATTTTTTTTCTCCAGGAGGGACAAATGGAAGAGGAGGCCTCGACCTCAAGCCCAGACCCTGCACCTGCCCTTTCTGATCCTCTTATTTTTGTAGATGAGCCCAACATCTACAATGAAGAGCCCATAGATGAAGAAGCTGAGGAGTAGGAAGCTGCATTGGCCTTGGAAGTACTCCAACGACCTCCTGAACCCCATTCTATTTCTCAAATTCCATCCACCTCGGGCACCAACTCTGTTGACTCCACAACAATGATATGGTTTCTCACTCCCCTTCTTGTCGATGGAGAACAATACCTCTTTCTCCATGACATAGTAGTTATGTTTGGTCTTCGGGAGGATGAAGCTCTTGGTGTCCTTTGTGGATACAAGGTGGACACGACTATGCAAGAACCTAGGTTTTGTTAGATATCAATGCTCCACTCTCATGTAACTATGCAAGAACCAGCTAACTCTACTTGTAAGCCCCTCATATGAGGAGAAGGCATTTGAGTAGCTCGGTTATCCGGTAGGTCCTGGTTTGGACACCAGATGGGGGCCATGTGTGGCTTGATGGCTGGACAGCAGCTTCAGATAGAGTTGGCACACCACCAACTAGGCTACATACAAGTGCGGGAAGGCATCCCTTGACTGACCGCACTGAGGGTAGATGGAGCATTTCTTGGGGTAGCCCACTCTCGGGTTGCGGGGCTCGTTTGGAGCCTTAGATGATCCCGGATGGCTCTGGGCCGAACGATGACTGTAGGATAGTTGTTTTGTTTTGCGCACTGGTTCTATCGTATGGTCAGTGGCCTATTTCGGGGTCGATCATTTTGGGCGGACTGGGTCGGTCACCCAATTGAGCCTAACTGACTACGACTAGTGGCTATATAAGAGCAAGCCCGTGAAGCCCATTTCATCACTGGCTACAGCAACCCTAATTCCTTAGCATCCAGCCTCTGTCTTCTACTGTTTCCAGCATGCCATCAAAGCTTCTTTCATAGGAGTGCACGGTTGGGAGGCAGCTCCATCTATTGTATCAGTTCTACAGTAATCAAATTTTTGATTCTCCATACTATCTTGTTTTCTCTCTTGCGTATGAGATCCTGTTATCTGTTGAGCACAGACGTTGTGTTATTTTCTTACAGGTTTTGGGAGGAGATGATTCATAGAAGAGGTTCTTGCTTTAACATTGGCCCAAATCAAAGATGCAGAGACATTAATCTACTCCGACCTACCTGATGTTCCAGAAGAAGCCTCCACATCTCACTCTAGACAGTAGGAGGCCTTTGGATCCATCCTCATTGGCAAAGAGGAAGGGATTGAGCATGACGACTCCATAGTGGTAAGAAACTATGAGCTTTGAATTTCCTCTCTCTTGGTATACTTTTGCTTTAACGGAATTCTAATGTAATGTTAGACTATTGCAAGAGACATTTGAGGTCGACCTATTCTCATCTCGGCAACACCTTCTTTGCAGTAGCTTCGGCTGAGATCACTCACTAGCACATTACCTTGGCCAAGCAAAAGGGTGCTTTGTGGTTATCCACCAAAAGTTTTCTCCACATGGCACTGATGACCTCCTGAAGTGCAAGGCCTTGTCACGAGTGATTGGTCATGCTGACATCAATCGCAATGCTGACAAGGTCATTTTGGTGAACCGCATGGCTGCCCTCAATGCCTTTGGAACCAATTTTCAAGGTATGGCATTGACCGCAGTAGCCATGTCCCTAGCCAGCAATGACAATAGCGTTGACTCTCTATCGACTAGGTTTAGAGCTAGGAGTGTATTTGGGAATTCAAAGCCCAATGTTCTTAGTGTTTTAGAGAAGAGAGAAAGGCTCTGAAGCCTTATTGTATAGAAATTTTATTTTATATGAATACAGATATACTTTTTATACAGTGTCCCATTTTGTGTTCTTTTACAAAATTTATTTTATATTGTCATTGTATTTTGTGACTTTAATTGTTGTTGGCATTAATATTTTCATTCACTATTCTGTTGAAAAGCACGATATCAGATAAATATTTGCGCTGTAATGGTAATTTCTGAGCAATCCAGTAAGAATCTCACCGTGTGACAGAAGATAAATGTGTTCGGCATCGCGTGAGGAGCCCAGAAAAGTAAAAACCCGCTATGGCGCATATGTGGCTTGTTTGACCAAGATCATGCGATAGAAGGCAAATGTGTTCGGCATCATGCGGGGAGCCTAGAAATGTAAAAACCTGCTATGGCTTGGTCAAACAGGCCCCATACGTGCCATAGCAGGTTTTTGCTTTTTTGGGCTCCCCACACGATGCCGAACACATTTGCCTTCTACCACACAGTGAAAAAACATCATTTGACCACTCAAATTCACACTGAACTTGCATAAACTGATGGAAAGCATCACGTAACATGTATAATAACATGGGAATAGTAACATAACATAAAAATATGCACATAAGTTTGCATCTTCAAAAAGACCTACTGGCATATGCTCCATTGCCTCCTGAATTGCTCCCATAGCGCCTAAAGTGAAACACACATCATCCTTGTAATGCTGTGCTATTTCACGTACAACACACTCAAAGAGTGCACGGGGAATGAGATTGTCCATAGTGGTTTGGAACTTGCGGATCTCCTTAAGGGCCTTCACGCCTGATTTTTTGCACCTCTTAATCTTTGGGGGACCCTGCCTGGCCTCTGGACATGGCTCCATGGCCGCTTGTCCACTTTGAACTTCTTTTGCCTCTCCTCCCTTGCAACCACCTCTTCAGACTCCTCTTCCTATATCTGGTGGGTCCTTCAAGGTGGCTTGTCACACCCAAGGGTTTGCTTTGTCCTCGGTCTCTTTTCCTTTTGATGAGGCTGTGAGACAGCAGGTTGAGGCTCTTGCTCAGTTCGTACTAGAGGCTCCTCATATCTGATAATTTCAAGGCATAGAGGGTTGATGGTGCTCTTCTGTGTGGTCTGCTTGGTTGGACGATTGGGGCCAAGGTTCATTATATCTCTGAGCCTGCCAAATAATTCCTCTTGTTGTGGCCCCTGTAATTTCTCCATCGCCTCTCTTTGCCTTTCTTGCTCCCCTTGTTGCTCTAGATGCTCCATGCCAAGACCCGACGGAGGAGGGAGGGGTAGTTAATCAAGATTGACTGGACTATTTTGCCCCTCTCGGGAGACCTCTCTACTTCCATGGTTAGTTGTGTGGAAGGACTGAGAGGACCCCTGATCGTGCTTGGATCCTTCCTCGTGCTGGGATTCCTCATGGTGCTGAGATCCCTGGGATCCCCCATGAGAGTCAAATGGTGGGGACTCGTGTTGCTTGGATTCCTGATCATGAGAACCACCTTCAGATCCCTCTTGATCATTGCCCTCTTGGCCATTGGGGCTTGCAGTGTGTTTGGAGGCCATGGCGTTGTGAGGAGGACAACGGGTAGTGTCTAAACAACGTCCAGTAGGTCTAGCAGTTTGTTTAACTCATGCCATAGAAATGAGGGATTTTAGGGTTTTGAATTGCTTTATATAGTGTTTTTTAAAGCACTTTAGGTTTTGTTTTTAAAATTAAGGTTTTTTGAGTGCACCCCCCCAGTCTTTTGTCATCGCCAGTTCGGTAATAATTAATCTTCACCACCCTCCCTCCCAACCCACTCACCCCTCTGCCGTGCCATGTCGCACATGCAATTCTGCAATTTCTAAACAAATTGGTGAATTTTGAAATCTATAATTGACTCAAAATAGTGTTAACTTTATTCATCAAACATTTTACATCTGGGGCTCTCTTAGGACCCAACGCCTCCCCTGTCTGACTCTACGTTGCAACCAAAGTGCAACCCCTTGGCTCCTTGTTGAGGACTTCCAAGAAGCACATCTCCTTGACATGTTGAACCACTTTTGCGAGAATTGAGACCTCTACCTTATCGCGCTTGAGAGTCCTAGCCGCGAGACATCTATAAAACCAATTGAACATTTCGTATAGTGCATTGCTTTGCGTGATACCACCCCCATGCCTTGTATTCTTGAAGTATGCTGCCTTTGCTCTGTAGTGTGATTTTTCCATTCCTTGAGTATTCCAAATGGGTAGAGGGCCCCATTGCTCCACAAACCATGGTGCATGTGCGTAAAGAATATGCTGTAAACAAAAACATTGTATTAGAAACATAAATTAACTCAAGTTTAAATCACAAAATTTCAACCTAAGGAGGATTACCATGTAATGTGTAATATGTGACTCCCCCCATGCTTCTACCATCAATGATATGAATTCTCCCAATGCTGTCCTGAATCTCTTATAATAAAGCTCATCTGTTTGACCTTGTCTAACAACTTTATAAATGCATCAAGCTTTATCCACAGTTTTGCTCTCAAAGTAGCAATTCATGGATGTGAAGCTTGATTTGTAGTGCACTCACACAAAGCTTTCTAGTACTCCCAACCTAGGGTGCTTTGAGCCAATGTATGTTTTTCTTTATCAGCATTGTGGTTGGACAAGAACCTCCTTGCCTTTCCTCCACCCATGGACACTTTAGCAGGAAGATTTTGTGTCTTTCCTGATTGTTTCTTGTCTTGCTTAAGCTTCACATTGCCTCCGTGAAGTCCCATTAGTGAGAGTAGTTCTTCAACTTTTGCAATGCATTTTGCAGATACTTGTTGTGGCCTCAAATTCCAAGCATAAACTAGATGGAGATAGAGTAACTTATCAAGTATACATAGTTCAGCATGCAAAGTACACATGTGTACCCACTCCAATGGAATTGGTAGAATGGGGTCCCACTTAGGATCTTTTTTGTGATGATCAGGGGTTGCACTTTGGTTGCAAGAAAGGATGCTATTTTCCCACTGTAGGCTTCCCTTTTGCATCTTCTGAGAGTGGGTGCAATACAAGCATGTCCATTTTGCATCTGCATCTGTATCACAACCATACAAGCACTTGAAGGTCTTCAAATCACTAGCTAGATGCCATTCAACTTGAAACATTCCATGCCCATCCACTATTAATGTTTGCCGTGCCTCTTGTCTTCGAATAATCGACGAGATGCCGGTTCTCTCGAAAACCCACTTCAATGTCTCATGGCACTCCTTTTGGGTCTCAAAGGCTGCAAGCCACCATATGTCCTTCTCAGATTGGACTGAGAAACCCTGCTCAACTTCCTCATCCCCTTGAGAAAAACACAAGGCATCATTCATAATACAAATGCTCACCCTCTCAAGCTTGTGCTCTTTTACCAACTGAGCTTCATCCATTTTTATAACAAATACTAGCTTGCCATCTGTACAATGAAAGAGAAATACAGTAAGGATATAGAGATGAGAAGAAATAAAGTTGAATGTGAAGAGGGAATTTCTCTCACCTTCTTCTCTCATCCCATAGAATTTGACCATGGCTCTCTGCAAATTCTCTACATCCATGTAAACATTATTGAAAGCATTCATCTCAAACGTTTGGATGCCAGATTTCTTTTTACTCTTCCAAGTCATTGTGCCACTTACACAATGGTATCCTCCAAGCTTTTCTCTATCACATTGGTTTGTTTCTTGATGTGCAAGCCTTATAGACCATGGTGTTGGCAATGGCATTGTAGATATCTTATACTTTTCCTCCATAGCAGACTTAAAAATTTTAAAAATAGAGTTGTAAGCTTCACGACTTACACCAATAGCATCACAAGCTCCAAGCACTCCTTTGCTTGCACGAGGCCCTTGAAATCCTTCATTATCTCTCTAGCAACTTGTTTACGTAGCCCTTTTTGTCTAGGGTCCTTCAACACTTCCATGACATCACTTGGCTTTATTAAACTTCTTAGAACATATGAAGGATCACTATCATCCATTTCCATTGTTCCCATCACATCCTTCATGAAATTCCTAAAGTAGAGTATAAATGAGTCTTAGTGGAAAGAATGCAACAATACAAATATTTTGGAGTAAGAAATTTCTTTGAAAATTTGGGGAACTAACCTTGCTACCCGTATTCTCCTCTTTTGGGCACCACTATTGCTTGACAATACATCCATAGATTGCAATTGTCTTTTCCTCTCCTTCAGTCCCAAAGGTGTTCCCTTCAATTTTTGTACTCGTTCCAAGTTTCCATCCACCCAAAGGTCAAGATGCTTCTTCCCTTGTAATTAAAGATTTTGGAGCACACTTTGAGGAGTTCCATTATATCCCAAAGAGCGTGTGCTTGCATATTCTACCTCTATTTGTAGGTTCACATGGTACTTGTTGGATATCTCCTCAAATGGGTACCATGTGTACTCGAAGAGAGGTGTCAGTGATGCAGGCTAAAATGTAGGGAAGAGCTGGCAAAGATGGAGCAGTGAGAGGGAGAGAGTAGCAAGGAAGAGGGAGGAGGAGAAGCTGATGAGGGAAAGAGGAAGAGGAGGAAAGTAGAGCGGCAGGTGTAGAAGGGAGGGAAGGAGTTGCTGTAGAAGGGAGGAGGAGGGGAGAGATGCTAGAGGAGGGAGGAGGAGGGGAGAGATTTTGTAGGAGGGAGGAGCAGAGAAGAGGGAGCCTGGGCAGCTAGAGAAGGAGGGAAGAGAAGGAGGGAGGAGGAGCCAGGAGGAGGAGGAGGGGAGAGGGAGGAGGGAGGAGGAGGAGAAAGATGGACAAGGGGAGAGATGCTATAGTAGGGAGGAGGAGGGGAAAGATTGTATAGGAGGGAGGAGCAGAGGAGAGGGAGCTTGGGTAGCTGGAGAAGGAGGGGAGAGGAAGGAGGGAGAGGAGCTAGAAGGAGGAGGAGGGTAGAGGGAGGAGGGAGGAGGAGGAGCAAGATAGAGGAGGGGAGAGGAGGAGGGAGGGGGAGGGAGGGAGAGGGAGAGGGAGGAGGAGGGAGGGAGAGAGGGAGGGAGGGAGGGAGGGAGGGAGAGAGAGAGAGAGAGAGAGGGAGGGAGGGAGGGAGGGAGATTCGAAATTTGAAATTCAAATTTCAAAAAGTGCCCCCCTCCCCTCATTGATGGGGGGAGAGGTGGGCTCAAATGTGGGCTTAACCCACCTAGGTTTGGGCTGGTTAGGCCTCTTTGGGACCCTCCAAGCCCCTTGCATTAGCCCACTAAGCATTCCCTAATCCATTCCTTATGAGGCCCTTTTGAGACCCCAATTCTCCCCTAATAGAATGTGCTAGGGATTCCCATTTCATCCCTTGCTATTTGAGCAACCTTTGCCACCCAAAGTGGTCCCCCTTGGTCATCCAACTCTGATTTTGGATCTGCTACACAAATGGAAACAAAATGTCCCTCTTGGATTTCATTGGATGGTACAAACTCTGGCAATGTCTTATCACCCTTCCTACCACAAAATTTACGAGGCAAAAGGCATTGCTCAACTTCTTCCATATCTTTAGCTATAGTGGACTCTCCAGCAAATGTATAATCTTCTCTTCACTGAATTTGTTGCGGCCAAAATAGATTTGAGTATTCTATGCTCGGTAAATTTTCTTACTCTTTTAGATATTTGAGAAGAGATTCATTTGCCGTGATTATCTCCATATTTTTTTGAGACTGCTCTGGGTATTTTGCATCATACTCCTAACGTGAGAAATGAATGCTTGCAAGCCCTTAATTTCATCCATGTCAAGTGCTTCGTTTTTTGTAAGAACTAATGTAGTCTGGTCCAAGGGGATTATTCATGATTAGTACTTCCATTGCATCATTGGAATGTTGTGATGCATGCGGTAGTGTGGATTTATGTGTCCACATAGTGCATCATCTCCTCGTTCCAAATGTGGCTCTATGAATGCTCTCTACTCTACCATCCTCTCCAGGATAGCCACTTCTGACCCTTCCTTTCAAGAACCTCTAATTTTTTTTCCAATTTGATGTTTCATGCCATCTATTGTCAAAACATCCTTGGATTTCAACTCTCCAGAGATAACACTAAATATTTGATCTATGTCTTCGTGTGTATGGCCAGCAAAGCCGACTTCCACTTGTTCAAATATTTTCAAACCAACTAGCATAGACCATAAAGCAAAAATATATCTATTCTTATTTTCTCTCCAGCAATTATCAGCCTGTAATCACAAGATGTGAGGTAAATGACCATGTGCATCCTTGACCTTTCGTATTGCTTTTAATATGGATGTTGCTACTTGGTTACTATCGTGTTCATGCAAGCAATCAATCCATAGATCACAAAAGAGTTGGAATCCGTGTACTAATACCCCACACAAGTGTGCTTTAAGTCCACATTTACCCTCCAATGGAGGCAGGATGCTTTTGAATGTAGGCAAAGTTGTTGTATTCTGATCCATGCCATCAATGGTGATGCACATAGACTTCCTGATATCTGAAATAGCTTCCTTCCTCCAAGAAGCGTGCACCATTCTAGCATCTTGCACATGACGTAAATGGAATTCTCTCCATATTATATATTTTCCTTGATGTTTCTCGCATTTAGTATGCTCAATGACATTTTTAAATTCATCACATGTCTTGCATTTTGACATTATTTGCTTTGATGGAGTCTTCACATTGCAAAATCGCCCACGCCAAATTTTATAAAAAGTAGCTCTAGAAATTTCTCCCTCTTCTTTGTCTTGTAATGTTTTGTTAACAGACTCTAGCACAACCTTCTTTGTCGGTTGCGAGTCTAGATTCAGTCATTGATGCTCTAGGTCGATTAGACACAGTTGAGGACATTTTGGGTACCTTTCAGGCATAGGCTGAGGCAGAGATCATTGGTCATGGCTTGGATTGAAGAGCCATTCGAGAGTTGTTTGAGCGTGAGTCACCTCACAGGCAGGCCTTAGAGGATATGTTTTGGGATGGTCACACTGAGGCGATGCGACCACGATTAGGGTTGCCCTTTTATATTTTACGTTGTAGGCACCCCGTCATAGTAGCACACATTTATCCGAGATATCTCACTGTGAATGGTGGTCGATTGCCTCACAACCGTCAGATAGCTAGGTCATTTGCCATGCAGCTATACGCCGAGTTTGTGCTTGGTCATTGGGTAGACTACATTAGTACCCGTCCAGGATCTAGAGTGGGACATGGTAGGATGGGGCATCAGGAGCATCAGACTGTAGGTGTTCGTCGGCGTCGACGCAAGGCACCAGAGTTACACACTATCCTTGCACCGGCATTGCAAGCTGTTGGACAGATTAGGGGGGATGTTCATTCAGTGGCCTCATCCTTGCACGACATGGTCTTTGCCCTATCAAGATCACTTTGAATTCCACCTCCCCCACCTCCCACATCTATGGAGCCTCCCACATCTACACCACCTCCCACATCTACACTGCCTCAGCATGAGTTGGAGACTTGAGACACATGGATTGCAGAGTTGGAGGCATTGTTGGCCGAGTCTAGGGACGAGGTTAGTTATTCTGATTATTTTAGTTTATCTTTTTGTTGCATGTTTTGAACTGAAGGTTTTTGGTTAATTCTCACCATGTACATGACATGTTTGCATTGCAGGCACATCTATTACGACAAGATATGGAGTCTCGTGTATGACTATTGGAGGTAGATTTGGAGGAGCAGAGGATTCGAACATGCATAGCCTACCATCAAGCGGAGCACTATATTTTGTAGTTGAGACATATTAGTCGTGATCCATCTCGCCATAGGATCGACCCAAGTGTGGCCTTGTACCCCGCTCCTCCTATAGATGTGTCGACTAGGACACCCATAGATGCACCAGTCATAGCCAGGCTTCCTACTGCCACTTGCGTCCGTTGTCACGAGGATTTTGATACCGTAGGGTGGTTCGGACTAGGGTGCAGGACTAGGGTGCGACCACATCGCACATCTCCATTGCATGACCCACCACATGGTGGCACGATCAGTGTGCCCTGTATGCTTTGCTGACATTGATGTGGCCACATACAGAGGACTAGGCATGGATGATCTGTATCTTGGTCATTGTCAGGCCATTGATCCATTTGCTCGTGTGGTCTTGACAGAGCACTATAGGGAGGAGGCACAGAGAGCTTTGCTGTAGCAGGAGGGTGCTGATATGTCAGTGGTTGAAGCGTGTGTTCCGCGATGCTTCTCATATGGTGATTTCATGCCAGGTGATGAGGCACGAGTAGAGGAGGCATGCTGTATTGAGCGAGAGGCAGAGCTTCAGATATCATTGCAGCAGTGGGTGGAGGAGTAGGGCCGAGACCAGTGTCTTCTACATGTAGAGATGATTACTCATGCTAGATTTGAGGCATGAGTATTCACAGATACATGACTTTGGGAGCTGAGGCATGCATACATAAAGGAGGTGAGGGAGGCAGAGATGGCAGTGGTGGCTCATGCAGCATGCCCTCCTCTTCATCAAGATGAGGCTGGCCCATCTCATGCAGGAGATGAGGCTGGCCCATCTGGCTTTGCCTGAGGGCACACAGTGGATGGTTGGGCAACGGGTCATATAGGAGCCACATCAAAGGATGACTAGAGGATCACATGTGCAGTTATCAGATTCTAATTCAGGATGATTGTTTAGGCTTCACACATATCTTGTTTAGGGATGCACTTCTGCACGATGATGATGATGATGTACACATTCATTTTGGTACTTTCATGATATTGTTCTTACTTTTATGATGTATGAGCATTTTGGTACTTTCATGATGTTCTTCTTACTTTGTTTATCTCAGTTTATAGTTTGTTCAAATCTAACACAAACATTTAAAATTAGGAGTATGATTTTGAATTTCAGATATCTCAATTCACACATCTAATACATAAGGTATTTTAAAAATAATGCCGTGTGGAGTAATTGTAAACATTAAGCATTGAAAAGGTGTTCAAGTATAAGGTCTCTCTCTCTCTCTCTCTCTCTCTCTCTCTCTCTCTCTCTCTCTCTCTCTCTCTCTCTAGCAATGCTTGCAATTATTATACTAAACCTAAGAGCCATGTGAAGTTTCATCCCCACATGCGTATTTGAAATTTGGAGTATGATTTTGAATTTTAGATATCTCAATTCACACATCTAATACATAAGGTATTTTAAAAATAATGCCATTTGAAGTGATTGTAAACATTAAGCATTGAAAAGGTGTTCAAGTATAAGGTCTCTCTCTCTCTCTCTCTCTCTCATGCTATGAACTTTATCATTTTGAATATCATATTGAATTTTGTATATATCAATGCTTGCAATTATTACACTAATATTGTCACTAATTCTTGTAAATTGTAGATTAAGATAAAAATGTCAATGTTTAGCATGGAATGGTGCTCATTGGTAGTAACATGTGTCAAACATTAATAGATAATTCCACATGCATATTTGGTTAGTACGTGCGCCATTTTTTATACGTAGTCACTAGTAGGGATTATACCTTCCATGTGGCACATACAAAATCAGTTGGAGACCAAATCTTGCGTGGATGTACATCTAGGGTAGCCTAAGAGCTGTGCAGAGTTTCATCCCCAATAGATAAGTCCAGATGCATATTTGGTTAGTACGTGTGCCATTTTTCATACGTAGTCACTAGTAGGGATTGTAAAAATGTACGCATTATACCTTCCATGTGGAACATACCAAATCAGTTGGAGACCAAATCTAGATAAGTCCACGTGCATATTTGGTTAGTATGTGCACCATTTTTCATACGTAGTCACTAGTAGGGATTGTAAAAATGTATGCATTATACCTTCCACATGGCACATACCAAATCAGTTGGAGACCAAATCTTGTGTGGATGTAGCTCTAGGGTAGCCTAAGAGCCATGCAAAGTTTCATCCCCAACAGATAAGTCCACGTGCATATTTGGTTAGTACGTGCACCATTTTTCATGTGTAGTCACTAGTAGGGATTGTAAAAATGTATGCATTATACCTTCCACTCCCAACATCCATGCACCAAAAATACCAGCTCACCACCCTATCGTCATGCGACTGAAAGGAGGACATAGCATTAGTGGATAAGTGCTGGCTGCACCACTGCACCACATCATGTGCATCCTTGAAGTGATCACACTTTGACGCAACTGGTATCGACACAAAGCATGCTTCATGCAAGCACGTGCACCATCGTGCTCTCCCTTACCGTGCCTTGTCTCGAAGTAGCTCCATGTGATCGGAATGCCTATCTCATGATGCCATCTGTAGAACCAATAAAACTGTCTAGCAGATTTGAACTGACCACCACAGCCGTCTGACCAGATCCAGCGTCGCTACAATGTGACACCATGATCCCTCAAGAAACTATCATGCAAAGTGAAGCAATGCTGCACAAAATGGGCATCATGTGATCGATCATCACTAATGTGGAAGTGATACTCTTGCACAATGATGCGTGAGTCCATGGTGCTATCAATGCCATCCACATGAGCCTGTGTATGACGATAGCTAATGTGCATAAATATAGCAACCTGCAATATGGCATTGAAAAAAAATATGACTATTGAAATAATTCAATATAATGAGGCCATAAAAAAACCAATAACTCAATCACATGTCACCTGTTCCGAGAAATGATACTCCGGTTGGATCTCATGCTGTGGTGCAAAGGTATAATTCTCCGCGAAGTCCACCACTGAGACAACCACCCCTATAGGAAATGTCCTTAAACATGCACGGAACTGATGATCCTCCCACTTCACAGTGTGCGAGTGGCGTATGTAGCGGCACAGCTTCCCTCGAAAACTGTCAATGAATACAACACATGGTGTCTTCTTCCCCACAAGCTACAACCTCCTCAACTGTACACCACCATCTAATGTCAGGGTATTGTACTCGTACTGTTGCTAATGAACCATCTGCATGTCACAAGTATCTAGTGGAACTTGTGGCACTCTAGCAAAGTCACCACACAAAGTACACCTGCCTTCCACACAATCAAGGGAGTGGAATAAAGCATCGCCATCTCGTGTACACAATATGGAATAAATGAAGTTGCGAGGGCTAGTAGGAACCACTCCCCTATGACCAGTAAGGGAACGAATACATCATACATCAATCCAAAATCCACATGGTAGTGACAACAACATGTGTCATGCTCCTGAGAGCATTGCGCAAACCATGGCCTGCATCACTCAAATGACCTCTGCCCAATCCTAAACTCTGGTGCACCTCTACAAACTGAGTGTACAACTCAGTCTGGGTACACTCTAAAAAACATGCACCATGCTCAATGTACACCCCTCGTGACACCCTCTTCCACAATGTCTTCTTGAACATCAGGGATGCTCTGCAATGCTCCTCCCAAAACTATTGTATGAAGGACCTAGTGGAATCATCCAACAATCGATCACTGCGAGGTGCACGACCACTCGAAGCCCAAAGAGCATCAGTCTCACTATCCTCTAGGCTCTGCCTCCTAATCATGCCTGCTCGCAATGTGCATGGTGCAATCTAAAGAAGACGTGAAGCAGTACCCACATGGCCTATCATATGAGGTCTACTAATGGTAGCCACAATAGCATGACATTCTGCCAAGGCATCACTAGAGCTCCTATGCTTAATAGAAGCATAGGAACGTGGAACACTGCTAAGGACCTTGCTACATACAACCTTATCTCTACGTGCACCAAGACCAACAAGCTTCCTACACTCTACCAAGTCAGGGTGATCAATCAGGGATGTGAGAAAAGTAGACTACAAAGCTGGCGTGAGGTCACTAAAAAAAGACTGCATGATCTTGCTAGTACGATGATGGATAGTGGACTTCGGCAAGTCACATCGTGAAGCAAGCCTGTTGCTACAAGGTGGGGCAAGGGGTCAATGGGAGATGGTAGTTGATCATAATAATTATTTACAATGTTGTCTGGGAAGGGAGGCACCAAGGGGAAGGGGGGGAGGGGGAGGGGGAGGGGGATGGGGGAGGGTGGAGGGGGAAGAGGTAGAGGTGGAGGGCAAAATGTAGGTGGCTAGGGGAAGGGCGGAGGCTGGAGGTAGGGGAGCGGATGAGGATGTGGAGGGGGGGACAATGGAGGTGGGAGTGGGGGTGGGGGTGGGGGTGGAGGTGGAGGTGGGATGTAGAGGTGGAGGTGGATTGGTGGTGGCAGTGCAAGCTCTAGCTCTAGAGGCTCTCTTGCACTCAGGAGCCTTCCGCTTGCACTCCTCGTCAATGAGATTTGGGGGGGGGTTCCTACATCTTTCATGTCTACTAGCTCTACGGCTTTGAGAACCCATTCTCAATGAAAGTAGGATGGAAGGTGTGACAAAGTGATGGGGAGGCAAGAATGGCTAAGAATGGGTGAAATGAACCAAAATGTGGTGTCTTATAGAGAGCGTCAATTCATCCACTAGATTTCTCTTGATTATTATTGGTGGAGAATGTGCTAAGATTGAAATTAATTGGCTACTAAATTACGTTGGATTTTGTTTTGAAACTAATTTTTGTGGTTACTCTAAATATCTCAATCGTGGTCATAAACCTCGATCGAGGTATTCTATGCTTCAGTCAAAAACCTCAATCGAGGTATTCTATGCCTCACGCACACTGTGGTCACAAACCTCGATCGAGGTATTCTATGCCTCATGCACATCGCCATCATAAACCTCGATTGAGGTATTCTATGCCTCACGCACATCACGGTCATAAACCTTGATCGAGGTATTCTATGCCTCACGCACATCATGGTCATAAACCTTGATCGAGGTATTCTATGCCTCACGCACTCAAATCACATGCATGTATAACTTACCATGCATGTTGATGATGTGCCTCGCCATCATCATGATGTGTATACATGTTGCTGATGTGGCACCATGCATGGTGATGATGTAGCAATATGGTGTGGAATATATGAGTCTCTTCCATGACGTGGAAATGTGATGTGGCATGATGAGTTGGCATTCATGAGGTGGTAGATTGACATGGCAAATTGAGGTGGAGGGATCGGTGATGTGGCAATGTTGACAAGGTATGCCAAGGTGGCAAGGTGTGATGACATGGCTCCAAGAGTCCCTATGATGTGGAATGATGAGGTGGCACCTATGGCTGATGTGGCAACACGTGTGGTAATCTAAGGTGACATGGCAAGGAGTGATGTCACATCTCCTTGATGACATGGCACCATGCGGTCTAACAACGTGGCATGGTTGCAAGGCAAAAATAAATACTCAGCCTTCCACATGGGCAAGATGTACACTCCAATGGCTTGCCACTAGGGTCGGTGATGCTCCTAGCCTACCTCACCAAGCCTAATAGCAAGCCTACCTTGTCTTGGTATTAGGCTTGGGTGGCCCTTTTTCCCCCACAAAAGGGAGATTTCACTCTTGGAGGCCCTATTGTACGTTTCCCTTACCCAAATTTAACCAAAAATTTTTCCCCTTATTCATCATGCGAACTAAAAATATTGACATTTTTGAAATGTTTGGTCATGTTTGACAATTACTAGATTTATTTTTAATATTCTTTGTTGATCCTCTAAGGAGTAAAAGTAAAAATAAAACTTCAATCTTCCTAAATCTAACCGTTGGATTTGGGATTTGATGATTGAACCACACACCTATGTGCCTACTAACCTTGCACTGAATTGGATTTCCTTAATTATTCAAAATACTAAAAAAATGTGGTGTGCTACTAAAATGCATGTATTTTATGTCTTTATTTATTATAAATAATTATTTATAATTAGATTAATCATTCAAATAATTACCAATAAATCAAGGTAAGCTCTACATAATGTAAAGAGACCATCTACAAAGTTTTAATAACATTTAATCTAAAATGAGTGAGAAATTTAGAATTTAATATGACACTCTCTATTCGTGACAAAGGTGTCACTGCCCTGGAACCATGCCGTGTGACACAAAATTTTTTTATGTGTGCATCGAATTTTCGATCAGACTATACCATTGTGTCCACAATAGCATGTGTGATGTTGTGTCTGAAGGCTTCAAAGACTAGATCCATAGGGAAGTATGTGAGATTTGCATTTTTGTGTGCTAAAAAGCTTGTTTTTCCACCTCCTAAGGATTGGGGAGTGAACAAAAAGTGAACACCCTTAGCTTGCTACTTCTTGTAACCACTTAGCCCACATGGGAGACTCTTCCACACACACCATGCATGTGAGAGGATGAATTTATTGGGAGAGACCCCCTCTCTTGGCTATAAAAGGAGGGGGCTATTCCTTGATGGGACACGCTCATTCTTGTAAAGCCACCTAGCTAGTACTTTGATTTCTTCTGCCCATCCTTCCTTTCAAATATGACCCTTCTCCGTGGATGTCTCCATCTCTACATTTCTCATCCCATTATGTACATGCTCCTTTTTCCCCTCTCCCTCTCCCCTTGTGCCATAGTCTCCCTCTTCATTCCCACCCCTCTTAATCCCTTTTCCCTACCCATGTTAACGCTTCTCCCCTCACGTTCCCTTTTCCTATATGGCCCTCGAGCGTCGTCGTGCCTAGCGTCTAGCCTCTTGTCTTGAATTCTTTTCTAGTTAATAGTGTGTGTGTGTGTGAGGGGAGTTAGTAAATGTGGCTTAACACACTATGTAAGAGAGAGAGAGAGAGAGAGAGAGAGAGAGAGAGAGAGAGAGAGAGAGAGAGAGAATCTCTAACACATTGTAGATATGTCCTAGTACTCGTCTTTCTTTCTAACCTATGTATGTATCTTTGATTGACATGATGCTTTGAACAAGCCTAGCTTTAATAAGATTAAGGCCTGTGCAAAGCATCAGACACCTGGAATATCATTTACACAATTGGACATGCATATTTCCTTGTTCACTTACTTAAACCATGGATCATGCATGAGTATTCAAAGCATAAAACATGCTTCTTATGTTTTGGATGGGCATGATACTTTGCATATGCCTTAATGTAAGTCCTTACAAAGTATCATACCCTCGGAACATCATTTGCATGGTTGGCCTTGTTTTCTTATTGAAACCCTAAACCCTAATTTAATGGTATAAAATTAGAAAAAAAGTAAAATGTATAAATATTTTGTTAAAAACCCTATCTTTTTTAAATTAAATTGAAAAAAAATCAAACTGTGAAGAATTATTTTAGAAAACTCCCATTTTGAGCTATCAAATTGAAATAAAAATCCAAATATGAAATTATTATTATTTGGCAAAAAATGCAAAAAAGTTCAAAATCTATAAATGTTTTTTAAAAAAATCTTATTTTTGCTAGTAATTTGGGAAAAAATAAAATATCTAAAAACACCCATTTTGAGATATAAATTGAAAATATCCTTCAAAAGTGAATTTATGTTTTTTGGAAAGAAATTTATTAAAAAAACAAAGTAGAAAAGTTTTCTAAAAAACCCTCACTTTTAGCTATTAATTTGTTTTTTTCCCTCAAATTTATAAATATTTGATGAAGGTGGGGCTTAAGCCACACCTTCAAAGGAAGCCTTCTCTAAAACAACATATGGTGTACGCCATATGCTATATTATTTTCAATCTAAAATCTAAAGATTTTGATTTCTTTTCTTAGAATTAGAAGTATTTAAATGAAGGTGTGGCTTGAGCCACACCTTCAAAGGTAGCATCCTTAATTAATCTAATAAGAGTAATAAATCAAATTAATTAGGTTATGTACTTAATTAATATAATTATCTACTTAACATTAATCTAATAAATCTAGTTAAGTAGATTTATTAGATTAGTTAAGTAGGACAAGAGTCTTTCTAAAAGCAGTTAAACGTAGAGCTAACAAAGCCAAAACCCTTAGGACTCAAAAACTAGCAAAAATAGCAGCTAACCAGACCGAGATCTATACTCATGAATGGTGGGCTGGAAGAGTAGACAAGGCCAATGACGATATGTTCGGAAGCCTAAGAAAAAAGCATGCTAAAGAATCCTCAGAGGGTCTTCAAATTCATTCAAGACCCAAGGGAAAACCTAGAGGTGATCTCAAGACATTTTCAATAGTTGTTAGAAGGTCATCACAATAGAAAAGGCTAGAGCTCGAGTAAAATGCTTAAAGTAAGAGAAAGAAAAGTTTCCACTTTTGACAGCAACTATTTGGATAGAGAAGTCACTTTAAAGGAGCTAAAAGGAGCAATTGATCAAATGGGCAAGGGAAAGACACTTGGAGAGGATGGGCTTCCTGTAGAGTTCTATCAAGTTTTTTGGGAAAGAGTAGGTCCTTATCTATTGTTGTTATGGGAAGAGTCCAAAGAGAAAGGGTTTTTAGACCCGAGAATAAACACAAGAATGATAAAACCCATTCCTAAGGGTGGCCCAAAAGAGGAACTCAAGAATTGGAGACCGTTGACCATGCTAAACTATAGCTACAAGATCTTTGCTGAAGCCCTAGCCATTAGGCTAAAAACTAAGATGCAATGTTGGATAAGGGAGGATCAAAAGGGCTTCATTCAAGGAAGACATATTTTAGAAGCTATCCTCACTCTATGGGAAGGGCTTGAGCTGGTTGAGGAAACATAGCATCACATTTGCTTCCTTAAAATTGACTTCGACAAAGCTTATGATAGAATGGAACGGGGCTTCATTTTGTCTTCCCTCAAGGACATGGGAGCTAGCCTTGGTTTTAGCTCTTATGTAGAATTACTTCTGTGTCAAGCTAGAAGTAAAGTTGAGGTTAATGGTAGAACATCTCAACCCTTTGTGCTCAAACTATCAATCAGACAAGGATGCCCGCTAGCTCCCCTACTCTTTGCTATAGCTACAGATGCACTAGGATGGCTGGTAAATGATGAGTTGGATAAAGGAAATGTAAAGGGAATATAGGTGGAAGGGGGTAGATAGATTATGTGCCAACAATTTGCAGATGACACAAATCTAACTCCACATAATGATGAAGAGCCAGTAAGGCTACCTTGGAGTGCCAAAATACGTTCTATCTAGCCTTGGTTCCAAAGTTAACCATGAGAAAACATGGATTTATGGCACCAGGATCCCTCCTCTTTTTCTCTCTAACAAAGGCTGTAAAGAGATAAGAGAATAAGTCCTTGGAATTCCTATGGGCTTTAGTTGTTCAATGAAGGATAGGTGGGACTAAGACTGGGTCGAAAGCAAGGTGAATAGATGGCAAGGCCTACAGCCAACATTAGCAAGATGCAAATTTGTCCTTAACCACTACATTAATCCCTCCCTCATTTACTTCATTTCCTATTGGTACCCAATAAAGAAATTCCTTAGACAACTCAATAGCTTATTTAGAACCTTTCTATGGGGAGGGGATTTAGTCAACCACAAGGTTCCCAAAGTCAAAAGGCAAATCTGCATAATGCCAAAGTCAGTAGGAGTTCTTGGTATTGCAAATGTGGAGAAATCTACTGCTAGGTTCATGTCTCAATGGATCCTTAAGGCTATGTAGCATCCAGAAAAGACTTGGGCATTCTTAATTCTCAAAAATGTCAGTAAGGTCAAGGTAGGCAAATGCAAGAATTGGAAACACCTCCCTTTAGGGTCAACCCTTTTATGGCAATGAAGCTTGTGTAGCCAAAGGATCAGACTTATGGAAAGGGATGTGGACAACATGGGAATCTTTGAGACCCTTTTTAATTTGGAAAGGGTTCTCTAGGAAAATGGGTACCTTTTCTTCCAAAGACTCAATCTGATTCTCAGCTATGTGGACAAATGCTCCTCTTACGAGATGGTGAAATTAAGACTGCTTTATGCCTTAACAAAAAAGGTATTCAAGTCTAGAGGGATATTTGGGATAGAGAGCAAAGGAAATAAATAGATAATGATACTCTAAGTATTAGATTTAGGCTCAATAGGTTTGACTTGTTATTGCTCTCTGAGAGACAGGCACTCTAGAATAGAGAAACAACCTCGTGGATGGGGGGAAGGTCTCCCCCTTATACTAGAGAATTTAGATGGGCAAGTCACACAAAGCTTTTTCTTGCCCCATTTTTGTGGAAGGACAAGAGGTTTTGATAGAACAACTAAATCAGAGGTGGCACAGAAAGGACACCGAGAGGACATGTGTCAAGAGGTTTGAGAAAGTCTAGGACATAAACATTCCAGAGAACCAGGCATGCCTTTTATGGCTCATCCTTCACAAAGGGGTTTGGATTGCTAAACAGCCATTAAAAATTAGGCAAGGAGATAGTTTATGCCAAAGATGCTATAGTACTCAAGAAGACATTCCTCACTTGTTCTTAAACTATAGGTTTGCAAGAGTTGTTTGGGAGGCTATTCACAAACTCTGTGCTTTTTCCCCGGTTACTTATACCTTTTTGTTGTTGGGAGACATGACGACCGGCCAACTGGAATTCTATGCACAACTTGATATTATGGTCTTTATGGTTGTAGAGACACTCTAAGGTTTTTAACAACGGTCATCTTGATACTAATGCCAATTTTGATAAACTTATGGATGAACATAGGAAAGAGGAGCCAATCTTGAGAAGATTTCCCACATGCAACAACAAATTCAAGAATGTTGTAAGAAAGATGAGTAGCTCGCTCTGTTAGCTTAGATGCAAAAGCATGTTGGAAAAGAGGCAAACTCTTCAGAAGGTAGCCCTCTAATGTTCCATACTACCAGCCAGACAGCCCTGCAAGCCAAGGAACCTATGCACACTTTCTCCTTCTCTATGCTCCCTATGCTCATTTCTTCACTGCCTCATGCGACTTCTCCCGTTTCTCTGGTTGCTAATACTACCCTGCCTCTCCTTTGCCTCCTCTTACCTATACTGTGCCCTCTCCGACTTTGCCTCCTGCAGTTCCTCCCCCTCTGTGCTGGTTTATAAGAGGCATGTCTCAAGAAACGACTCGGCAGGTGTTACTTTCAAAGTTCGAAATGAACTCACTCCAAAGGACTTCCAGCCTCCTGCTCCAAGCTCGAAAGTCAAAGCCAAAAAGCCGTGTCCCTGCCCTCAAATTCCTAGTACAGTCATTCTTCGAGTGGTGGCATACATTGGCACACATTGTCCCCAAAGAAGAGCCGCAAGATACTACTGTGTAATGGTTGGGAGATGGAGTTAGTTTTCAGTTTTTTTGTTGTTACTATTGGTTCAGCTAAAGATGTCCCTTTTCGAAGTCTTAGGGACTTTTTGGACTATGTAAATATTGACTCTTTTCTTTTAATATAAACTCGCATTTTCTCAAAAAATAAATCTAGTTAATTAATCTAATTAAATAGATAAATTGATCTACTTAATGAATCGAATGATCAATTTCTTAGATCAAAGTAATTAAACAAATCAAGCTATTTAATCAAACTAATCCACCTAACTCAATAAATTGTAAGTGATTATAAAATTAAAAAAGATAATCAATTAATTAGACTCATTTAATTAATGTTATTAAATAGTTAACCTAAGAATAGTATAATTAATCCAATTAACTAATTAATAGAACCTAATTAAATTAAATTTACTTAATTAGTTTTAATTAAATACATCAAATTTAGTTAATTAAGTTTTAATTAAATACATCAATTTAGCAAATTAAACCAATTAATCAAAATAATTTGTCTAATTAGATTGATTAACTAATCTAATTACCGATTGACTAATTAAAATAATTCTTTTGATTAATCTAACTATTATATGAGTCTATGAATCTAATTAATTAATTAATTAACATAAGCATAGTTTAATCATGTTTATAAATCAATAAATAATATTTTAATTAATTGAACCAATTAAGCAAAGTAATATAATTAATCTAAATAGATTCATTATATTACTCTAATTAATTTAAATTTATTAAATTTAATTAATCATTTTCCTTAATTTAATATTATTTCTTTAAATGAGCTGCATGTTAAAAAAAAAGAGGAGATGTGGCGTATGCCATATGCGAATTAATCATTTTGCTCAATTTTGTATATTTTCTCTAAATGATCTACATGTTCAAAAGAAAGAGGAGATGTGGCATACGCCATATGTGAATTAATCATTTTTCTCAATTTTGTATTCTTTCTCTAAATGAGCTACATGTTCAAAAAAGATAGGAGATGTGGCATACACCATATGTTTCACATTACCTTCATTTTGATTTTGGATTTTTTTTGGGAATCTCGCTAGAATTTGGAAGCCTTCCCACTAGCTCGTACTTGTGAGATGACTTGTGAAATGACTGAAGCTCTCTCTTTATATATTCCTAGCCCTTAAAAAAAAACTCTTCCCGCCATC
The DNA here is from genome assembly GCF_047967505.1 of Dipteris shenzhenensis. Lineage (NCBI taxonomy): Eukaryota > Viridiplantae > Streptophyta > Polypodiopsida > Gleicheniales > Dipteridaceae > Dipteris > Dipteris shenzhenensis. The sequence goes on from NC_141611.1 coordinate 35,242,307, forward strand.
GTTTCCTCTCTTTTACACAAAATTTTTCTTTTAAAATGGGCTCCTGAGCTTTGAAAGGATCCAAAACCTAAGCACTTTCTTGGATCACAAGTGTGAGGGCTTGCAAAATCGTGTAGAAATGCAAATCTTTTCACTGGATCTGAAGATGATCGCATAGTGAGCTTGAAAATTTGCCCCTCGGTTGAGTTTTTTGTGTGCTAGCGAATCTTTTGCCTGGATTGATGGAAGTAAGAAAGAAATTTCTTGTTCTTGGAGGATCCGATCCGCCGTAATAATCCAAGTGGCAAAGGCAAGAAGAACCAAAATTAGTCTGCAGTGCAATGTTGTTCTTCTTTTCATCAGCTTTTCTTTCTTCTTCATCAATCAATCAAATCTTCCTCATCCATCAAATCCACACTTCAAGCTCCATCTTCTCTATCCATCCATTCTGATCTTGCCAATCCTTCTTCCCATCCTTTATCCCTACTCCAACGCCTCCGTTTTCATCCCCAGGCACGCTCCCTCTCCTTTGCTTCTGCTTGCTTTCTTTTGCAATTGGCCCCTCAATTCAGATTCACATTTCACAAATCTCCACATTTTTTCTCACCTTGTTGTGGATGACCTCCTTCTGCTTCCCCATACGGTTGAATTTAATTTGAGCAAAAAAATGCACAACCCGTGTCACTCTTCTTGTTGTCCTCGAGCTTTAAAACCATGGGAATCCTTACATTGCTTGCATCTTGTATCAATTTAGAGTTTGATTCGCAATTCATGGATGCATAAGTCAATGCTAGAGGAATTACTATGCTATAGCAAAATTGCTAGAGGATAGTGTGTAATCCAGGACTTGGATCGAATTATTGCCTACAATCTACATGTTCTTCATTTCTTAGGAAAATCTATTTTAGCTATTTCTAAATGCATTTTTCTCACTTAAACACTCACGAACACCTGCATCCGTTGCATCCCCCCTATCTCTGTCAATGTCACACACACAGACACACACACATGTGCGTGTGCACACCCACACACACACACACACACACACACACACACACACACACACACACAATTTTTAGGTAGGTAGCATTGTTACATAAAAGGGAAATTTGGCCTCTCATGAAGCCACGTGTCATTTCATGAAATGATGTATTATTTATTTTATAGATATAGGTTGGTAAGAAATTCTTCCAACTTCCTACTTCCAATGTAATTCTTCCAACGTAACTCCAATCTAACTTCCTCATTCTCCTCTTCTCTTCCACTCTTGTCTTTCCTCATTGCAATCTCTTAGTCCCCTCATCGATTCCTTGAGATTGATAACAAATCTACGTGCCCTTTTCTTTGAGAGTTTTGTCATCAATTTCCTCTCATCGATTCTTTGAAATCTTTGACACATCTAAAGTTCTTTGTAGACCTCCGTGCAATCATTGAAAGAGCGCTTTAACAAGAACTCCTACCACTGCTCATGAAAATTTTTGTAGACCACCATGCAATCATTTTGTAAGACCTTGGATATGCTCCAGAGTGGCCACTTTGATTTTGAGTTGCTCATTTGAGCAGATTTCAATAAGGGAAGTGCACGGAATCATGGGAGATGCTTGAGTAGCACATGAAGAGTTCAAAGGGAGCCAACCTTGGCCATCATTCGGGGCAGCAAGGTGATCAAGGTTATAGGAAGCACTTCCTTACAGTCGGCTGTCCACAGGGAGTAGTGTAGAGCCTAGAGCAATGCAAGGATCTGCTCCAAGTGACCACTTTGGTTTTGATTTGCTCATTTAAGCAGATTTTGCATCCCATCCAAATAGTTGGACAAGCACTTTCATCCCATCTGAGGAAAGATCTTTGTATATTTTAAAGCATATGTATAGTGCTTTGAAACATATCCAATGTTTTTTGTGCTCTTTAACCACACACATGTATAGACCTCCACACAACATCGTAGTAGTTAGTCATGCATACCTACATGTTACATTCAACCAGTGATTTGATTATCATATGCACATGTATTGCTTTAGCTTTGCATTAAGACAAGTCGATACAACATACGGATATTAAGTTAGTTTTCCTTCATGATGATCTTGTTGAAAAGGTTTATGTTGACCAGTTTCAGTGTTTTACCATTCCAAGAAAACGGTGGACAAAATAATGCCACTTGCAAAAAGCCTTATACTCCCTCTTGTTGCATGGCACACACCACTATACTAACCTCATGATGATGTGTGTCCACTAAACCAACACGTGGTAGCTTTTGGAGATGACTTAGCATTGGTACGACCTAGGAGAGGAGGCTAAAAAGACCCATAGGATGTGCCTATGGTATGGATCAACACAAATGGCTGTACAAAAAAAGAGTAGCAGATTTAAGACTACACAAGTGGTAGAACAAGGGCAAATGTGGCCTGGGTTGGTAGGTGATGGAAAGGGGCAAGGATTGGGCCAGCAAAATGGACTTGAAACATGTCAAGGTTATGGCAAGAGAGCTTGGCCAAGTGGCAACTTGCCACATGGCCAAGCAGGGCCTGCAAAGCCCAAGGAAGGGAGACAACTATGATCACTCACTAAGACATTGTTGATAGAGACAATAACCGATTTCATCACTTCAAAATTGGGATGTGCTCATGCTTGGATTATTGGGGATGTTTTTCAAGTGTAAATATATCAGTCTTGGCACATTGTCTATAGTGAATATGATGTAGATCATGGCTTCAGAGCTTGTCTTTTCCTAATATCTATCACCCTTTTAGATTCATGTCGAATATAGGATCAGTCCTACACTACAACTTCTTGAGGGGAAACAAGATCAACTCATTCTCCCTACATCTCTTTCAATTCATAGACATGAAAGACCAAATGGGATTTCATATTAGAAGGAAACTCTAGTTTAGTTTTCAAGATCAAAAGAGGTTCACAATACTTAGAGCATAATCTATCACCTTTTAGATTCATGTGGAATATAGGATAGGTATATTCAGGTTTGCTCTCTTGTAAGTGTCTCAAATGATGAGAAGCAAATGATAAGGCTCTCATGTACATTATTAAGAAGCCATTGGAGATGCATATGGGGGAGAGCTCCAAGCTGTCCAACAAATCTCAACATGTCCATTTGTGTGCAAAAGTGGCCCATAGCCACCTAAGATGTTAATACAACATGTTGGCCATGTACATAGTAGGTCAAGGTGGGAGTGATTGTCAGACCACATAGAACTATATGGAATCAGTACATATATATGGATGCTGGATAAAATTCTAGACCAAAATGCAGTTTCATGGACTACAATGATTGGTGTGTACTCAACATGGGAAGTTTGAGAAGGCTGTTGACCTTTTCAACTAAATGTATAAAAAAGGAGTGCTTCCAAATGAAGTCAGTTACATTAGCATCCTTGAAGCTTGTACAAAGCAGAAAACAATAGTGAAAGAGAAACAAGTGCATGTGCGCATTGTAAATAGTAGACACGAGCTAGATTTTTCATCTTCCAAATCTAGATTTCGAACGTGCTCCTCTATCTTCATCTTCAGTTGAGTCACTTGGGCTTCCAATATATATCAACAAATTGCAACTAATTCCTGTCTCTCACATTGAAAGTGTATACCTTTCTTTAACCTTAATATATGTTTTCCTTGGTTTCTTCTGTATATACGAGCAATTTCTAAGCTCTTCTATACTTGGTTGCATGTTGCCACATATCAGTACCAGTAGCTTCTCTACCATTCATGGCTCATAATCATTATTAAGGTCACATCCCTAGTAGTGCATTCCACACTAGTCTTCTTAACTTTTACATAGAAATGATGATAACATGCCAGTCTAGCTTTTTATCTTGAGGAATCTTATTTTTATTCTGAGGCCGTTAGTTGCCCTAGGATCCTCAAGAATTTTTTTGCTATTCAATTTGTAATTTGCAAGCTGTTCATTGGACTATCATTTGGGAGAATAGAAATACAATATGTACTTCTATAGTAGCATTTATCTAATTTCAAGGACATGAAAACATCAGTCAGTAGAAAAAAAAAGCAACTTCTTATATTAGCATTCAAATAACAAAAATTCCTCATGGTAATTAATCAATAAATTTCTTGAACGATAGAAAATTTCTTAATTCATTATACAAATCCTATTTTGTGTCTTTAATAATAAAATATATTTTAACATCATGAGTCATGACCTAAATGAAAAGTGCTATGTACTAAATGCAAAGTTCTATATCCCAAACTCAAATTACTACATGCTATATGCAAAATACTATGTGCAAAATGTAAAATGACATGAATCCAAGGAAGGGCACATTCCTTGGTCTTATAATTTTTGGAGAGGAAGTGTGCCAACTCTCCCCCCACACTATACATTTGGTTATGTGCAAAATGTAAAGTACCATGTGCAAAATACAAAGTGCTATGTGCAAAATTCAAATTGTGAAGTGCTAGATTGAAACTGCTTTGTGCTAATTGCAAGTTTAAAGTACTATGTGCTAAATGAAAAGGTCCTATATGCCAAAATACTATGTGCTGAATGCAAAATGATATGAACGCAAGGAAGGCCACATTCCTTGGTCTTATAATTTTTGGAAAGAAAGTGTGCCAACTCTCCCCCCACACTATATGTGTGGTAATGTGCTAAATGCAAAGCACCATGTGCAAAATGCAAAGTGCTATGTGCAAAATTCTAGTTTCTAAGTGCCAAATTGAAACTGTTTTGAGCTAAATCAAGTTGAAAGTACTATGTGCTAAATGAAAGTCCTATAGACCAAAATACTATGTGCTAAAGGCAAAATGATATGAACCCAAGGAAGGGCACATTTCTTGATCTTATAATTTTTGGAGAGGAAGTGTACCAAGTCTCCCCCCACACTATATGTGTGGTTATCTGATAAATGCAGAGTACTATGTGCAAAATTCAAATTGATAATTGCTAAATTAAAACTGCTTTTTGTGCTAAGTGCAAGTTGGAAGTAATATGTGCTAAATGAAAAGTGCTATATCCCAAATTAAAATTGCTACCAAATATATACAAAGTGCTTTATCCCAAATTCAAATTGCTACGAAATATATGCAAAATAATATACGCTAAACACAAACTCCTATGTGCAAAATGCAAAGAGCTATTTACCATGTTCTATATATTCAAAATGCTATATGCTACATTCAAATTGCTATATGATATATTCAAATTGCTATCAACATAAACTAGAGATGTTATAAATTCTGTGTGTGAAATATAAAGTGTTAAATTTGTATTGCTACCTACTATATGAAAAATGTTGTTTACTAAATACAAACTGACATGAGCCCAAAGAAAAGAATGTCCCTTGGTCTTATAATTTAACTGGAAGTGTCCTACTTCCTCCCACACAAACATATAATTTTATGTTAAATGAAACATTATATGTGCTAGATGCAAAGTCTTATGCGCTAAATTTAAATTCCTATGTACTAAATTTAAATTCATATATCTTGAATACGATTCAAATGAACCTTATAAATTGTGCCTTCCTTCATCTTCTATACTATATATTAAGGAGGGTGAGACAGACGAGAGGCTGCCATGTGGTGCCCTATCTAATGCAGCAATCATTTGGAGGTCTGGAGGGAGAAGGATAGAGGTTCGAAAAAGGAGGTGGTGGGAAGAGTAGACAAGGCGTGGCAACACATTGTGGTTCGGGAGCATTGGAGTGGGGACACATGGTGAACATCGAGACCATCGAGGCCCATGTGTCGTGACACACCCACTAGGAGGAAAGAAATGCGAGTCTAGAGTCTGGACACATGGTTGAAGTAGTGGGCAGATGGGCATACATCCTAGTCGTGCGAGGCTCGGTGAAAGTGCCATGTAGCACACACTCCGTTGGACTACCACATGGCATCGTGAGGTGGAGGAGAGCACAAACTCCAGAGTAGGCATTCATGAAAAAGACTGACCACGTGGACCCAAGCATGAGTGCGCAATTGAATGCCCATCATCCTGCCACGTAGCTCTGACCCTCCCACTCAAACTTTGACTGAGGGAAACTAATAAATGCGATGTCTACGACTGCCATGTAGGCGAGAGGTTTGGAGGCAAGTGGAGGCAAATCACACACGTGCGTGGGTAGATTGATGCAGGACAACCTATATGTAGACTTTGTAGGCAAATGGGGATGGGGAGTGGAAAGCAAACTATAAGCACGCAGACTGTATGCAAGTAGACAGGAGTGGAAGGGGGCGGCCGATGGTGTAGGCTGATGTAGCAGCTGGCGTGCGCAGAGATGAGACAAAGAAACATAGAGAGAGAGAGAGAGAGAGAGAGAGAGAGAGAGAGAGAGAGAGAGAGAGAGAGAGAGAGAGAGAGAGAGAGAGAGAGAGAGAGAGAGAAGAGAGAGAGAGAGAGAGAATATTATATATAATATAATATATATTATACATTACATTTAATATTAAAAATATATAAAGTATATTATGTATTTTATATAATGTAATATTTAATATAATATATTATATATTATTTCATATATTAATAGACTACATTATATTATATAAAATATAATATAATATTGCATGGTTTGATCTCCAAGGGATTGTGATGCTCACCATTTACATGAAAGCTAGACATTGATGCTCTTGACTCATATGCTCGGGTGCATCAACTTGGGTGCCCAACCTCTCTCTTTTGAGAGCATTGTGGCTCCAATCCAACAAGGTTGAAGAAGTACAACATTACAATACCCAAACACTCACCATGCAAAAACAAAAAGCACATTCAAAAGTGGCCATGCACAATCAAACAGAACGGTTCACAAGGCAAAGTTTTTATGGCCAACTAGCTTCTATGGATGAGGAGGTGTAGGAGTAGCACGTATTGGGGGGAGAAAGAGGTGAAGATTACTCCAATACAGGTGATGATGAAGGTGTTGTTTGGAGATCATTTTGATAAGCTAAGGGTTCATGCTACTTCATGATTGCAACTAGGTGAATGCAAGGTACAAGAACACATCAATTTCTCTTCGATCAGTAATACCACTTTACAACTGAGCTATATGTTCAAAATGTTGGTTAATGATTCAAAAATTTGTAGTTATAAGCTTGAAAGAACTTGACTCTATGAAATTTCAAGTCTTCTTCAATGCAACATCACATGAGCTTCTTGCTTATAGGTCTCTTTTGCCATTTGTTTGCATGAGAGATTGCCTCCATTCCATTATGTGAGCTCACTTTATATTATTAAATGTAAGTATATTTAGAATAGGTGCTTTGGTATAAGTGAAGTTTGTGTACAATCAGTGCTCAAATAGAATTGTTAGTTTTCAAATGGGCATTCTAAGTGTAAGTTTCACTCAAGTTTCAGAATCACAACTTAGCGCGTGAGTTTTCATCTAATCATTCCTTTCTTATCTCCAATATTTCTAGGTTTATCAACTTCTATTTTAAGTAATGTGATTATCAAGGTCTGTCAATGTTGAAGGAGATATTAGACACTTTTTGCTGAGAATGAGAGACATGAATAAATTGGTTCATCTAAATCTATCTTATATTACTTATTTGTGAGGGAGGAGGGAGGTATATATATATATATTCATTTATTTATTTATATAGAGAGATAATATATATCATGCATATATATATATATAGAGAGAGAGGAGACAGAGGGAGGGAGGGAGGGAGGGAGGGAGGGAGGGAGTGAGAGAGAGAGAGAGAGAGAGAGAGAGAGAGAGAGAGAGAGAGAGAGAGAGAGAGAGTATAATCTTATATTATAATATTGTCTATATTATATGAAATAAAATATATAATATAGTATATTTATAGAGAGAGAGAATATATATAATCTTATATTATATTATATTATCCATATTATAATATAGTCTATATTATATTAGATAAAATATATAATATACTATATTTATATTTATGTATATACATACATACATACATACATATATATATATATATATATATATATATATATAGATAGAGAGAGAGAGAGAGAGAGAGAGAGAGAGAGAGAGAGAGAGAGAGAGAGAGCAATAGAGAAGAGAGAGAAAGAAAGAGAGAGATTCATGCTCCTACCTTGGAAGAAGTGTATAAGAGTTGGGCCATTGATGTGGGAAAAACCATGGCTAGGTTACATAGCATAATCTCACACAAAGCAACAACAAACTACACACATGAACAAAGATTAGCATGTACGTCTCGAATAATGCATGTAGTTTTGATATTGATATATTGGGAATGAGTAGGCTCTTGGTAGCACGTAGGTCTCTCTATATCATTATGCACATAAGAAAGGTGGAAGCGAAGTATTCTAATTAAAGGATTATAAATGCTAAATATGTTGGTGATAAAAACCATATATCTTGGTCGGGCTTTTGGGTTAAAACAATAGTCGATGCAAGATAAGAGACTATTCACAAGAAAGTAGGAGGCATTCAAGGAAGGGGTTGAGCAAGTTGAGATAAGATTGATGGGTTGCATTGGGCTTTGACAGACTCAAAGTCAAGGTATAGTGCAGTTTGGGATGAGCATGCAAGCAATGGATGTCAAAGTGATCACATGCTGGAAGCTTATTAGTGAGGGATGTGCACACTTTCCGAGCAAAAACCTACGAGCAGAAAAGTCCGAGCGATAATTTTTGACACCAACCATGCTTGTATATTTCTCAAAGGAATATACAATTCTTTCTTAATTTCTCATTTATGGAACCATATACTTACTTATTTTTCATTATATCCCTCAGTTTAGAGAACATCATCTATATATGAACAAATAGTGAACACCTCAGAAACTCCTATAAATACCTCCCTACCATACTCTCTTTTGAGGATTATGGTAATTAAATAAATTTAAAAGAGTTTCCCTAATCTTTAGCAATCCCATATTTGAAGCTCTCATATAACAATGTATACCATGTTCCTTGGATGAGTAGGAAAAAGATATTGGAAACCTCATACTTGAGGCCATTATAATCGATCATAAATTAATATTTAATACATTATCAAATATGGAAAGGCAAGGAACGAATTTTCAAAATATTCCCAATTCTCCAAACCTAAGTACTTTTAAGGAAATGTGGTCTCTATTGAACTCCTTCCTACCATAATATGAATTAGGGAGAAGTTGTAACTCTCATATACATCTTGAATTTTTACTTTTTATCTTTTATAACTATCAAAAGTATAATTTTAAGCCTACCATTGCACATATCATAAAATTTTGAACATTTTTCCTTTGTACAGATCCTCAATCTGAGATAAGGAGCAAAAGTTATGACCCCTTCTGCGTAGGCTCTCCAAGGGTATTCCGCCGGCGGAATAGGGTTGGGGGGCAAGCTCTTCAAACCATATTCCTTTGGAAAAATACACTTAGAGGGTCTACTAAAAAAGTATTATATTATTTTCTTAGGTCAACCTGAGGAACTGTAAAGAGGATATTTGCTCAAAATTTCATGATCCAACCAATGGTGAAAGGAAAAGAAAGGATTTTTGAAAGTGATAAAATAAGTCACCACTTGGACATTATATATGTATATTATAAAAAGGTATATTTATATCTATATCTATTTATTAGTATTTCATATTTACTTACATATTCCTTGAAATAATTTGGATTTTTTTGCTCCCCAAAAATGACTTGAGCCTATATATTTTGACCCCTCCTACCTTTTGTCCGCTCGTCGCTCGGGGTTTTTTGCTCAGAAAATGGAAACCCCCATTAGTGAGGTGCTCTGTATCCATATTTTGAGTAGTGGTGGGAATAGAAGGAACACCAAATATTTGTTGTCGTAGTCATCTACTTCTATTTCCTCTTTAGCCAAGCAAAGGGTAGGGAAGAAGGAATGGTAGGAGAAGTAGTAGGCAGTGGAAGCTACGGTTGACAAACTTGCAAGAGAGGGGTAGCCCTAGTATCCCATTTCTCACCATGACCGACTTCCTAGGAATCACATGACTCCCTATGCAGAGACAACCTTACCACATCTGTCTAGATTTCCCATATAATTTGAGATTTACATCTCTCCAAAAGGGATTATAATATTGAACATGCTTTTGACTACAATAGGTTTCTCTACCGGTGAGGGAGGTTGATCACAAAGGAAAGAGAACATTTATGGTTGTGACTAAGGTAGATTTGGAGGGCTTGTATAAAAAAGTGATGAACACTATAGTCAAATAGGCCTAGGATATGTGTGTATAAGAAATTAAATAGATGAAGATCGTTTCTATAAGAATACAAAGCATAAACATTTTTAGGATGTGGAAGATCTCACTCTATGAGGGAGGCGACGGTCAAGATAGATGGAGATAAACTTTTTTGGGTCTTTAGAGGAGATCACTATGTAGAATGTGGACATAAATGCCACAATATTGGGCTCCATTGTCACCAACATGACATGGTTTGAGGGAGGTTTGATGCGAGTGGATAGATCCGGCAAGCTGGTTGATGGAAAGGTTAAGTAGTGATAATGATTGGAAGGAAGCAAATGGTGGAATCGGATCAAATTGAATTGGAGTGAGGAGGAGGTAGACAAAGAGGCAAACTGAATGAAGGATGAAAATGAGGTTGAAGAGACAAAAGATGGGGGAAAAAGTGTTCCCGTGAAGTGCAATAAGTCCGTGGTGACAACTTGCAAGTGAATTGTCCTAAAAAAATCTTCGGCGTTACACACCTCCTCCACGTTGTCCAAAACACAGGCCAAGGGTGGTCTGCTATTCCATGCCTTTTACCAGCCTTTTACCCATTGGCCATAAATCCATAGCCAAGAAATGGCAAGAGTAGATTGGATGCCCTTTAGGGAGCCTAGGAGAGAGAAATTCTTTTTATAGAACATTGACAATGGCCTTGAGTTTTTTATACATGCAAGAGGAAGGGAGGGATTCCACTCCAAGGACAATTCAGAGGTATACTATGTCTTACATTCTACTTGGGTCTTACGGTTTTGAATATTTACATGCTTGAGCCATTACCATGGATGGAAAAGTATGGGACTACAAATTAGAGATGTAGAGAAGATGCGCTTTTGAAAATTCCACAATAAAGGGCAAGAGAAATGAAAGTTGGAAAGGATAATCTCCTTGCAAATACTACATGTGAATGGATTGGTTGCCAAGAGAAGCAAATTCAATCCTTGCTAGCTCGTGAGCCATAGAGGTAGAGGAGCCTATGGTAGGCCCATCATCAGCAATATGTCTACCCCTCCCCCTAGGGATATATCTCTCCATGCTTCTATCTTCAACAAGAACATGGAAGGACACTACATACATAGGTAAATAGAAACAACAAGTAGATTCTTAGCAAGAAGAATCAAATGATTAAAATGACACAAAATTAAAGAATGAAATTTTCTATAATGGCCGGGTAGAAGGTGTCTTGTTAGATATTTTATGTATTTCTTTAGTCGCAGTTTATGATCGCGAAAAGTAGGTAAAAATTCAACTAAATTAATGAATAGAGCTAGAGTGGTGAATATGCAGTCATGTATTTAGTGTGTGTGTGAAAATCTAACTTTAATTTCATCATGTACTTCTATACATTTATATATTTAGAAATTTATCACAATGCAAAGAACTTGCCAGTCAATAGAGGCTTTAAATATAAATCTACCCCTCAAGCATTCTCTTACATTTAGTACACTTAAGCCATCTATCCAATCTCACAATCTTGTGTAGTGGAAGACTCTATAGATTGGTGACAACAAATAAGAAGAAATGAACTAAACTAAAATGCCACATGCAAATACTTAAATGTATGTATCAATGTACATTGATAGGGGGACATACTCTCTTTCTATTTTTACACACAGACACACACACATTCAATTTACAAGAGTCTTACACACTTCTTTTTTGATTGGGAATTAGTGACATCAATTTTGTCTAAAGGCATTATTGGCATAGTGTTTCTTATGTGTATAAGCAGTATTCTCATGTATTTTCTATGGTTTTGGACAAATAAATATTCTTTTAGGTTTATGAGCATTCTTATATTTATGGACAATTAAAGTATCCTTACTTTCACATATAGTGCACACACACCCAACCTTAATTACCCCTCACTACACACACACACACACACACACGTGCGCGCGTGCGCACATGCACATGCACACACTTTGATTTTTGTCTTAATTAGTCAATTTTGATCCTTATTAGAATATTTTGTTATATTTATTAGCATAATTATTCCCCCATTTAAAAATAAAATCTCACCCACACACATTCTTACTCAAAACATAGTCCCTTGAGTATATTGCCCCCCTTCCTAGAACACATTCTTCTTAATCTTGTGGTTTCTTTACGTAATCATTGTCCTCGGAACCTTTTTAGTTTCTTCTTTTTTTGTTGTGGATTTTATAAATTAAGTTAATGGTTATAATTTTATTCTAACCTGAGAGAAGCTACAATTGTACACAATTTACTTTTCTTGTAATTTAGCTAATGGGCGTGCCTAGTTCCCGAACGCCTTTTATTAACTAACCTTGTACTTACCTAACCCCTTTTATCTAACCCTATCTCCACCTAACTATTTGCTCCACCGCTTGCCACCTATCATGTTCTCTCCATCGCCACTATTCTTGGTGTGTTATAACTCCACTTCTTATCTTCACTGGCTGCTCCTTTTGCCTTCCTTCATCTCTACTTCTTCATTGCCTACTTCCCTTTTGCCCCCTCTCTCACTCAGGCTCTTAACTTCCTTTCATAGGACTTTGATTGCTCCTTCCTTCTCATACTCCCAGCTTTCCGGTTGCTCGACCTTTCCCACTGTTCAACTTCTCCAACTTGAGTCCATTTGCTGCTCCTCGTTCTCTCAGATCTACCTTCAAACTTCATCGCTTCATAGTCAGGTGCTTTGTCTGTTTCGCTTAATTTGCAGTCTCTTTGGGTAATGTTCTTGCGTACTTACCTCGCTTATTGACTGCCTTTGACATCGTGCCTTGTTACCTTGTGCTCCCTTGCATTGCACACACCTTTGTGTTATCCTGTGGCAATGGTTGCCTTTCTACTTCTTATGGTCTATTGCATGTCGCGGGTGGCACTTGATTGATACAGACTCATGCACAACCTCTTTTGCATTGCATGGCGGTACAAATATTAGTCTCCACAGGCCATTAGTTCTCACTCCACGCCCTCGCCTCCCATCGCTTACACTTCCCTTTTTGGCTACCTCTTCTCTTTAAACCGGATGGGCTTTTAGACTGGCCACACCTCTACCTTTTTGCTCTTGACCATCTGCCTGCGCAACCCTTCTCATTTGTTGTTAGCATGTCGTCCCCATCCTCTCTGTGTTAGTGCCTTCATGAGCAGCTAGCTGGTTGATCTACTATACACATGCTCCCTTTCGACCTCTCCACTCACACCTCCTGCATTTCCTTCATCATTGAGTACACTTCATAAACCGCACTCTAGTCTTGATGGCACTGTGGAGCCTCAAGCAGCTACAACTCATGGTCAACCTTGCCTTTTATTTTCCCTCTACGTATGTTCTCAATTTTGATGGGAGGTCACCATGGCTGGTGCATCTGGTCGAGATCATCGTGGTTACATTGATTGCATGGCACAACACGCGTGCTCTACTTTTTGCTTTTCCTTTGTGTAAAGTCTAGTCAACCATATAGTTGACTTACCTTTGTTTTTTTCGCTCCTCCTCGCTCGCTTAGTCTATTAATTTTGTACTACCTTGGTATCCTCTCGTTTCTATTCTAACTATTATTGTTTGTCTAGTACCTTTTTCACTATGCTTTCTCTCTCTCTCTCTCTCTCTCTCTCTCTATATATATATATATATATATATATACATATATATATATATATTCATATATATTCATATAAATAAATATACATATATATATGTATATATATACATATATATTTATATATATATATATATATAGTTCTTTTGTTTCCTTGGTTACCCTTTACCTCCTGATTGTTAATTTTTTGGCTCTAGTGGTTATTTGATGTCACTTTTATTATGGTTCATTTCTTTTTTAACTACATTCTTTTAGTTCCTCTAGCTAATTCTAGAAAGATAATTTAATTAATTATATCCTATATTTTAATGATTACTTATTGTTGTATATGCTTTATCCCTTAAAGATTTTATCTCTTGATGTCAACCTCTTAATTTTAATCTCTTGCACCACGAGCTAGGACTAAGTTTCTTAGATCTAGTTAACAAGCTGAAGAAATGTATGCTTATTTATTTTGTAAAAGTTTCTGTTGTGAATATGCATATGCATCATTGTATGTGATGTGCTCTTTCTTTGTTAATGTATTTATTGGTGCATTGTATAGAGTAAGTTAAAATTGGTTTGGCATGCATTATGTAGTGTAGTATTATGATTTCAAACATAAAAGAAGGGCTTGGTTTGGGAAGTGGTGTCTGGTTCCTGTGCCCACAAGGCAGGGGGCTAAGAGGCACCACGACCTAGGACCAGTTTCTTAGATCTAGTTGACAAGCTGAAGAAATGTATGCTTATTTATTTTTTAAAAGTTTCTGTTGTGAATATGCATATGCATCATTGTCTGTGATGTGCTCTTCCTTTTTTAATGTATTTATTGGTGCATTGTAGAGAGTAAGTTGAAATTGGTTTGGCATGCTTTATGTAGTGCAGTATTATGATTTCAAACATGAAAGAAGGGCTTGGTTCAGGAAGTGGTGTCTGGTTCTTGCACTCACAAGGCAGGGGGCTAAGAGGCACCATGACCTAGGACCAAGTTTCTTAGTTCTAGCTGACAACCTGAAGAAATATATGCTTATTTATTTTTTTAAAGTTTATGTTGTGAATATGCATATGCATTATTGTTTGGTATGCATGATGTGATTTGATCCTTCTTTTTTTAATAAGTTGATACCAATTTCATGTATGTTGGGCTATGATAAAGTTGTTCCATTTCTTAGATTTAGAACTATTTTTGAATACTCTTTTGTTTTGATCCTACATATGGTTTAGGGATGGAAGGTTTGTTGGATTTTGGAAAGCTTTACTCACAGTCTTCCCTTTTTGGAGAAGTCATGCACCAGCAAAGTAATTTAATGGAAAATGTTCAAATGCAAGGTTCGATGGTTCGGCTTTGGAACGAGCTCTCTCGCAGTACATTCCTACAAAATAACATTTTTGAGAACTTCAAGCTTGCAAATTTATGTCAAACCTTTATTCTTGGCTCAGTTGAGGATGAAAGGTGTTTCAGTACTCTCGGTTACTTGAAGAATAAGCTTCGTAATAAGCTAGATGATAACTTAGATCTTAGCTTGAGATTATACTCTTGTTCTTATGATGTTAGTAGCTTTTCGTATGATAGAGCATTAGCACTCTGGAAGTCAAGCTGTAAAAGAAAAGGCTATAATTAGCTTTTTTAGACTATTTAAACTATACTTTGAGAATTTTCTTCCCCCATTGGATTTGAAGGATATTAATTATCCTTAAACAATTTTATGTTTTGCATACTCTACATATCCTAAATGCTAGCTATTTCATGTATTTTGAAATTATGTAAAACGAAAAAGGCAGAGTTTTCAATATAACTAGTTTTTAGTATATTTGTGAAAATTGAAAGTTTTTTAAATGCCCTAGAATATTTAGCCAATTTTTGAAACAAAAAGATATAATTCGCCAATCCTTTGAAGCTTTTAAAAATAATTTATGAAAATTTCACCAGTATATTATAATACTATATTTCTATACCTTCAATAAAAACATCCCTGGTGGCGACAAATCCCTGTGCAAAGATACTACATGGCAGCCAGGCATGATACATGGCAAATTAACACATGAACAATGAGAGAGAGAGAGAGAGAGAGAGAGAGAGAGAGAGAGAGAGAGAGAGAGAGAGAGAGAGAGAGAGAGAGAGATTAATTATATATATCGATGTGTGTGTGAGTGTGTGTGTGTGTTGGTGGGGAAGGGGGGGGAGATTTTATGTATGATTGCTTTGCCCCTCAATCAACAATAGAAGGTCACTCATCTAGCTGAATAGGACAATAGATTGAGCATAAAGCCAAGTGATGCGATGCCTGCACTAAAGGGGTCCTGAAACTTTAAATTTTATTTCTTAAAATCAAAGACATTTTAAAATCCCATGTTGAGACCCAGCAGAGCAGTTCTCTAGCCCGTCTTAGATGGGCCAGGTTACTCATATAACTTTAAGAAAGAAACTGTGCAAACTCTGTCATCACAAAAATGTATAGTTATGTGATAAATACAAAATGCTATATGACCTTATAAAATTAGGAAAGAAAGCATGCGAACTCTCCTTCCACACTAATGTGTGATTATGTGTAAAATACAAAATGCATATTTATAAAATATTATATGCTAAAATGCAAGTTGATATAAATCCAAAGAAGGGGCAAGTATCACACCATATGACTTATCCAGTACGTTCATAAGTTTGCATGTAGAAAATGGCCTAGGACATAGATAAAAAATAACTTATAAAGCATGCATAGATATGTTAGATATCAATGCTCCACTCTCATGTAACTATGCGGGAACCAGCTAACTCTACTTGTAAGCCCCCCATATGAGGAGAAGGCATTTGAATGGCTCGGTTATCCAGTAGGTCCTGGTTTGGACACCAGATGGGGGCCATGTGTGGCTTGATGGCTAGACGGCTTCAGATTGAGTTGGCACACCACCAACTAGGCTACATGCAAGTGTGGGAAGGCATCCCTTGACTGACCACACTGAGGGTAGATGGAGCATTTCTCAGGGTAGCCCACTCTCGAGTTGCGGGGCCCATTTGGAGCCTCATATGATCCTGGATGGCTCTAGGTTGAACGGTGATCGTAAGTTAGTTTCTCTGTTTTGCACACCGGTTCTATCGTATGGTTGGTGGCCTATTTTGGGACCGACCCCCAGTCGACCGTTTTGGGTGGATTGGGTCGGTCACCCAATTGATCCTAATCAACTACGACTGGTGGCTATATAAGAGCAAGCCTATGAAGCCCATTTCATCACTGGCTACAAAAACCCTGATTCCTTAGCATCCAACCTCCGTCTTCTACTGTTTCCAGCATGCCATCGAAGCATCTTTCATAGGAGCACACGGTTGGGAGGCAACGCCATCTATTGTATCAGTTCTACAGTAATCAAAATTTTGATTCTCCATACTATCTTGTTTTCTCTCTTGCATACGAGATCCTATTATTTGTTGAGCATAGACGTTGTATTATTTTCTTACATGGAATTAGAGCCTGGACTCTAGCAAGAAGATTCGGAGTGTGTTTCTGTTTGCGAGCAGATTGTGAGAGATGGCCCAGCCCACAAGACTACAAATCCCACCATTCGACGAAAGCGAAAAGTTGGACGGCTCTAACTATCCACTCTGAAAGTTCAAAATGAAGACCACCCTAAGCGCATACGAGCTTTGGGACACTGCTACTGGGGTGGACATGAGGCTGGTTGCGAGATCAGATCTAGCCAATGGAGGACAACAAATACTACCAACTGAGAATGAGATTCTCGTGTGGACAAGAAGAAATGCAGATGCACTGTGTTCTATTGTCTGCAGTGTTAGTGATTCCATCATGGCATTAATTCAACATGTCACCATAGCAGAGGAGGCATGGACGGTCTTGAAAAATTAATACGAGACCACGAATCAGATGCGAATTTGGAATCTGGAGACTCAACTCACAAACGAGTTGTTTGAGTCTGAAGCGGTAGAGAAGTTCATCACCAGGGTGAAGAATCTATGTGATCAGATGACTGTGATTGGCATCACCATCACCAGTGAGAATCTAGCATAAAGGTGCATACAAATTCTCCCATCAAAGTATGATGGTCTTGTTACAGCACTAAATATGCAGAACATAAATCTACCCCTCAACTTTGAGGATTTCAGCACGATGCTTCTGGAGGAGGAGATGCGTCAAAAGACGAGGATTGGAGAAGATTCGGCTTTCTGGACTAGATCAAAGAAAGGTAAGGATAAGGACTCTAGTAACCCATCTTCTTCTGATGATAAAAAGAGAAAGAAGAAGATCAAGTGCTTCTATTGCAACAAGGCAGGGCACAAAAGCAGAATAAGTGCCGAAAGAAGATTGCAGATGAGAAGAATGAAGTAAAGAAAGAGTCCAGCAATAGCACGCAGGCAACACCAATAGAGCTGTTTGTAGCAATTGAGGAGATTTGCACGAAGGCAGTTCATGTACCTGCTGATGAACCTTGGATCATTGACAGTGGTGCATCGCACCACATGACCAGTCGGAAGGATTGGTATACCTCTCTACAGCCGGTAGGGAATGACATCTTGGTAGCAGTTGGCAATGATGCAAAATTTCCAACAAAAGGAAAAGGTACGATTGCTCTCAAGTCAGATGGAGTTGTAAAACAGTTGTCCCATGTTCTTTATGTGCCAGATATCAAGAGGAACTTGTTGTCTATTTCCGTGATCACCGATCGGGAGCTCAAAGTTCAATTTAATAAGAATGGTGTGCAGATTTTGGATCTTTAAGGGAAGGTCATTGGTAAAGGTACACGGCACAACAACATTTACGAACTCTTAGCTTTCAGTGCTCGAGCAGATGTGAAGAACACTAAGCTGTGGCATGAGAGGTTTGGTCATCTAAAACTTAGTTCTTTGAAGGAGATTCATAAAAGTGGAATGATTGTAGACCTACCAAAGATTTTAGATCTGCTCAATGTATGTGAAGCTTGCATGATGGGCAAGTAGCATCGGCATCACTTTCCTAAAGAGGCCAACAGGGCAAAGGCTCCTCTAGAGCTTGTTCACACAGACCTCTGCGGAAAGATGGAGATAGAAGCTTTGGGTGGTTCTTACCACTTCATGACGCTGATTGATGACTACAGTAGAAGGATATGGATATACTTTCTGAAGACTAAAGACGAGGCTTTTAGTAGGTTCAAGAAATGGCATGTAATGGTCGAGAAAGAAACAGGGAGGAAGGTGAAGAAGTTGAGATCAAACAGAGGTGGAGAGTTCACATCAACTAAATTCGAAAGTTACTGCAAAAGTCACGGAATCAAGAGGCAGAGACCCCCGCCACATACATCACAGCAAAATGGAGTAGCAGAACGCAAGATGCACATCATCTGCGAAATGGGCCGGAGTATGATGAAAGGGAAAGATTTGCCAAAGACTTTCTGGGCTGAAGCATATAACACTGCAGTTTACATCCTGAATCGTAGCTACATGAAGGTTGTGAACGGGATGACTCCACTGTAAGCCTTTTCTGGTAAGAAACCTTCAGCTGCACATTTTAGAGTTTTTGGATGTGACTGTTTTGTGCATGTCCCTGATGCTACCAGGACCAAATGGGAACCGAAGAGTCGGAAGTGTATTTTCTTGGGCTACTGTGAAGAGGTGAAGGGTTACCATCTCTATAACCCTGTTACCAAGAAGGTAATTGTAAGTCGTGATGTGGTCTTCTCAGAACAGCCGCATCAATTGGAGGAGGATGCTTCCTTCCCAGACAACCAGGACTAGGATATCCATCCAGTACCACCACCAACAATAGACTGAACTCCCCCAATGATGCTTGGGAGGATTCAAGACAAAGAAGATGAAGAAGAGCTTGCAGAACCACAATAGCAACAGCCATTCTCGAAGTGGGTAAAGAAGCTTTTGGACAGCAGAGAACCTCCAGCCATTGAGGAGGAACCATCCGAAGACTGCCAGTCCAAGAGATTAGAGGAGCAAAGAACGGCGCATGAATAGTTGGTCAGCTATGGTTTGATGATAGAAGTGATCCATGCTGATGAACCCAAGTGTCTTGAAGAGGCACAAGTGAAGAGGCACAAGGCGATGATAGGTGGATGGAGGCTATGCAGTCGGAGTATGTCTCCATAATGAAGAACAACACTTGGGACCTTGTGGATCGACCACCAAAACGCAAGGTAATCAGAACCAAGTGGGTGTACAAGACCAAGTACAAGTCCGACGGCATGTTGGATAAGTACAAGGCTCAGCTCGTGGCAAAAGGATTTGCATAGGTACATGGTTTTGATTATCAAGATACTTTTGCTCCCATAGCTTGACTAACCACAATTCGTAGTGTTTTGGATTTAGCTACCCAGGGAAGTTGACCCGTGTTTCAGATGGATGTGAAATTTGCCTTTCTGAATGGAGATCTCAAGGAGGAGGTATACATGGAACAACCACCAGGTTTTGAGATCCCCCGTTCAGAAGGTAAAGTCTACAAACTGAAGAAGGCACTTTACGGGCTGAAACAGGCCCCATGAGCATGGTACCAGTGAATTGATGCCTACTTTTTTGCAAAACGGATTCAGGAGGAGCCCATCTGATGCAAATTTGCATATCTTCAGAGAAGGAGGCAGGTGCATGAAGATCTTTTGCGGAGAACTTCTGCCTCGAATTAGAAAAATAAAGTCACAGTGTGGTGAGAGGGCAACATACCGTGAAGGGCATCTCAATACTGCCCTCTCGCCACACTGTGAAGGGCGTCTCAATTTGAGACAATGCACTCTTGCACTTTTCGGCTATGCTACCTGCAGAGATTTGCTCCCAAACTCGAAAAAGGAAAGCAACACTGGTCCTCTTACCAGGACGCCATGAACTTGGTTTGATTTCTTGAGCTCCTTACCACGAACCAGGCTCTGATACCATGTGAAGATAGTGGGAGAGAAGGAAGGAGTCTCACTTGTGGCTTTCTCACATACACAATGGGGGAATACACACAAAGGTGGAGGCTAAAAGTAGTTTTCCTCTTCTTAGTTGTGAAAGCCAAAAGAACTCTAGTACAAAGAAATAGAAGAACCCTATATGTGGGTCTCAAACCAAGCTCAGCTAACTAAGTTGGCATACTAACTGAGCCATGAACTAGAGTACATAAGGATAGCTATCATCCAGCTATTATTCATTGGCGGTGTACCAACCGCATCTGCAGCTAACAAGTCGGTGACATAAATGCACAACGGTCACCCTGGCATATCACGAGTGGAGCTCGATATCTCAATACCGTACATTGGGAAATCTTGGGAATGTTTGCCCAATTGTCCTGGGAACTAAGGTTATAGGCAGCCTTGGAGCTTCATAGGAGGTTGTGTCACTGGTGGACACCATGCTCCTTGACCACCCATGCTCCCCACAGGTCTTAATGGCGATCTAGGAAAGTAAGGTATGTCTTGTGTATTCCGAGACCCTACTTGGAAGATAGGAAACTTTGGTTTTTCGGGAATTGTGAATGATGGAGGTGGAGGACTAGGGTACATAGGTGCTTGGTTCTCATGGTTAAACATAGGCCTCTCCAGATCTCCCTTTTAAGATAGTATGGCTCCAAACTCATCGATATACAAAGGTCCCGCCTCAAAGATTCGATTCTAGAGCATTGGCTCACTTATGGGCTTAGGGGAGAATGAACTTTTCATGGCATCAATCATAGGAGGTGGGCATTCCAATCCTCTTAGCCCTAATGGCTCACTCTCTTGCCGAGCGAACAAATTGATCATGTTCGCCACAGGTGTCTCACTTCTGCTAAATCCAAACATATGAGCGATCAGGTTGCGAGAGAAGGGGTTGGAGAGTTTCCTCTTCCTGAACTAGAGGTGGAAGCTCTGGGAGTCTAGTGTTTGAATTGTCACCTCTTTCCTCTTTAACACTCATGGAGTCTTCCAAGCTAGTTGTTTCCACTATCAAAGGTCCCTGTACTCCATAGGCACTCAGATTGGAAGATCCTGATCAAAGCATCATGAAACTTGAAACATAGCTAGATTGGATATCATTTGAGGCACTTTTGTCTAGTTTAAGTTCAATTCACAAGATTCTACCAGACCTCAAGTTTCATGTGGTGATCACCGAAAATCAAAATTTTGATATTTGAAGTTCTTGACCTTAAAGAAGTGATCGCAGCGTCGTTATAGCACATCGGGCATGGGGTTACTATTGCAAAGAGTGTTCCATTTAATGCTCCCGGACTTAAACCCACATCCTCATCAAAGTACATGTACATTTGCAATGTTAACTCATAGTTCTTTGTCATGGTAGTAGCATGAACTTGCTTACAAAGACTTTATGTGAAAAACAACTATGTGTCCTGTGTCAAAGACTGCCAAGTCTGCAATAGCGAATGCATCATCCACAAGCTGAGGCTTGACCACATCCCAACATGGTGTGGACTCTCCAAATCCTATGGCAGATAGTCCTGTTGGTAGGTCAAGAAAAACCAAGTCCAACCCCATGACCTCATCTTTGCCCTCACACTTCCTATCTTTTGCTTTGCAATGAAAAATCTTTCAAAGTTTTGAAGGGCACACTTGCACTTTTGTGTTGAAGATCTCTTGATATTTCTTGGATGTCGCCATGAACAATCTATGCATTTTCTAGCAAGAGAGACTTTTTCCCAATAACAAAGCTCTCCGCTTATGTATTGAAATAGTCTACAAGCTCCCAATGACAATAAAAAATGAAAGTTAAATCAAAATAAAGATCTGTTACCAGGGAATGGGAATGGTTTGAAAACTTGAGTGTCAGGGAATGGGGGAATGGGAAACAGAATGCCACATCATATGACATAAAACTATGCTAGAAAATGAAAGAAACTAACATTTTACAGATTTGAACTTTCCATTTCATATCAGTAAAAAATAAAAATAAGTAAATAAAATAAATGGGGAACGGTCTTCCTTCCTAGAATGGCATTCCATAAATTTCAAATGATGAAACACCGTTCCCTGGTAACTATGACACACAGCTTCATAAGACTAGAATATGTCCACCACTACAAATTAAAAGTCTATATGGAGCAGCCTCTAGTATACAAGAACCTTCCTAACTCATGCTTTGTATGTGGGTTATCAACTCACATAGTTAAAAGTTGCCCTCTAAAAAGGAATGGTCCCAAACAAACTCAGGAACCAGCTCAAAACAAGCCAGTCTCCCTCCCAAGTCAAAGTGGACTGTCAAAGGCTGGTCAAAAAACCAAGATTTGGTGAAAAATGCAGAAACAAGGGCAGATAATAGTACAATCAAGAAAGCAGATGATCAGAGGAAGCCTATTATTCAGCAAGAGAAGGAGAGAGTGACATTTCCACTGGCCACCAACAATACTTTTGAGGCTCCCATTGACTAAGAAACAGAGAAGGGGATACAAGATGCACAAATGGAAGAAGTTGAAATCAAACCTAGCTGGTCTAGAGAGTTTGAGGATGTAAATCAAGTAGATGCCAGCATGAGTGAATCAAATGTTGGAGAATCAGAGGAAGAACTCCCTCTTGCACAAAAATAGAATAAGACTACTGAAGCCCCTGCCAAAGCTCAAGACACTACTCTAAACAAGAGAAGGATCTCCCAAGTCAAGGGTCAGAGTGCTCCACCCAAAAGCCCAACCCCCAAGGCTAAAAAGGGGAAGAGTAAGAATGGTAAATAAACCATTTCTCACACTCAATGTCTGTGGATTAACTGACCCTTGGAGGAGTCAGTAGCCAAGTGGCTGAGAGACAGCTCTTTGTCTCCTACTTTTCTTGTGTTATAAAAGGTGAAAGTAATTAATGACACCCTAGAAAATAGACTAAAAAATGTTGACAATAGAAGAATATGGTACTTTACAAATCATGAGGAAGGTAGAGGTGGCACTGCAATTGGGATACTTTCACACTACAAGGATTGTGTCATTAAGTGCATGAAGGACTTAAATCACAGATGGCTTGCTTTAGCATGCAAAATGAAAAGGTTTTCTTTCACAGATGTGTCAGTATATGCCCCAATAGGATCCATGGAAAGAAGTGTGAAGATAGTGGGAGAGAAGGAAGGAGTCTCACTTGCGGCTTTCTCACATACACAATGGGGGAATACACACAAAGGTGGAGGCTGAAAATTTTTTCCTCTTCTTAGTTGTGAAAGCCAAAATAACTCTAGTACAAAGAAATAGAAGAACCCTATATGTGGGTCTCAAACCAAACTCAGCTAACTAAGGTGGCATATTAACTGAGCCATGAACTAGAGTACATAAGGATAGCTGTCATCCAGCTATTATTCATGGGCGGTGTACCAACCACATCTGCAGCTAACAAGTCGATGACATAAATGCACAATGTTTACCCTGGCATAACACGAGTGGAGCTCGATATCTCAACACTCCCCCTTGAGCTCAATCCCAATTCTTGCACACCAAGCAGGTCTCTGAACTTGCGCAGCTTCTCTGTGCCCAATGCCTTCGTGAATATGTCAGCTACCTGATCCTCTGTGCTGACGTAAACTAGATCAATAAGACCTAGTAAAACCTTCTCCCACACATAGTGATAATGCACCTCAATGTGCTTTGTTCTAGCATGATAGACTAGGTCATTTGCTAAGTGTATATTACTCATGTTGTGACAATAGCCATTGAGCTACCTCATATTTTCTCTCTGCACATTGTGCAACCCCTGCTTGAGCTGCATTTTCCTGGCTTGCGTATTTGTGCTGTACATTTTTGCCAAAGTATCCCATGCCTCCTTTGGCATACTTACATCCTGAATATGCACAATCATAGAATCTGAAATACTGATAGATAGCCAATACATAACTTTTCTGGCTCTCTCATGCCATCCTTTAAATGTCTGCATTTCCTATTGATTGGGAACATTAGGAAGAATTGGGTCTTCTTCATTTCCTATAATGAACTCCAAATAGCCTTTTCCCATAAGGAAATTCATTATTCTAAACTTCCATTCTTGGAAGTTGTTCTTGTCAAGCTTTTTAGTGACAATCTGTGAAAGAGAATCAGATGCCATTATAGAACACTGCAAAATATTCTGTCACTGCAAGAAAACACAACTTCTGCCTCACAAGGGCAAATCTACAAAACTAATGAAAGTGGTATTTAACCACACAGTCACTTCCTAGTGATGATTTTGCATCAACAGGCAATAAGGATGATTCTGTAACTCCCAATATCTCTATGCATAGGCATACGATGACATTTCTGCGGCAACTTTTCATCGACCTGTAGAGTAGTGGTCGCACAGCAAAAGCGGGGCCTTTTTCTCTGTGCTTGCGGAGAACTTCTGCCTCCAAAACTTCTGTCATAACAAGGAACCATGAAGACAAGAAGTTCTCCGCAAGCACAGAAGTTCTCCACAACAAAACTTTTTCAATGACCATGTAGGTCCTGGTTTGGACACTAGATGGGGGCCATGTGTAGCCTGATGGCTGGACGGCTTTAGATAGAGTTGGCACACTGCCAACTAAGCTACATGCAAGTGTGGGAAGTCATCCCTTGACTGACCGCACTAAGGGTAGATGGAGCATTTCCTAGGACAGCCGACTCTCGAGTTGTGGGGCCCATTTGGAGCCTCAGATGATCCCGGATGGCTCTGGGCCGAATGGTGACTGTAGGTCAATTGCACTATTTTGTGCACTGGTTCTATCGTATGGTCGGGGCCTATTTCAGGACCGACCCCCAGTCGACCATTTTGGACGGACTGGGTCGGTCACCCAATTGAGCCTAGCCGGCTATGGCTGGTGGCTATATAAGAGCAAGCCCGTGAAGCCCATTTCATCACTGGCTACAGCAACCCTGATTCCTTAGCATCCAGCCTCCATCTTCTAGTATTTCTAGCATGCCATCAAAGCTTCTTTCATAGGAGTGCACGGTTGGGAGGAAGTGCCATCTATTGTATCAGTTCTATAGTAATCAAATTTTTGATTCTCCATACTATCTTGTTTTCTCTCTTGTGTACAAGATCCTGTTATCTGTTGAGCACAGACATTGTATTATTTTCTTACAAGATAGTCAATTCAAAAAGTTGTACTTGGTTCAAATACGAATGCTTTCAATAATCAATATATCCCTAAACATTTCTAAAGGTATTACATCTTTAGCGACATATTTCAAATATGAATGCTTTTAATAATCGATATATCCCTAAATGTTTCTAAAGGTATTACATCTTTAGTGACAAGTATACTACAAAGGAGATCGATGTTGGATAATCCATTAATACATTGGAATTGCCAGCAAAGATTTTGTAGTAACGCAACAAACCTACTATCAGTAACGAAACACGTTCTAGCATTTAACTCTGGAATGAACCCCACTATTTAAAAAATACTTTACAATGTATGAACAAATGCATCCAAAACTAGGAGTAAGTGTTCTTTCTTCAGAAGCTATTTTTGATATTCTTAAAAGGCACTCTGCTGATTCCCCATTCGATCTTATGAAAATTGCACATGAGGACAACTACTTGTCATTACTAGAACAAATCAACATGCTACCTACAACTCATCAGCTCAAAAAAAATACATCGCATGAAGTCGGCACAATTGTACTTCCTGATTCAATAAGAATATTCGAGCGTAGGTTCATAACATCTATGGAAGGTCTATCACGATGTGATGAATTAACACTTGAGTATGCATTATTCCCATTCCTCTATCCTTTTGGATATGGTGCTCATGATGGCAAGATGTTCTTCAATGTATACTTGAAAATGAGAATTTCAACATTGTTCTCTGTGTTCACTCTTTACAAACCATACTTGTTGTTGATGTACCAAATACGTCAATCTATTATAATAAGAATGAAGTGGCTAGAGGAAGGGGACAAACCATCCTCCTTCTTCTTCAATGCCATCAGAGACAAAAAACAAAGAGAGTGCATTACAACAATAGTAGACGAGAACAACTCCATGGTACATGGGGAGGTAGAAATAGCAAGTGTCTTTGCAGCACACCTTGCCAAAGTAGCTGGCTCCAAGCCTACACTTCCAGCCAACTAGGGGAGAATGGATGCCTTTCTATCCAACCTGTAGAGGAGTGTAGGTGAGAATGAAGAATTAATGCTACAGAGACCCTTTTTGAGGATGAGATCAAATATATAGTTATGTAGATGCCTAGAGACAAAGCACTCGGGTCGGCAGATGGGATACCAGTAGAATTCTTCTTTTAGTTTGCTCTACCAAGGAGACATGATATGTTTTATGCCTCCTTACCACAGTGTGAGACGAATGATACATAGAATTGCAAAATGTAGAAATCATAATAATTGATGAGATCTCGATGATGACATGACAAACATTAAGCATGGTAATTAGATAGCTATGCAAAACTTCCAAGCAAACAATCTTGCAACCTTTTGAAAATAAAAAGATGCTCTTGTTCGGAGATATGTCCAATTAAATGCAAGGTGCAAGAAAATGAATTTTGTAGAAAATGCTATATTGGAAACTCAGGTTTCTGGAAAACTCTTAAAAAACTACAAATTATGCATTCCTTCACACATCAATACGTCACCTAGAAGATCCTACATCCATAAAATTCTTAAACATAATCAGGATAAGACAACCAATGGTAGAAGAAATTCAATATTACCTAGGTAATATGATCATAAGTGATAGTGAAGCAAACAATTTCATTGACAAGGACACAACTATACTGTGCACCCATCAAAAAGACACACGATACTATAATAAGCTCATACTACATAAGAAATTCAATGAGCATCAAATTAAAACCATCACTGTGACATCCAATGCAGATCAAATCTTAGAATTACAAGAATGGATAATGGATCAAGATTTCCACTCTATACAACAAATTTCAATAGGAGCAAAAGTGATGATCACGAAAAATATAGATCTCACAATCAGAGCTACAAATGGCACTATTGCACTTAGTGTCATACCACTAGAAATAGATAATAAAACAAACAACATTTTAAAAATTCATTCGAAGATCTTATTAACAAATGCAAAAATCACACTAAGATGTAGGTGCTTGCTTCAAGCCATACAAAGCTTTTTTCAACCTGCAAACAAACTCAGGATGAGTAGCATGAACATAACCTGCTGGCTACTCCATAAAGACCTCTTCTTGCAAATCACCATGCAAGAAGGCATTCTTTACATCCATCTGATGTAAAGACCATCCCTTTGATGCAGCCATAGCAATGGCTGATCTTACGGTTGCCATCCTTGCAACCGGGCTGAAAGTTTCTTCATAATCAATGCCATATGTCTGTGCATACCCCTTGACAACTAATCTTGCCTTGTATCTATTTCACAGAACCATCTGCATTGTGCTTGATCTTATAAACCCACTTACAACCAATTGCATTCTTGCCTTTAGGCAAAGGCACCAATTCCCATGTAGCATTAGCATCCAAGGCATCCATTTCTTCATCCATGGCTTTCTCCCATTTTTAATTTCCCATGGCTTGCTCAAAAGAAGTGGGTTTTGGTTCCTGTATCACTTTGACCATATAGGCATAGTGAATGGCTGTAAATCCATCATATTTCAGCCTATCCACAGGATACCTAACCCTGGTAGATCTGCGCAAAATAGGCTCACTTCCAGGTGCTCTCAAAACATCCCTGGTCTTCCTTACTCCAGGTGTAACAACAGAAGGAATACCCAACTCATCATCAATGCTCTGTTCTGAGCCACTGGATTCACCATCCACATAAGAGTGACCTGCATTCACATCAAACATGGGCTGATCTACCTTCTCTTTTCCTTTTCGTGATACCTGCGTACCACTATCTACATTGCTTTGAGGGGATTCTCCTGATCTCAATCTGCCTGTCCATGGCGAAGTATGTGAACCACTGGTAGAGGACACTCCAGGTCCACTGATATTTTGTGATTGCTGCTGTGCATTCTGTGCAGCATTACCATTTTGTGCATCTACATCAATCATCACATTTACTGGTTTATACCAGCTGCTCATCTCATCAAAAACAACATCTCTGCTCACTGTGAACTTACGTGTAGAAGGGTTATAGCATCTATACCCTTTCTGCTGCAGAGAATAACCAATAAAGACGCACTTCTCAGCTTTTGGATCCAACTTGGACCTCAACTCATCTAGCACATGGACATAAGCAATGCAACCAAAAATCTTCAAATGAGAAATATCTGGTTTCCTACCAGTATACATCTCCTCTGGCGTCATGCCATGTATTGCTGCAGTGGGAGTCCTGTTCATTATATAGACTGCTGTAGCATCTGCTTCAGAGCCCAATAATAATCTGGTAGATCTTTTTCATTTAGCATAGCCCGAGACACCTCTCCAATATGCCTGTTTTTTCTTTCTGTAATTCCATTTTGCTGTGGGGTATGACTGCATGAATATTGCTGCTTTATACCATGCTCCTGCAAGAACCGTGCAAACTCATTTGAGAGGTACTCTCCCCCTCCATCTGACCTTAGGCATTTTATTTGCAGGCCTGTTTCTTTTTTAACCATAGCTTTGAAGTGCCCAAACACTTCACTTTTCTTTTTCATAAAATACACCCACAGTTTTCTGCTAAAGTCATCAATAAATGTGACAAAATAGTGACAGCCTCCAATAGATGCAGCTTTTGTAGTCCACACATCAGAGTGGATTAATTCCAATGGCTTTTTACTCTCTTGAACATGCCTAGGAAAAGGTTTCCTTGCCTGTTTCCCAAATTGACAGGCTTCACAAACCTTGTGCATTTCTGCAACCTTGAATTTAGGCAATCCTACAACAATATTTTGGGCTTGCATTGATTTTAGTCGCTGTATATTAACATGACCAATGCGTTTGTGCCAGATATCAATATCTGCAACTACACCGGTCCCATGTGCAAACATTGCTGCACTCAATTCAGGCATGTCTGCATCCAACGTAAACATCCTGCCCTTCTTCTTTCCTTTTGCTATCAAGCGACCGTTATTTTTCATATCCTCAACAAAGCATCCATGAGGATTAAATCTAACTTTCAAGCCCTGCTCAACCATTTGACCAACAGAAACCAGGTTCTTGGTGATGTTCGGGACATGAAATACATCAGACAAGTATTTCTTTTTCCCATGCTGCATAGACAAAGGAAATTTGCCAATCTGCACAATAGGATGTGCAGTATCATCACCAGTCTCCACAAATCCTGGTTTTTCCATTTTTCTTGCATCCTGCATCCATTCAGCGTGACCTGTCATGTGGTTTGACACACCCGAGTCAACATACCATAATCATTGCTTTCTTCTGCACTTGTTACAGAATTTGTCATATGCTGCACCATAAACAAATGCTCATTTCTGTCATCGCCCTGTCTACTAGAGGATGCATAATTGCCTTGCTGCAATTTTCCACTCATAATGTCATTCTGCTTTTTGTAGCAGTCTTTAGCCATATGACCCATTTTGCCACAATAGTAGCATTCAACATTGCTGTTTGCATTTTGGCTTCTCTGCCATCCACCACGGCCTCTTTGGCTCCCCCTGCCTCTAGAGTTACCATGTCCTCCTGCATAGGACTGGTTTTCTTGCGTTTGCTGCATATTCTGATTTCTACCATGGCCTGCAGATCGGCCTCCTCTACCTCTGCCTCTACCTCTGCCAGCATTTGAGTAGAAGACAGTTTCTTTTGAAGTTCCTGCTGAAGAAGATGCACCCCCATTTCTCTGCTCTTCAGAAATTAGAAGAGCAATCAACTCCTCAAAATCAGGAAAGTTTTCACGGACGGCAATGGATGTCTGGAACTGTGCATAATCCTTTCCTAGACCATTCAAGGTCACAGAAACCAAATCGTCATCATCCACTGGCGACCCAATGGAAGCAAGTGCATCTGCAATTTTCTTCACTTTCATGTGGTAGTCATTTATGCTCAAATTTTCTCTCTGCACATTGTGCAACTCTTGTTTGAGTTGCATTTTCCTGGCTTGCGTATTTGTGCTATATATTTTTGCCAAAGTATCCCATGCCTCCTTTGGCATATTTGCATCCTGAATATGCACAATCATGGAGTCCGAAATACTGATAGACAGCCAGTACATAACTTTCCTGGCTCTCTCATGCCATCCTTTGAATGCCTGCATTTCCTGTTGACTGGGAACATTAGGAAGAACAGGTTCTTCTTCATTTCCTGTAATGAATTCCCAATAGCCTTTTCCCATCAAGAAATTCGTCATTCTAAACTTCCATGCCTGGAAGTTATTCTTGTCAAGCTTTTCAGTGACAATCTGTGAAAGAGAATCAGATGCCATTACAGAACACTGCAAAATATTTTGTCACTGCAAAAAACACAGCTTTTGCCTCACACGGGCAGATCTGCAAAACTGACGAAAGTGGTATTTCACCACACAGTCACTTCCTAGTGACGATTTTGCATCAACAGGCAACAGGCATGAATCTGCAACTCCCAATATCTCTGCACACAGGCATACGATGCAATTTCTGCGGCACCTTTCCACCGACTAGCCGCGCAGTGGTCGCACAGCAAAAAACAGGGCCTTTTTCTGAGTGCCTGCGAAGAACTTCTGCCTTCAAAACGGGCCCCGAAACGGCCTCAAATCAGAAAAATAAAGTCACTAAGGGCTTTGCCCTTACCCGCAGCATATACTGCGCTCTCGCCACACCGCGAAGGGCGTCTCAATCTGAAACAGTGCACTCCTGCACTTCTAACTATGCTACCTGCAGAGATTTGCTCCCAAACTCGAAATAGGAAAGCAACACTTGTCCTCTTACCAGGACACCACGAACTTGGCATGCTTTCTTGAGCTCCTTACCACGAACAAGGCTCTGATACCATGTGAAGATAGTGGGAGAGAGGGAAGGAGTCTCACTTGAGGCTTTCTCACGATCACAATGGGGGAATACACACAAAGGTGGAGGCTGAAAACAGTTTTCCTCTTCTTAGTTGTGAAAGCCAAAAGAACTCTAGTACAAAGAAATAGAAGACCCTTATATGTGGGTATCAAACCAAACTCAACTAACTAAGGTGGCATACTAACTGAGCCACAAACTATAGTAGATAAGGATAGCTATCATCCAGCTATTATTCGTGGGCGGTGTACCAACCGCATCTCCAGCTAACAAGTCGGTGACATAAGTACACAACGGTCACCCTGGCATATCTCGAGTGGAGCTCGATATCTCAAAAAGATGATCGAAAATCCATATGGATATGCATATTCACACACACACACACACACACGCGCGCGTGCGTGTACGCGCATGCATGCATGCACACACACGCACACATGCACACATGCACACACATGTGCATGTGCACGTGCACATGCACACACACATGCACATGCGCACACACACACACACACACACACACACACACACACACACACACACACACACACACACACATGCATGCACACACACACACACTTCCCTTCTTTTGTGGAAATTGCCCCCACCCCAATTTTTCCCTTTACCTCCACTGTTCATCCCCCCCTTTTTTTCTATATTTTTAGTATTCTTTAATAAACCCCCCCCCTTTTTTTTCTTTTTTCTTCTTTCTCTTACCCCCTTTAAAAAACATATTTCTTATTGAAACCCCCCTTTTTTTCAAGTTTTCCTATATTGATTTTTTAATTAATTAATTATCTTTTCCTAATTTATGTCTCCTTTACTTCCCCCTTCTTTTAATTAAATTTATAATTATTTTAGAAGAGAAAAATCCCAACGCCCCCTCCTTTTTCTTCCCCCCCACCCGCCGCAATTCTTTTATCCTCTCTCCAAATGGCACTCAAATTTATGCTTTTTCCTAGAGTCACTTAAACTACCCACTTCTCTAGAACAATTACCTCCCCCTGCCTGCCGCATTCCTTCTCTACTTGGCACACATTTTTTTACCCTCCCTAGAGCCGCCTACCTACCTGCCTCCCGAGGATAGTTATTTCCTACCCTAGTGCTTATCTACTCGACTACCCCACTACTGTGCCTATAAAGTACCAATGCTACCCTCCTCTTAACCCATTGACTAAGCCGTTATCTAGCCACTACCTACTGCACTTAGCTCCTATGATCGTACGCCCTACTGTCTGCCTAGTGCGATATGCTGGTCATCACTCTATTCTCTATACTCCCGCAACCGTGCTCCCCAATCCTTTTTCCTATGTGACCTCACCTCCCTCCCATTCTTTGAGTTCCGTAGCCTCTACCTTCAATGCTTGACACGACCTCGTGGTAAGTCACCATGACTGCTCACGGCTACCCACTGCTCACGACTGCGCCTCGACTATTGGGCCACATGGATACTCAGGTGTTTTAGCTTTTATTTAAACCACCTTTTGTTTCCATTTTTGAATTACTTACATATCACCCCCATATCCCCTCTCCTCTTCCACCCTCTGCTCCCTGGTCCATCGGTGGTGCTTGGCCCCCCCTATCCCCTTCTTTATTTTCTTATGTACAAAAATTCCCCCCTCTCTATGTACCTCGTTCTTTTAATCGAACCCCCCCCCCTTTTTTTTTCCTTAGCTGATCCTTTTTTACCCCCCTCTTTTTTCTTTTCTTTTCTTTTATTTTTTCTTTGAAGTTAACAATTATTTCTTAATTTAGCTACTTTAATACTTCTTACATTGAAACATTTTCAATTAAAAAGCATGTACCTTAGCTTAGGGGTTAATTTCTAAAGAATATCATGGTTACACCTTGTTTGGCAAATCTTGAATATAGTACGTAAAATGTCATATCATCCTACCCGTGTCCTGCAACCTACTACATTGTAGTAAACCCACTATAGTCTTGTGCAGTTACAACCTTCTAGCCCACACTTTTGTTGTGTATTATCTCCCTCATATGAGTAGGTTGGACTCATTTTATTCCATTCTTTTCTCACTTCACAAGAGTACTTGGCTTATGCTCTGGTTTTGATTGGTCATTGTGCCATGTAATCATGCATATATAGTAAGATGCAACTCATCATGGTTTGTTGCAAGAGAATTTGAAAGAGGCTACAAGACAAGATAGCTAAAACGAGTGGTCAAGGCACAAGAATTTGATTGCAAGGCAAGGAAATAGATGTCATAGTATTGAAATAGCAACTAAAGACACTTTTGCAATGGTTATAGAGGGAGAACAATTCAAAGTAAAAAGACTCCATATAGAGCATTAGTAGGTATCAGTTGTAGGTGTATGTATTATAGAGGGAGAAAAATGCAAAGAAAAAAGACTCCATATAGATCAGTAGTAGATACCAGATTTCGGTGTATGCATTTGAACATTCTCATTAGAGTGAAGAACATGAGATCTACTTTCACAATTGGTGGGAGAATTCGAAGCAAAAACATCAAGCCATCCAGATATGATGATCAGCCTTGAGACTTCAAAAGCTTTATCTTACACCCAAAAATTCATAGATTGGTAGCTCTAGCAACACTCGAGATATGCATGCCTAGGAGACCTTACTCTCTTGACTTGAGAGATGGACTATGTAAAGTGGAAGGGGTGCATAGCTTAGATCAACTAGCTTTAAATAGTGTGACATTATCTATGTTGGAATCCCCATTAAGAAGATGAGAAATCGCTTGGTTGCACAACATTGAAGATTCTATCAAGCAAAAGGACCAATGTGGCTCTAGTGATTGGCCATAGAGGAAATGATGCATCTCAATCCTAATCTAAGGAGTATATGGGCATCAATAGAATGTAAGAAAAGGAGAGACAACCCAAATGAGGAAGTCATTACTAGAGTGACATTGTTTTCTCATAAGAACACGAGACTCTCTCCAACTAAGAGCCCACTTCCCTCCACTACCTTCCCCTCTCTTCCTCTCTCCTCCCCTTCCCTCTCCCCCTCTCCTTTCTCTCCCTTCCCACACTCCCCTCCCCTCTCCTTCTCCTCTCCCCTCCCCTCCACTGTTCCTCCTCCCCTCTTCTCCTTCCCTAACTCAGGCCTCTGGGGTTAGTGTCATGCAAACTTTTAAATTTTAAAACTATTTTTCGGAGAGGAAAAGCCCTACCCCTCCCCTCCCCTCCCTTCCCTTTAGACCCCTACCACAACTGCACTGCTTTTTTAAAAGAAAAACTCTTAAAAAAACAAGCAATCGTGGCCATAGATGCACAAACCTCCTTCCTTGCCCAATTTGTATCCCTATCAACCTCCCTTTCCACTTCTCTCTCTTTTTGACTCTATTTCTTCTCATTTTTATCATTCCTTCTATAGAATTATGAACAAATTATGGATCCTCTATGGATCGGCATGCTTGTACCACATATGTAGGCATGCTCATGAAATTTTGCAAATATATTTGAATGATTAAGGCCCTTATTCTCACAAAATTTCATAGGATTGTAAATTATTTGCATGGTAATATATGCACATTTCTTCATTTTCAAACATGGATGGTGTATAAGTACCAAAAAATTCTACATCGCGATGATTATACAATAGATGCATGTGTTTGATGGTCTTAAAACTATGCAAAGACTTTTGAATGAGTAAGGAATTTATAATTGAAAAGTTTAATAAGGAATGCACATCATTTGTATGGTGCAACATTTTCTCATTTTTGATCGTGGATGGTGCATTAATGTTAACGTTTCATGCATCTCTATGTTTACACCATAGTTTTATGCGTTCAATGGTCATCAAACTTCAAAAATATATTTGAATGAGTAAGGCCCTTATGATCGCAAATTTTCATAAGGAAGGGCCTTCATACCCATTGGATATCATTTGCATGGTGGTTAGGAAGGCATAGTTCCTTGTTCCTCATCATTAATCATGCATGAATGTAAAAAAACTCTCATAGGTGTTCTTCTTCTATGGGTATGAGTGAAGGGTACTTATATATTACCCCCTCTAAGGCCCATTCGAAGTACCATACACATTAGGGGAATTTTGGACTCAAAAAGGGCCTCATAAGGAGTGGATTAGCAAAATGGATTAAGAACTAATAAGGTCCTAAAGGGTCCCATCACCCCCATATGAGTCCAAAAAAGTACACCTCCCTAGGCTTTGGTGGTCCCAAAAAGTGCACCTCCCTCTCTTGCTTGGAGGATCCCCACCATGTGCGAGAAGTCTACCCTCTTTATACCCCAAGGTGGTCCCTGCTCCTAAAAAGTATCTCGCGGGTACTACCCCCAAAAATTTAAAATTTTTCAAAAGTGCCAAAAATGACCTGAAACTCTTCCAAACCTTCCCTCAAACCATGCATATGCACCCAAATCCCTTTCCAACCCTTGAATCCTTCTTCTACTCACCACAGTCACTTTCCAATGCCTCAATCCTTCTTCTTCTCACCTAATCACTTTCTGACCCCTCACTCCTTTTTCTTCTCACTATAATTATTTTTCGCCGCTTTTCAAACCCTTTCATGGCTCCATTGCAAGATTCTCCTACAATGTGGTGCTTGGTAGTTGATAGTGTAACAACAAAGCTATTTTGTAATCTAATTTTTTAAATTACTTTCACTCAGTAACTCAAACATCTCTCATTGTTCCATTTCAATGTTACCAACAATAAGTAGAAGTGTTTCCTGAGTCAGCACATGTGACAAAATGTATTCTTAGCAAGTTGCAATGGAGCAAGCAATCAATCAAAGGGTGCAAGCTACATGGTGCATGAGGGCTACGTCTAGGGATTATGAACTACCTTCTCCATGTAGCTTATTGGATAAACATTATTCAAATCTTTTCAAATATGTGGAAGTAATCTCGATTGGATTTCAAGGAACTTGAGCATGGATGGATAGAACATTGAGGCAATCAAAGGTAGAGGGAAGAATCTTCTTCAATGTGATGGAAGTGGTCATTCTTTAGCATTTACCACTATACCCATCAACATTTATATGTCTTGTATGTGTTCTTTTCCTTTAGAGGACACCTATTATATTATAGTGTGAAGATGGAAATCACGATATTGAGAAGAAGATGATGATCAAGAATCACCCAATTTTATTAAAGAAGGGGAATTACAAGACCAAGTCTTAGGTAAACGTACAATGCTAGAGTACAATGACGATATAGGAGATCAACTCGGTATAGAGTTGGAGATAGACTTGTTTGGTGCAGGCAAATTGGCATGAGGGCGAGATAAACAAAGAGGGCATGCATGATGGAGCATTCTTTTTCTCTCTTTTTTCTCCTCTTTTTTCCCCTCTCTTTTCCTCTATTTTCTCCTCTCTTTCCTTCTCCTTTGTCTCTCTTATCTCCTCTATTTTTCTCTCTTTTTCCTTCTCTCTTTTCTCCTCTCTTTCCCCCCTCTCTTTTCTCCTCAGTTTTTCTCTCTTTTATCCTCTCTTTTTCTCTCTTTTTTCTCCTCTCTTTCCTTCTCTCTTTTCCTCTCTTTTCCCCTCTCTTTTCCTCTATTTTCTCCTCTCTTTCCTTCTCTTTTTTCTTCTCTTTTTCTCTCTGATCTCCTCTCTTTTTCTCTCTTTTTTCTCCTCTCTTTCCCCCCTCTCTTTTCTCCTCTCTTTCCTTCTCTCTTTTATCCTCTCTTTTTCTCTCTTTTTTCTCCTCTCTTTTCTTCTCTCTTTTCCTCTCTTTTCCCCTCTCTTTTCGTCTCTTTCCTTCTCTCTTTTTCTCTCTTTTCTCCTCTCTTTTTCTCTCTTTTTTCCTCTCTTTTTCCCTCTCTTTTTCCCCTCTCTTTTCCTATCTTTTTTCCTCTCTTTTTCTCTCTTTCTTTCTCTCTTTTCCACTCACATGAAGCTTCAATAGCCTGACATTAAGCAAGCATATACAGACTTCTGTCACTCTAATTCAAAGAATGCAGGAGTTTGTAAATGCTTGCTTAATGTCAGGCTGTCACTCTATTTTTTCTTTTGCCCCAATGATTGCATGCATGATGGAAAGAGGGCATGCATGATGGTAATCTTTTTCTTTTCTTTTCTACAACTCATCATGTGGATAGGGACCTCTTTAGCCTCGCCTGATCTTCGGGATGCCATCTTTTGAGAGTTATATAACATTTTGGGACACCCTCCCACTCTTGAGGAGTTATACACATACATGACGGGTACTCTAAACACCCTCCAGGAGTTGGCAGTACAGACTCCAAACCACCCCAACCCCATACCAACAGCTGAGATTACTCCTGTGGAGTCGAGATAGCCCAGCAGGCGATAGAGCCGCTAGCTTTCTCCTTGATCATCAAGGGTCCCTTCTCCCCTGCGGTCTAGAGTTCCTTCTCCCCGATCATCAGCACTCCCTTCTCCCCTGCGGTGGTCTGGAATCCTAGTCCCTTCTTCCCTGTCAGAGGCCCTTCTATCCCGCAGAGCCGCTAGTGTACTCTCGTGCAGTCGAATTTTCATACATTGATACATGTTGTCCCTCGTTTACAGGCCCCAAGGGCTGATCAGGAGGAAGAAGATAAGGATAGTGAGGAGAAAGAAGGCAATGAAGAAGGGAGGGAAGAAGGGAGCGAGGATGCGGATGACTTAGATTAGACGTAAAAGTAGTGCTAGCCACTCTTTTTTGTACTTAAAGCCATTGGCTTGGCTTCATGCCTCTCCTGTATATACACTCCTTTTGTTTTTTGTACTTGAAGCCACAGGATGTGGCTTGGCTTCATGCTATATATACATACAAGCACTTTTTGGGCTATGAATTAATATATACTCCTTTTATTTTTTTGGCTTTCAATTTCCTTGTGCAACGTTCTATCAATGAATGCCTTGTGAACTAAACGTTTTGGAGTTGTAATGTTTTATTCGGAATTATAATCATCAGCTATAGACATGCTAATTAAAATGCCAACCGTGCTAATTAAAATGCGGTTGGCTATAAGAATTGAATTGCACAGTGTGGAAATGGGATTCTTGTAACCACACAGCATACACAACATACACAGCATTCTGTTCAACCACATAAAATTCTGCTTTTATTATTTTAAAAAAATTGTAGAACGTCTATAAGCATGTCTATGAACGCATCTTTCTATTTTTTTAAAATTTCTATAGAGCGTCTAATAGCGTGTCTATAGGCACGTCTGTCTATTATATAGATGTGTCCATAGATGTAGGTCTATAGACACGCAAATAGACGCACTCGTAAGTTTTTTTTTAAGTGAAAGAAACACGTTCGTGTGTGCGTCTATGGGTGCTTTGTGTTTTTGTGTAGTTTCATTAAATCAATACACACCCACACCACATGTGCACATTATGTATGGACAATGATGTTAAGCTTAAGGTGGGGCCTCGAGCTCTAAATGGCGAGCTCTAAATGGACTTAAGGAGAGGGTAATAACCAATAGGTTGAGTATAGGGTTAACCATCCCAAGGTTGTTTCCATGGAACTACTATCTATTTTTAGGATAGGAATCCTTACCCTTTTGAACATATACACACATGCATAGATACATGGCATGTGCAAGCATGCACGTGCACGTCACATCATACATAGAGACACACATGCAAACCGTAACACCAACAAGGGTGTAAAGCGCATGAAGATGCTAAGCTTGGGGCCAAAGGAAAGTTCCCACACACGCAAAGCTTTTGAGTCCGTACACGCATAGACTCAAAAACACCACGATATAATAAACATTCGCATTCGGTCTATAGTTTTCCATCGCCTTTGCTGTTGTCCCCATTTGATTAGACAGTTTCAACCAGAATGGCTGACCATCGTGAGTTTTCTATCGACCCTCTAGAGGCCGAAATTGCTGCCATCTTCCGCGTGCCTCTCCCTCTCCGCTGCTTGGATGAATCGATGTTCACTCCCCAGATGGTAACTATAGGTCCCTTTCATAATCTCACGTTCAACAAGAGTGCAGCCTCCAGTCCTGCTTTCGAGGAGATGGAGCAGTATAAAATGACTGCATGCGATATTATGATCCCAAATGGGCGTTTCTGTGAGCTTGTCAAGTTCCTGGAAAAGAAAAAAGAGAGAATACTTGACTTCTACGAGGGTCGGCTGAGAGAGTACCAATGGAGCGACTCGGATCTAGCTCTAATGATAGCTAAGGATGCCTGTTTCATCGCTGCAATTTTGCATTCTGTATTTCAAGATAATCGTCCTTCTTTCGCTGAAAAGATACAGGACGAGCTAAAAAGCTTCAACCAAGATGTAGCAACTTCCCGTTTCTACCCGATATATCAGAAGAAAATGTCGCGTCCTGTTCAAAAGGCAATCTTGCAAGATCTACTGCTCGTGGAAAATCAGATTCCTCTTTTTGCTGTGGAACAAGTTATCAAGATGGAGGGCAGATGCACACACAAAGATGAGGCAAGGAGACGGGCTGTTTCTGGCAACAATGGCACACCGGGTTCTTCCCTTCACCAGATCCAAAAAGATAGTCCTCGACAGGGTAAGGCATTTGAGTATAGAATCCGGAAAACATCTTCTAGACTGCATGTATGCCATTGTCTGCATGAACACCTCCGGAGATCTTGACGAATATCCCATCGAACCTTACCCTGACGAAGTCCCGGGTGCAAGAAAGCTATATACGTCGGGGGTATCGCTGCGTGGCCACGGAGGAAGCTTGAACGAGCTCTCCTTCGAAAAGGGCACCTTAAGGATCCCCAAAATCCGTGTGAGCGACGACACTGAAAAATACTTCAGGAACCTGATCGCCTACGAGAGTTGCCATAAGACTGACAGGGTGGACGTTCTTTCCTATCTCCATTTCATGGATTTTCTCATAGATACTCCAGAAGACGTGGAGCTGCTTGTAGAAAGCAAGATCATTACGGAGAACATAGGTAGCAACGAAATTGTTGCTAAGATGTGGAATGGGCTGTGCAGAAACACAGTCTGCACTTTCTCGCACAAATACAAAATTGCTGCAGACAACGCAAGGAAGTATTGCAAGTCAATATTTACTCGTTTGTGGGCGGAATTCTATCACAATTACCTGTCAAGGCCCTGGTTGGTGGCTTCTCTTATATCGGGAGCAGCTTTGTTAGTCATGACCTTCCTAACTCTGTGGTACACTACTCTACTGTACCGGAACGATAAGCATTCAAAAGGGTAAGCACGGCCAACGTTCGGAAGTGTTATGTCTTGAGTACATGAGCATATAGGAAAGAGATGCAGTGACTCACCTGTTTAAACTCGGAATGTCCCCATAGATAATGGATGCAGTTGGCGATAAAAAAATCCTATTCGTATGTCGCATTGTAAGCGACTATCTTATTGACTAAATAAGCGGGATGAGAAGCCCCGGAAACTCACACCTCTGCTGTTGTAATCGCTCACCGTAGACCATGTATGCAGCCCATCTATACTAAAGCAATCTCATTTCCTTCAATAACCTGCTTAATGGTGTCTTTGGTTGAAGTTAACAATTGTAGATTAGTTCAGCTTCAAGTATTAACAACTTGTATGAATAATTCAAATTCAAGTGCAAAACTCTAAAATTTCACGGTGTATGATTAGAATTCCGACGGGTTAGGCACTTGCTCGTACAATTTGCATTGAGACGTGTCCTAATAGTGTATGTTGGACTTTTCTTACTTTGACCGTGGTTTGTCCTTTGCTTCTCTATCTTGTGCATAGTTGCCCATGTTGCTCTTTGACCCATGGCCTTTCCTTAGAGAACCCTTTGACCCATGGCCTTTCCCTACCTTCTCTATCTTGTGCGTAGTTACCCTTGGACATTCAAAGAGCAAGTGAGTCTACATTCATGGACCTTTTGCTAAAGTGCTTATCACACTTGTTGGCAATGATCATTAATTCAATTTTGAGTCACGTGCCGATTGAGTACATTAGGGGAATTTGGGACTAAAAAAGGGCCTCATAAGGAGTGGATTAGCAAAATGGGTTAAGAACTAATAAGGCCTACAAAGGGTCCCATCACCCCATATGGGGACAAAAAAGTACATCTCCCTAGGTCCTTAGTGGTTCCCAAAAGTGCACCTCCCTCTCTGAGTTTGAGGGCCCCCCCACTCTCAAAAAGTTAACTCCCTTAACAACCTTTAGGTGGTCCACATTCCCAAAAAGTATCTCGAGGGTACACCTTAGCCCAAAAATTGAAAAATTTCCAAAAGTGCCCAAAATGGCCCAAAACTCTTCAAAACCTTCCCCCAAACCATGCCTATGCACCCAAATCACTTTTCAACATCTAAATCCTACTCTTTCTCACCGTATTCATCTTCCAATCCCACATTCATACTCCTTCTATCATAAGCACTTTGCAACACCCAAATCCAATTTCTTCTCATCATTTTGTCCCAAACTTGCTTCCATTGATCCTATTATATCTTTCCATTGTCCCAAACTTGTTTCCATTGATGCTATTTTATTCTTTGAAGTGATCCAAGGCCTTATTTCTAAATCCCTCTCATGGCTCCATTGGAAGATCGCACCAATAAGCCACGAAAAAGCACGTTGCACATCGAAGTTGCACCAGAGTATGCCACAACTCGTTAATGTTATGGCCACAAGTTTGCCCGCAAAGATACACTATATCAATTACGATGACAATAAGGAAGAAAGCATGTCAACTTATGGAGTGTTGGTGAACTCTATCTAGTGGATCCTTTGATAGGTGCTCCACCTTTGTTTGAAAATGTGACGAGTTTGATTCAATACATAGGTGATGGTCTTCAAGGCTTACTAGGATATTGTAAATGCATCGGCCATTCCAATGCTGAAGCACACTTTGCGAAGGTTCACTTATTGAGAATGGAAGGAGAGACAAAGATACTTAGGGATACCATGCATAACCTCCAAGAACAACTAACCCAAGAACCAAAAAAACTTGCTGACTCAGAAATTGCAAAAGAGAGGTCACAAGATTAATAGATGAGAAGAATGAACTGTTGAAAAAGGCTTGGTGTATCCAACAAGAGCTTGCTACTTTGACTAGGAGATTAGAAAGGATAAAAAGAACCCCTCTAGGTTACAAGCATAGGATCAAGCCCGTGCAACCAATGGAGAGCTTGGCATATGGTGGTGGAGCTAGGAAACACAGGGTGAAAGCTACAAGGTATGTATATTTGGACTATTTTGTAATTATGAAGCATTACTTACAAATGAGTCATTTATTTTTCTAATGTTACCATGATTTCTATAGAAAATTTATGGAGAAGGTTATTGGAAGAAATTCCTTTGACAAACTTTGTGCCGTAAAGAGTATAATTAAGAAGAAAGAATTCAGTTGTCCATGCATGTGATGCTACTGGCATTAGCCGGCAAGGGTACTTAGCTGTGTATAATGTCTTTGTAAATGCACTTCGAGGTCAAGGCATTAAGAACCCTCTATTGTCGAGACCAGTATAACATTAGAAATGCAAGGAAAGAAACAAATTCTGTTGTTCAAGATTTGTTGGGAGGATTTATATACATCTCAGAAAGCATGACATTGGAAGGCACAAACAAGACAAATGTCCAACATAGCAAAAAGAAAGGAGGTCCAACTACCAAAGGGGCAAACCAAGGACCAGGAACCTTTGAGTACACAGAGAAAAATTATGTTTTTTTGGATGTACGTAGGGTCCAAGCTTCCAAGCTGCAATGGTGGAGTTTTACAACATGAAAGCATGGGGTATGTTAAAATTATATTGTTTAGAGAGCTCGATTTTTTATTGAAATCTTTTCTAATCATGTAAATCTTTAATCTTTCAGATTGTGAAGGAAAGTTAGTATTTATTATCAAATTGGATGAGTGTGACATTGTAAAAGGCCACAAGTTGGAGAGGGTTAGTATTACTTTGATGAATAAAGCCCTTGGACATGCCAAAGATAAGGAAATTAGGGAAGATTTTAGTGTGCAATCGGAAAAGCACATTTGGTGGCTTGTTGCGTTTGAACTTCCTAAAGAGACACACTCATTCTTGAAATGAGTAGTTGAATGGCACATGGTAGGAGATCTTAAGACATTGAAGTGTATGTTTGGAATGGAATTGAATGCAAATGCGACATATCCATGTCTTTATTGTATGCACTCACACCAAACTCGAGGTAGTAACATAGGAATACATAGAGGGAAAGAGTAAGTTAAAAGAGAAAAAGAATTTGGGAATGATAAATATGTAATGAATGACATCACAGATGATGAGGCTAACAAACGGATGTATTGGGAGCAATGGAGTAATGAGCTGCAATCAAGATGCTGCACCCAATAGAGATCACAATGATAAAAATTGGGATCCAAGACATTCCATACAAAGAGTACATTTCTATGTGTTACATGCGGAGATGTGGCTCATTGATAAATTGCTTTACTTGCACATTGTATATGCATGGAACATGAAACCGGAGGAGAGAGTGGCATCATGTATAGCAAGGGTCAAAGCTTTACTCTCGAGCATGGGTCTACATGGGGGGAACGTAAAGCTAATCAAAGACACACAATTGTTAGGAAAATAAAGTGTCCATGGGAGGCTCTAAGACATGAAGGTTTTTGTCCAATCATGGAAAACATCGATTAAATCTACACTCGAATTATTGGAAAAAGTTATGTGATTGCACGACTAATTTGGAAGCTGATCTTCATGTCAGAACCTTGAGAATATGTGTTTGGAAAGAATTGGATACTCTAGTCAAGATCTTGAGGAAGCCTTCCATAGATGATGATGATGTGCAACTATATAAAGTCATTGTGAAAGAGTTCATTGAAGCCATGGTAGATGGATGGGGTGAATCACACATTACTCTCACTACATGGTATGTTTAGTCTTTGCTATTTTCAAAATTTTAATTGCAATCAATTTATTCTTGTTTACCTCATGTGTTTTTTCTATGTATGCAACACATTCTTTATGCTCATGGTCCATGGTTTCTTTGCCAATACGGTTCCTTGAATGCATGGAGTGCCCAAGGGAAGTCTCATTATAGAGCTCGAGGTGCTTATTTCAAGAGTACGTGACATGGAGGGGGGATTAATGGAAGTAATGCTCT
Source organism: Dipteris shenzhenensis (assembly GCF_047967505.1). Classification (NCBI taxonomy): domain Eukaryota; kingdom Viridiplantae; phylum Streptophyta; class Polypodiopsida; order Gleicheniales; family Dipteridaceae; genus Dipteris; species Dipteris shenzhenensis. The sequence goes on from NC_141611.1 coordinate 35,286,706, forward strand.
TCATGAGATGTTCGAGCAGTTCTATCATGGTATAGTTGGGTCCTCCTATGCAAGGAATAAAGCTTTGCAAATGGAGATAGCCCAAGCAGTTTTCGTCGAACTCAAACGGGCTAGTGCTATGCACATATGATCATGTGATGGTGCTATGCACACATGATCACATGATGTTGAGCGTGAACTCTCAACATTCCCTTCAAGTCCTGCATCACCTCCAAAACAACTTGCTCATGCATGACTTTGTGTCTTTCAATATGAAGAGTCCATATCATCCATGCCCACCATTCTCATATCATCCTCCATGAAGGTCCTGAAAGAACAACTAAGGGAACCTTAGCAAAAGCAATGCACCACTGTGGATAATCCAAAGTAAGAAATTACATTGAAACACTAACGAAATTAACATTTTATCTCATATTCTCCTCTTTAGAGTACCTATTGAGGTTCAAGATGCTTCTTTTCTTGAAAAAAATAATCATCGATCACATATTGATCTGCAATTGTACGGTCACATGGTAACATGGGAGATCTCCACAAATGGTGCCATCAATAGTCGCAGAGTTTACAGAGAGTGTGATAGGCCATGATAGAAGGTAGGCGATGTTTGAGGAGGGATGAGAAGGACCATGAAGGATTATGAGGGAGGAGAAGCAAGCGGAGGACTAGCCTGTGAGGATGAAGGTAGACGAATATGCATGAGTAGGAGGAGTAGAAGCAACAGGAGTAGGCATGAGCATGAATCAAGAGGAGCTTGCATGAGGAGGAGAAAGGAGGAGTAGGCATGAGCATGAGGAGTTTTTAATGTACTTTAAAAAGTATATATTAATTTTAATATACTTTAAAAATTAATATTAGTAAGAGTGGAAATCCACTCCAAGTGTGTCAATGCCTGAAAGATCCATGGAACCTCATCCATGCAAACTATAATCTTGATTTAATATGATTAAGCCATCTTAAAAACTTACCCTGTGTGTGTGTATGTGTGTGAGTGAGTGTGTGTGTAATATGACATCAGCCCTAAAGGATTTTGAATGGCTAAATGAGTTCCAATGATGTGGAGCATCGCAAACGTACCACTATTTGTCTGTGGCATTTATTTATGTCAAAAAGTAGCCCATGAGGTAGAATCTTAGTCCAATATATGTGCTTATCCAATGGATGAGCATGAGGGAGGATGAGGAGTAGGAAAAATTAGCAAGGGGGGGAGGAGGAGGACACATGTGGGAGGAGGGAGGAGGAGGAAAAAGCCGTAGGGGGAGGAGGAGGATGCATGTGGGAGGAGGGAGGAGGAGGCGTGTGGACAAAGGGAGGAGGAGGGGGGGAGGGAGGAGGGAGGTAGGGGGAGGGAGGAGGAGGAGGAGGAAGAGGAGGAGGAATGGGACGTGTGGAAGAGGACGGAGGAGGGAGACAAGGAGGAGGATGGGGGGAGGAGGAAGAGAGAGGGAATTCAAATTCGAAAATCAAAATTTTGACTTTGGGAAAAGTGCCCCCTCGGTGTATAAGGTGGCCCCCTCCTAGGTGTAAGAGGTGGGATCAACTGGGCTTAACCCACCTAGGTAGGGGGGGTTAGGACTCCCTTGGACCACACAAGAGGACTTGCACTAATTAATCCATTTCTTAACCCATTCCTTATGAGGCCCTTTTGAGACCCCAATTCTCCCCTAATGACTTTTGCAGAAGTAATGGCATTCGAAGACAATTCACATGTGGAGATACTCCTCAGCAAAATGCAAGAGCTAAAAGTAAGAACGATACTTTAGTAGATAGTGCTAGAGCCATGATCAATGAGAAGCATCTTCCAAATCAATATTAGGTAGAAGCAATTGCCACTGCAAACTACTTGCTTAATCATCTTTCGACCAAACTGATTCAGGGTATGACACCTTATGAAGCATTCACTAGTTTACAAGAAGCCACGCATTGGGCATCTCCACATATTTGGTTGCATAGCATATGCCCACATACATGACGATCATCACAAAAAATTGGATGCAAAAATGCATCATGGTTGGCTACAGTGAAGAAAGCAAAGCATAGAAGTTGTGTGATCCCATTAACCGAAAGGTCATCATCTCCAAAGATGTAATTTTGATGAGGAACTAGAATGGAAAACATCAAATTCTCAGGAGATAGGCACACCGTTTTCTCAATCACCTATAGAAAAGGTTGATTAAGAAGAGCAAGAATTGCCAGAGACACCCCGAGAAGAGCAACAACTCAAACGATCTATTGGGGAAAGTAGACCACCAACCAGATTGACATATGCTCAGAAAGGAAAAGCAATTTAGGTTGAAACTGCCAATTATGCTCTTATGACTACCATCATGGCTACAGAAGAGCCATTTTACTTTGAAGATGCAATTGATAAGCCAAAATGGCAAACTACTATGAATGAAGAAATGGAAGCTTTTTATAAGAGGAATACTTGGGAGCTATGTGACCTTCCACCAGGAAAGAAGGCCATAGCAAACAAATGGGTTTACAAAGTGAAGTACAATCCAGATGGAAGAATTGAAAGATACAAAGTTAGACTACTTGCAAAAGGATTTGCACAAAAATATGGTCAAGATTATGATGAGACTTATGATGTAGTGGCAAACTTGATGGATTCCATACGATTCTTGATATCATTAGTGAACACCTAGCAGATGGAATATGTCTCAAATAGATGTTAGGAATGCTAATCTCAATGGTTACCTTGATGAGGAAGTCTACATGTAACGACCAACAGGTTATGTTGAACTAGGGAAAGATGATCAGGTTTGCCATCTCAAGAAAAGACTCTATGGTTTAAAGCAAGCACCCAAAAGTTGGTATAGTAGAATCAACAAGTATTTTGCTAATCTAGGATGCATGAAGTCCAATGTAGATCATACTCTCTACTACAAACTTCAATGGGAAGAAATTAGTACTGCACTTTTGTACAGAGAGGAAAGCAATGATAGCTTCAAGAAGTTGAAACAAGTCAAACAAACAACCAATTGTTTCTTTGTCTTCAGCTGAAGAACAATATAGGTCACTCACAACATGTGCCTGTGAGGCTATAAGGCTAAGAAGACTATTGTCAGAAATAGATAACTTTGAAGAGACAAAGCCCCGACAAAGACAACAATGATAAACTGTGATAATCAATTGGCTCAAGCATTCGAAAAGAATCTAGTATATCACTCCAAGACAAAGCACAGAGCAATTCATAAAAGAAATAGTGCTACTTGGTGACATCATACCTTTGTGACATCAAAGAGAATGTTGCAGATATCCTCTCATTCAATTGAATCCACGTTCTTGTAAGTGAGAAAATGGTACACATCAAAAGGTAACAACAAAGCGCAAGTACACAATAGAAAACTAGAGAGAATAAAAGTTATAATAGACCAAAGCTATTGATTCAGATGACCGTTGTTATGTTGTCCACCAGTCTATTCCTAAGAGAGAGCCTAGATGCTGATGTAGATAGATTTTGATGGATGATTATGATCAATGAAGATCTAAGATAACTCAAGACAAGAGGGGCAACTATTATATTGTGTACTAGGTGCATTTGACCAATTAGCCGACTATAGATCCTTTCAAAGTCATACTGTCAAGCCGACTATAGACCATTTACAAGTCACACTACTATGGCAGGGGCTAGGTCTCATGCCCCTAATCCCTTGGCTATGGGGGTTTCTGCCCCCCCTCCCCCCCACACACAAAGACTTTACAGCTACTAAATCAATAACAATATAGAATCACTTACACCGATAACAATAGCATATTATGCATATATGTTTTTACATTAGTACATAGAAGAGTTGGATCATGAGGGATCATGTTGATGGGGTTGCGTGGGTCTATTATTGCACCTAGTTCTAGATACAATTCTATAATAATATTTATTAGCTCGTATGCATCGAATATGGTGTTAATCTTAATCTTGAACTTCCAAAGCGTGTAGTTGGTCCCATTAAGATTGCCTTGAATGAAGGTGGGTAAAAAAATTTGCATGATTAGCACTTGACACTACGGTTGCTAGGCTTCTTGACTACTAGTAGCATCACTCTTTAAGGTTTTTGTGCCACAGAAAGCTCATGAACTTGCACCAATGTTGTTATCAGAGAATCTGAGATCTAATACTATGAAAGAAAACGATATGCTGTGAAAGACAACACAATGCAAGTACACATTAGAAAATTGGAGAGAATAAAAATTTTGATATAATAGATGGCTATTATGTTGTCCACCTATGTGACAAAAGAGAGGTTAGATTGTTGGATCAGAGTTCTTGATGAAAACTCTATAAAAATGCAAGGAAATCAAACCATCCACAAGCAATATCTTTTTACTTGAGGGGGTTCAGTATATGTAAATCCTCTACATCGTATGCCTTTAAGGCCTAATTTAAAAGTCCCTTATCAGTGAATTTTGGCATGAATATAATGCAATTCAATCCATGAATGCACCCTCAAAATGGTACCATTCTATGTGTAAAAAATTTGCAAAAAAAAGATTTTAAAAATCCGTTCTGTTGAACCCACATGCATGCTTACAGATTTGTGAGTGAACCCCACAAGCTTTATACATCCTATGGTGTCCAAAAGAGCTCAATCTATTGATCCTCTATGGGCTAATGCCACATTTCAAAAGCATGGAGACTTTTTCCAAGTATTTGAAGACTTCAGTAAGAGTGATGCTATTTGTGTGGCTAAAATTCATGAGAGGAAGTAGAAGGTGATGTGGTAAAGAGATACATGCTCTCAGAAAACAAGTTCTTGGATAGACAAAAGTTTGTTTCCACTTATAGGAAGCATTTTGTGAAGACTACAAGGTTTCCCTTAACGAATTATGGAAGGGAAACCATGAATTCATGGTCAAGTTTTAATGGGTCATTGCTTACCAATGCCTATTTCAAGATGACTCCAAGTACTTAAATAAAAAAGGTCAAAGTCCCTACTACATAAGATCAATTCTCACAAAAGTATGGAGTTATGGATCAAGTGTGGCAAGACACTATCAACAAAGAGTAGGAGACCTATAACTTAATTTGTGGTAGCAAAGCAGGGTTGCTTCTATTGATGCTTAAAGGGTATAATAAACAATATGCAACCAAGTTCCCAGGATTTGAAGAGCACCCGGTGCAAGATATAGAGGTTGTACTTGCATTGTGTTTCATGAGAAGTCAATTATTTCGATGTATCATTGAGCTGCTAAAAATAGGAAAGATATCCTTATATGAGGCATTAGAGCATATGGAAGGGTAGAGAAAAGTAATAATAAGATAGATGTCTATCATTTGGTGGATATCATTAAGGTTCATTCTCAATGGTGGAAAGAAGAACAAGCATCACCAAATCGACAAAATGGCTACCTAATTGGTCAACGCTGAAGTTACTTATTCAACTTTCCTATTTTTATTGACTTCAGTGAGGAGTTAGCTAGTAGAAGAGCTGATGTGGATCATTAAAAAGCACATGCCCTTGGCCAAATGGTTGACAAGCCTTGGGCTATAAGGTGGGTGAAATAATGGGGTGCTAATGCTACATCAATGAAGGATGTAAGAGCACAAATGCCAAAGGTTTTAGAGACATAGTACATGGAGATCAAGACAAAAACCTTGGAGAGCACCATACAAGGTACATCTGACACGACTTTTCAGGTTTTATTTTTGAATATTTATCATTTGGAGCCAAGTGTGTGTCTTGCAATTGCTAGTCTGATCACCCCACCCTGATTACATGCAAACACAGAGAGAGAGAGAGAGAGAGAGAGAGAGAGAGAGAGAGAGAGAGAGAAGTGGGGTCAAAGGAAAGTGTGTGGCTTGCAATTCCAAACATGTATATAGGCATGTCGACTAGAGGTGCTCAATGGTTGTTATCCGAGTGTGGGGCTCCCATATTTATGTGGTGGCTTGTATCACCCCGATAACAATCTTTCTCACTATATGTGTGATTGCCAAATATGATTTAGATAATCTTGGAGTCATTTTGCTATTTGATGTATACTATTTTATATTGTAGGTTGTGGATAACGTTGAAGGTGTGTCTCCTTAATAAGTCTCAAGTGTTAATTGTCTAAGTACTACATATTACATGAATAATAATGTGCTATGTTCTTTTTTGAGTACAATGCTTTACGATCGGCAATTGGCGTGTAACGTGTGTAATTTTCTATCTTTTTCTTATTTTTTCTATTACGTGATTTCTCTTTCCTTTTATCATGTTTCATTGTTTACATATTGATTGTTGCATGCTTACATAATGATTGTTGCATCCAAATGTACATAATGGCACCGAGGCCTTCATTAAATACCAAGATTGAAATGTTCATTTGTAAGCTTGCATTGCTCCATATTGTTGACGTTAATGTTTCACCGTCTTGGGACATTTGCTTCTCAATACATTGGGTCCAATACCCCACTTCAAGGTTACATGCTTGTGTGCAGCGGCTCTGATAGGCTGATATTGTATAACGAGATTAACGGATCATCATGGTCCGTGATCCTGCAGCGGCGTCTGCCGAAAACCCAAAATGAATATCATTTATCCGGTGGAGCAGGACTAGTGCGAACCACGACATGCTGTGCTAAGCGTGGACGGGTCAAGGCTTCGGGCACCATCTTCCGGTGCAACGACAGATTGTAGTATTTCAAAGAACAGCAAGGGTCGATGGCGGCAGGCACGTGTAATTGCTGCCAGTCAAAGGAAAAACCACTCTGGATATGAAAACTTGGTGTACGAAGCCAATTTGTCCCCGTCCACACGAGAAATCCTTGGCCTCACAGAGTAACCACCCTCATGTTTTCTATGGATAATCAGCAGCCTTCGAGATGTCAAAAGGGTGCAGCCGCGATTCTAATTACAATCATAGGTGGACACACTTAACACATGCCAAGAGTTCTCTTCGTGATTTAAAACACTAAAGTCTTTTCTACTCTTCAAATATATGGATTTTAGTGGTCATCTTCGAATGAAATAATATATCAACATAGTATGCTATTTTGATTTTTTATTAAAAAGTATTCTCACCACTATGAAAAGAGTCTTTTTGAATACCTCACAATCCAAAGTCATTCAAAAGTGGCTTTCAAAGGGCATACTAGTATGAGCAATGTGTCTAAGTTTAGTAAATGATTGTATCTCAATGTATAGTAAATTTGTCCCCGTCCACACGAGAAATCCTTGGCCTGACAGAGTAACCATCCTCATGTTTTCTATGGATAATCAGCAGCCTTCGAGATGTCAAAAGGGTGCAGCCGCGATTCTAATTACAATCATAGGTGGACACACTTAACACATGCCAAGAGTTCTCTTCGTGATTTAAAACACTAAAGTCTTTTCTACTCTTCAAATATATGGATTTTAGTGGTCATCTTCGAATGAAATAATATATCAACATAGTATGCTATTTTGATTTTTTATTAAAAAGTATTCTCACCACTATGAAAAGAGTCTTTTTGAATACCTCACAATCCAAAGTCATTCAAAAGTGGCTTTCAAAGGGCATACTAGTATGAGCAATGTGTCTAAGTTTAGTAAATGATTGTATCTCAATGTATAGTCATGATATTTTCATAAGATAGATTTTGTTTTTCAATAGAGAGAATTGAGGTACTTTTAAATGAAAGTATTAAGCTTTGCAATATTATTCTTTAAGATGGGCAAACATTCGCCTATTAGGACTTCCTATGTTACTACTATCCATGATTTGGGAAAATATGTAAGTGTAAACCTCATTAATTCTCTTATATAAGAACGGCGAGAGAATGCTTTCACAATTTCTCTTGAAGCAACATCAAATATAAGGCGAAAATCTATCATCATGAGAACTTAAAGAAGGGTATGAATTAAGAATATAAATTGTAAAGAAGAAGAAGAATGGAAGCTGTGGCAACTTCATGAAAACTATTTACATTGAAAGCTCCTCATTGTCACCTTATCATTAGAAAAATGGATTTTGTATGGTCATAAGTACATAGAATCTTCCTTCCTTCACACCCGCTTTAGAGAGGGGAGAGAGAGAGAGAGAGAGAGAGAGTGAAGGCCAAACAATTGGGTCAACCATAATCTTCATGATATAGGATGACATTTGGGTAGTGAGCAATATGTTAGTCTTCATTTAGACCATTCCCACAACTAATCTAATGATGCCACCTTTCAAACATATGAGTGAGAATTTTCCTCGAGAAGTGTTGCTAAGGGACCCCTGACATTGTGGTTAATAGTCAGTAGTGACTTCTTAGCCTTATTTGATTTGTGGCAGACCAGTTTTCGGTACCTAAAACCCCGGGATCTTTGACACTTGTGTCAACATCGAACCCCAATAGGACTCCGAGTGCCTCATCCTCTCGTAGTCCAAAAAGAGCCTCTACGTCATGGAGGAATATGTACTCTTCTCCATCGATGATGAGGGGGAACAAGGACCATAATTTTGAGTCTGGGTCAGCGGTCTCCGATGCAGATTCTTGCTCTACTTTCTTGCTCTACTGGGGGCTCTTAAAGTAGGCTCAATGCTTGAGTTGCTTCCATCTCCTTTATTGGATCATCAAGACTCTCTTCCATGTACATGTCCGAGTCTAGTCTAGGGATGACCAGATCAACAGTTCTACTAGAGGGGGTGCTAGACGATGAGGCTTCTTCCTCTAAATTTCCTTCTTAGACAAGGAAGATGAATGTCATCTTCCATGAAAGGAGTTTGGTGCCTGTATTTCCTATGATCCTCGCATCTAGGATGTCTTGAACTTCGACTATCCTAAACCCTTTGTCTGTAAGGTTGTCACAAAGGCAGGCCAAGCGATTTACAAACTTGGGTTCCTCTATGAACAGATACTTTATGTAATATATGGGAACCCATCTCTTTGAAGAGTGGTCAAGTGTATAACCAAAATTTGAGAAATTACCTTGCATGTAAAGGATGAGATATGAGAAGTCATCCTTGGCTCACATATATGTGCCTAGGACATTTAAAGTCCTATCAAACCTAAAAATAGCTCTTCCTCACGATCTACAAATGTAATTCATGATATGAAGTCATGGAACATAGTTCTAGCTGAATCCATGGCAAACAGCAGCTGATGGAGGAAGTCACTTTTGAGAACGAGAGATTCTATGGCTCTCTAAACGTGAAAGTGAGAATGTGATGTAAAAAGGAATCTTACCCCTTAATATATATCAAAATACTAAAAATTAAAATTAATCATAAAATCCCCAAATTTTTTGAAAAACATTTACCATGAACTAAAAGGAGAAAACATTAAAAGAAATAACATTTTAATTTAATTGTCCATCATCTTCTGAAGCAATAACTAAGATTTGATAGACAAAAAATTAAATGTTGCACTAGTAAAACACATTGTTAGTGATCTTCAAAGTTGCAGGAGGAATGAAATTGGCACTATGCATGCACTTCTCCACACGGCGGCTGATCTTACCACCATTTAAGGTAATGTAGAAGCACTTTGACATGCCATCCTCTATGACCAATAGGTGTTCTCGCACATCCCTTAGAGTCCATTGCGATGTGACATTCACATTCTTGACATCTCCCTCTTTAACATCAATAGACAAACTTACCCCCATATTGTCTTCATCTCATTAGAGTCTAGGGAAAGCCACCAGTCATTTGTTTTCTTCCAGTGCCTGTACTGAAAAGCTAAATACAACATCTGGCATGACAAATGGTATCTAATAACCACATTGTCTTTACATGTGTGACATTGAAAGACATCACCCTTTTGGTCACCTAACCTAGCTCCCCAATTCATCCCAAGTAAATCTTCAAGAGCATTTTTATCTACACACTTGCAGGACCACATAGTTTTTATTCTATGCATATGTATATTCTGAAATAAAGAAGCAAAAATGTGCAGAGGCATAAACCAAGATAACCTTGCCCATTTGGATCCAAATGTAAACTTCATGGCCATGCCCACATCCTTTGCAATCTTGTCCTTATACGATTGCAATGTCCTTGAGTCCACATTGCTGCAATCCATGTCTTGAAGTTGTGGTGGTGCAATGGTTTGCAGACGGCCATAGCTTGATGATGTCATTGGAGTGATGTATGTTGCATTCTACCAATACACATTCTTCATTCGCAAGGAGGCTAACTTCTCCTCGACATGCATTTGCTTACTTAAATCCTCATGAATCGCAATGAACTTGCCTATGAATGATTCAATTGGTTCCCATTGCTCGAAGTCTGAAGGGAAACATCTGCCACCATGAATAAGAGCTCTTAGAAATCAAATACAAAATTTCCAAATGGACTCATTACACTTACAGGTGAAAAAGGTACATAGATAGAAAGGCTCATAGTGTGATGGTATCCTAGATTGATTGAATGATGGAGGAAGCCACATATCTTTCCCCATGTAAACATGTTGCACTTTTGCGAGCCATCCTTTCTTCTTAAACTTGAACTTCAAGATGTGCCCCTTCCACTCATGCAAGATGTCACCTCTCTTGCTCTTGGGAAGCTTATGTGGATCTTTGGCCGATCCTTTCACCACTATCCAGTCATTTAAGTTGTAGGTACAAGGGATCCACTCACCCAATGTGGAAGACACAAGAGGTCACATCATTGCGTGGTCTTGTAGCCTTGCTCCTCACCATGCTTGCAGAGGTTGCAACAGCAAGAATGGGACTCCTACACAGGGCAATGTAGCTCCAACAGAGGCACAAAAGAGGGAGAAGGAGAGGGACAGAGCAGCAATAATAGAGGCACAGGAGAGGGAGAACGAGAGGGACAAAGCAGCTCCAATAGAGGCACAAAAGAGGGAGAAGGAGAGGGACAGCAGAGCAGCAGCAACAGAGGCACAGGAGAGGGAGAAGGAGAGGGACAGAGCAGCTCCAACAGAGGCATAGGAGAGGGAGAGGGGAGAGAGAGAGAGAGAGAGAGGAGCTGCAACAAGTAGGCCAAAGAAGGAGGGAGCAGAGAAAGAGGGGGAAGAGGGAAAATGCATGGAATTTGGTTCAAATGGAGTGATTTGGCAGGTTGGACCAGAACAGTGGGGGGTAGAGGCCCCAGAAAGAGGGAGGGGAGAAGCAAAATTTGCCAGAAGGGCCCTACCATCCCATTGAAGGAAGTTTTGGGCTCATGTGGGGGAGGTGCACCTGGTAGGAGGGTCAAACATGGGTTAAGAGGGGGGGGATGGTTTGGGTGGTCCCTATGTAAGGGGAGCAACCAATAGGGGCTCTTTGCAGGCCTGCCCACCCTCTATCTCAACATACCATTGCCCCACACCTTCTAGCGCTCTCATTGGTACACCTCAAATCACTCTCTAATCTGTTGAAATTAGGAAACACTAATTGGAGGCCCTTTTGAGACCCCAATTCTCCCCTAATGATGGTATAATAAATTCCACTAATGGATATAACAACATCCTGCAACATACCTTTGGGATCAATTGGTCTCTAATTAGCCATTTTGACTTAGAAAGGGGATGGTTTGAAGTGTTTAAACTTCAACCGATTTGCAATTTTTTAGAGATGATATTGAATCCTATTCTCCATCCAAAATCACACCAAGAATACTCTGCTTCTTAATCTTGACCATGATAATTGGAACCTCTTCATCTACCACACATGTATCAATGATAGTTATAGTAACTAAGGTATCGACTTCCTTTGGCTTTACCTTAGATTATTTAAACTTATGAGTAAAGAAGTCATGTTAATACGAGGCAATTCACGTAAGCTCAACAAAAGTAAGAGTAACTTTCATATTCTTAAATACTTCCCATGCTCGATCTAGCTCTGTGCTAGAAAGAGTATTCTCTATTTCCTCACTTTGCTCCTTAGACTTTGATAGGACTACTCTAATGTCTTAAGTAGCCTGATGGCTAATATCTAACAGTTAACGATAACCAACCTAAAGGGGACTATTTTAGTATAGCACTTTGCAACCATTCTAGGATAATACGATGGTAGTGCAGGATAAGTTGTCACCACCACGGTGGCTGGTTGTACAATAGGATATAAACTACCACCAGCATGGTGGTTTTCTTGTATTATTACAAGATGTGAATGGCATACAATTCATTGGGTTAGGATTTGTGGATTAGTTATGGGATTTAATAAAACAAGCACGGTGGTTGTTTGGGATATACTAAAAACAACCGTGGGATTTATCGTTTGGGATTTACAAAAAGAAGCGTAGTCTCAAATACATTTTCCATTTTTCGGGATAAGTGAAATATTGTTTCCTTGCAATGAGACTACATTTTCTTAGTACTATCTTAGTCATCCTTGTCCACTACTCCAAGACATCCCAAGATGTGCTCATGCGTGTCTAAATCCAATTTGAAGACACACTTGCCCTTGTTTCATTGTGGCACAGGTTGTATTTGGAACTTAATAGCTCTTACTAGATAAGAGTACACAAACGTTTGTTGAGGATTCTTATGTAAAAATTCATAATTGTGGCCTCTCTTAGATGTTTTTTGTAACAAAAAGCTCCAACTACTACATCCCATTTCTCATCTAGGTTGTTCCCAATCATCCTTAAATGCTTCCTCAACCTTGTGCTTAGGTTTTTCGCACTGCAACACAAAGTATGGGTCATATTCCTTGGTCTCCCTAGAGGCAGCAACAACTGCAAAGTTATACCCTCTTCCAGATAGTCAGTGAGGTCATTGAAACTCTCCCCAAACTGTCATTAGTTGAACTTTTCTTGAGGGCATGTTAGCTGGTGTTTAAACAGATCTTGCTTTATAACAACACCACATCCATCATGCTCACTGTTGCCATCACTAAACCCAAAGAAATTCCACATCATGTCTAGACCGGTCAAGGATTTGAACCTTGAGACAAAGTAGAATCCACGGGCTGATTTAAATTGAGAGGAAGCACCATCTGACCACACCCAATATTGTTTGATATTTTTTGCATGGGAATTTTCTTTTTTCAGCCATTCCCAATGTAGTAGAAAAGCATGATGCACAAATAAGGTGTCATATTCCCTATCATTTGAAATGTAAAAATGGTATGTGTGCTGCACTGACGTGAACTCCTCTGAGTAAGTAAGAAGATTGGTATCAGATGTAGAAGAATCAAGAAAATGACTATACGTGATATGTACAAGAATTGTTATCTGGTTGTTGTACCAAGTGAGCACTTTGTATCTCATCTTGTTCTTGAAATGAATAATTTTTAGCGAAATCTATGACAGAGACAATAGTGTCATGGGGAAAATTGGCAATGGCACATATTGAATTACTTATCCTGCCAGTTGGTTGTGAAATTATGAAGCACATATTTTGGGATGGATTGAACCACGTGGCCTATAAGCTCCCTCAGCTGAGTGCTCTTATACGATAGTAGCCATCTCTTTTTATTGGATCCTTCAACATTGACATTTTCAAATCTCCTCCATTTTAGAGCAACATGGTTTTCTTCCCTCATTTCATTTGGACAAACATGAAATGTCTTCTTCTTTAGATTTAGACTGCAATGCTTGCATGTGCCATGAATGCATTCAATGCAGTGCCACTCATAGTCTCCCTTTGGACAAACCACCGGCTCCCACAGAGACCTTAGGCTACAAAACCTGGTCTCCTTGCAACACATGTTTGAGGATCCAGGTGGTCTATAGATTGTGCATTCATCGAGGAGACATGGGCATCGATCCCCATTGAGGAATGCTCCAACATGACTAGATCTAAGCCAGATCTCAAGTCATTCATAGCTTGTCGGGCTAGGTCAAAGTCCATGTGTGTTTTGCAACAAGCATTCTTGTCTTGGAGTTTCCTGATGTACTAGGGCTTACACGCTCAAAGCTCCTGTGCCCAATTGAAATGTCAAGATTTGGATCCATAAACTTGAGATATGAACAACACAGTGAGCCCCCTTTTAAATGGAACAATAGTAGAGTGAGCCCACTACGAGGAAAAGAAAGATAATACAAAGCACAGTACGCGCAAAAATGTGGTCTAATTAAACTAATCAACTTATGGGAAAACAAAACAACCCCCAGGCTGGTTTAATACAGTCACAAATAATGAATCTAGTAATTGAACTAATCAAGTTACTAGCGAAACAAAACAATTTCAACCATCACGCTAGTTTAGGACAATCACAATTTCAACTACCGAGCTGGTTTAGAACAATACAATTTCAACCACCGAGCTGGTTTAGGACACGATCATGATTTCAACCACCGGGTTGAATTAGGACATGGTCACAATTTCAACCATCGGGCTGGTTTAGCCTGAAAGTCTCAACTTCACATATTAGACAATAACAAGTATATTGCTTTTCATTTTTGAATTTCACATTGATTAGAAAATAACAATATATTGCTTTTCATTTTTGAATTTCACAATTTCAATCAATAACTATTGTTTGTCTTGAATCAGCATCGGGATGGTTTATTACATTCACATTAAGTCCAAGCCATCCCGGTCTAGAAATTAAGTGGTATATGACCCAAATAGTAGGAAATTAAATTTAACTAATTTAAGTACTAAGAAACAGTGTAATTTTAACCACGGAGCTAGGCAACAACTACTGTATTTCAACCACACTGGTTCAGGACAATCACATAACTGGTGACTGAGCTAAACCAACCACACTTGCATGATGTTTTAATGACCGGGATGGTTTAGTAAAATAACAATATATTATTGTTCTGTTGTGAAATATATTGCTGTTAATTTTTGCTCAACCACGCTGGTTCAGGACAATCACATAATTGGTGTTTGAGCTGAACCACAGCCATGGTTGCATGAAGTCCTGACCATTGGTCTGGTTTAGGATAATAATAATATATTTCTGTTCTGTTGCGAAATATATTACTGTTAATTTTTGTTCAACCATGCTGGTTTAGGAAAATCACATTAAGTCCAAGGCTGGTTTAAGAAATGAAACAAGAAAACTATCCCAAAGCTCAATCACAAACAACCACTAGGCTGGTTTAGGCACCATTGACCTACGTTGTATCAAGCATGTGTATGATGTGCTCGTTGAACACCTTGCATCCCATCCTCTTTTTATAGATGTCCTTTCTTTTTGGAGAAACTCTCATAGTTTCGTGCCAAAACTTTGTCACTCTAGCAATGATTTCCATACTTAGGCTGTCTCTTATTTTCTTGCGTTCTGTTGAAGCCCACAAACTTCTTGGATTGGGATGATCATGCATTGCTTCTACTCTACATTCAACCACTGGAACCACATTGGTCCTTCTGATTAGCTAATGTTGCCCTCTTTGTAGCTAATTGATCTAAGATGTGCATCCCTTTCACTTTTTGTTCATTTCTTAGGTTAGAGAGCATCACCTCTTGGGTGCGTGTTTCCGGAGGTGTTGGTAGGGTTGTTACTCTAAGAGCTTTAGGGTACAGGCTAAAGCTTGTGAAGACTCGAGACTGGTATTGACGTGAATGGCCTGATGTTGCTGCCTCAAATGCTCCCACCAATCGTGACACCACAACTCGTGTTCTTCGTTGTGATGGCAATGATAAAAAACGTGCAACTGCAACTGCAACTGCTCTTCAATGATTCTTTTTTCTTTTCGTTGTTCCTCCCTTCGCAAATGTTACAAAGCACCCAAGAAAACAATGAACCTTGTACCTGGTCACGTGGTAGGTGACTTGGATCAGCTGATGTGGCAGGATGGGTGTCACGTGGCACTGTGGATTGGGACGTGCTGACGTGACAAGCAATTAAGGTGACATGGTAAGTAATCTGCCATGTGTCAGATTGCATTGGCGTGTTAGATAAGTCCACGTGGGGTACCACGTGGCACTGAGGGGTTTGCTTACATGATGTGGCAATCTTGGATGACTTGTTAAGTGTCAGTTTTTAGTGCCACCATGTGTTGACAAAGATAGCCACCCGGGGTGAGATAGGGTCGGTTGGAATCTACACATAGTGATGGAATCTTTTAGATTTTGTCACCTCGTGTAAGAAGACCCCGTTGCTTTGCTTTCATTGTAGATGGTCATTTTTTGTGTGTGAGTCCAAGAGGCCCGGTGTGCTAGAGGAGCTTGTTGGAGGTGTTGCGTGTCTCGTGAGCTTTGCGCTGCTAGAGGAGCTTGTTGGAGGTTGTGTGTGTCCGATTAGTGATGGATTTCTCAAGAGCTCTCTCAATGAATTCTCACAACAAAAATGAATGAAAAAGGAACTCACAAATCTCTCTCAATCACTAGATGTGTCACCTCTCAAAAGGGATGAATGGAAATCATATGGAAGCAAATTCTCTTTCATCTCAGCGGAATGAAAGGATGCTCTTCTTTTTCTCTCATAGATCTCTCACAAAAGAAAATGAACACAAGGAATATCTCTCTCTCCCAATGAGAGAAATTGATCTAGCTCTCACATGGATTTCTCAAGAGCTCTCTCAATGAATTCTCACAACAAAAATGAATGAAAAAGGAACTCACAAATCTCTCTCAATCACTAGATCTCTCACAAACTCTCAAAAGGGATGAACCGAAATTATATGGAAGCAAATTCTCTTTTATCTCAGTGGAATGAAAGGATGCTCACTCAATCTCTCGATCAATCTCTCTCACAGCGGAAGGCAAGGAAACTATGATACCATGAACAAATATGGAGAGGAGAGAGGCAAAGAGTGGTGATGACTCAAAGATAATATAAAATCTCCTCTTTTTTTTACCCAAAAAAAAAGAAAAAGAGAAGAGTGGAGATGAGTAGAGAGGGCAAAGCTAGAGAGCACACCACAAATGACTAATTTTACACTAGATTTAGTTGAAAATGTATATACAAATCCCTTTAAGGTTAGGGTTGGGGTTTCCAACCCTTTCCTTTATAGCACTCTTTTGGGTTAGTGCTATGCATATATCGAACACATGATGTTGAGATGGTTCCTCAAGAGATCTCTTGGTTGATAGTTCGAAACCTTTCATGACTTCCATGAATATTATGAACTCAACTTTTAGTTGATCTTCCTTAGTGGTTGCTATTTTACCATGTAGTTTCATGTCTACTACCATGCAAATTATGGACTCACAATAGCTATTTGGTTAGCCAATTTTTTCCAACCGTCCACACCAAGGTGCTTTGGACTTGCAAAAGACCATTCCGACTGTGGAAACTTTTTCATGTCTACTACCATGAAAATTATGGACTCACAACTACTATGAAAATGTGCCCATGTAAGAAGGTGAAGAGGTAGATTCCACTAGAATCCTCCTCTAAAGCAATGTGGTCAATCCATCAAACAATCTAGATATCAAGTTCAAGCAAGCCTACGTCAACATCAACTAGTGAGGAGAGGATGACACCGGACGCTTGCGGGCCACCCTAAAAGACAAGGGGGTCTTTGAAAAGACCTATAACTATAGAAGGATGTGGCATTCTCTACTTTTACTCATGTTTTATAGTCTAGATAGAAATGTCTTAAATGATTAGCAAGAGCCTATGAAACCTTCCTTACCAGGTTTGTAACTTCATTCAGCCCAAAAATACGAGATTAGATATGAGATATGTAATCTACCCCCCCCCCCCCCCCCCCAAAAAAAAAAAACCGTGTACAAATATATGCTTTGAACAATAGGAAGCCTTAGTTTTTGCATTGTTCGCAAGAGCCCTTTGTGCTCTCTTTCAAGCGAGGGTTAAGGTTTGGAGATGTTCATTCACTTGCAATCATATTTGCATTTCATAAGGCTTTTCTTATGCTCACACATGCATGTGTGTGCATTTGCATACACATGGTTTGTGCACTTAGAGCTTGTTTATATGAAGGTGGTGGTTTGCAAACCAAGTTGAACGTCAAATTTTAATTTGGGTTTGCATGTTTGGGATTTAGAGGGAAAACCAAGTTGCTGCTTGGGCCCCTGCTCTGGAGTAGGGGCAACAGAAAAACCTAGTTGCTAGTCAACCTTGACACGGTCAGAGTGGCTTGCAAACCGCCCCTCCCACTTGAAGTGCTCTTGAAGAGGCTCATAGGTTACTACCTTCACATCCTCACATAACCTCTATATTTGCAAACACCTCTAGAGTACATCCCTTGCATTCAAATGTGATAGCACTTGCATCCCTTTAATACACCTACTACTCAAGCCCATCAATGCAAGCCCTCATACATAGGAAGGCGTCAAAACATAACCCCTCATTTCAAGAAATATAGCTTCTTGGATTTCTAAGGGGAGTCCCCTCCACCTTATCTTCAATCCTTCTCTAACCCTCGACCTTTTCCAATACAACATCCTTCACCTTGGGTCAGGAAGAGCATACTCCTGCAAATGCACTCCTTTCCTTGAGGATTTCGGATGTACAGCACTAGGACAAGTAGGACAAGGGGTGAACGTTTAGATGTGTTCAAGCAATCAAATGTTATTAATGTATTGCAATGCAATGGTCATGACGCACAATTATTACAAACGCCTATCTCAAACTTCAGACTCGTTGGGGATTCCGAGATGCCTTAGCCTTCGAAAGTTCCATACATGTGCAAGGCTATTTAGTGCTAGATTGAAGAGTTGAGGGCTAAAATGCTAGATTCGATTCGAGACCTGCAAGACTCTGTGCCGAGCTAGCTATTACTCTCCAAAAGAGGACGAAGATGCGCCTGCAATTTGTTGCTGACAGGCTGAGATTACACAAGCCTGTGAGCATTTGTATACTCCCCCCCTTTGCCATTTGTTTTTCGTTTCTACGTCTGTAATTATAGGCTGTTGCAATGGCTTCCAGCCCTGTACTTCATTTGTAATCCTGTACAATCACAAATGTGATCTCTCTCTCTCTCTCTCTCTCTCTCTCTCGCATGAGATTCTGTGATGTTCGATAGAAATTTTTGAACACGTAATGTCATCTATTTTTGTGCGTGTTGAGAAGCTTTACGATTAGATCCTGGATGCAAGAGCCGTGGATAAATGGACTGACCGTACAGATTTTAACGAATGCTGCTGTTGGGTTGCCCATGTTCAATGTGATCATAGCAAATGTAAGCCATAGCTGATAGAGCTTTCTGTGCAGATCTCTTGTTAGTATTAGGTCCAATGTACTCTTTGCTTTGCTATGATCATGGCAAACTCATCTGTTGTGATACACAAGGATTCTGGAACATCGCGAGTCACCTAGGAATGCCACAGTGCTTAGATACATTCACATTAGCACTGAGCGGAGCTTGACAGGCGCATTAATCCAGTACCATCTTGGTGGTCGACGGAGGACGCAGCTCTCCTCTCCTGCAACATTTCGAGCATTTTTGCCACTTCTTTCATGTTTGGACGGTCGTCTGGATGCTCCCTGCTGCAGGCGCTCGCTAGTTCCAGGAACTCGAGCAACTCAGCTTCTGCAGCGGCTTCATTTTCTCCAGCCGTCCTCTTCACGGCTGGGTGGTATGCTTCTGCAGCACGCGACTCGCTCAATAGGACCCTCACCCATTCTACCAAATTGCCGTCATTGCTCTCGCTAGAGGAGAGTGGTTTTCTACCTGTTATCAGCTCCAGTAGTACCATGCCGAAGCTGTAGACATCGCCCTTGGTGGTTGCCCTCCACGTCTGGCAATACTCTGGGGGTACGTAACCCAGAGTTCCAGCGATCATTGTACTAACATGAGTTTCTCCAGGAACGAGTTCTCTTGCTAGACCAAAATCTGTGAGATAACCATTGAAATCTTCATCCAACAAGATGTTACTGGCCTTCATGTCCCGATGTATAAGAACAGGAGAACAATCGTGGTGAAGATAGCGCAATGCTTGTGCACATCCGCAAGCAATCCGCAGCCTCGTCGACCAATTTAGCATCTCCGCTCCCCCTTCTTTCTCGTACAGCCAATCATCCAAGCTTCCATTGCATAAGAATTTGTACATAAGAAGCTTTTCGGCACCAAATATGCAGCAGCCCAGCAAAGGTACCAAATTTTTGTGAACGTGGTCGCACAACGACTCCATCTCAGCTATGAATTCCCGTTGGCCTTGGGCGCCAGTGTGAGAAAGTTTCTTGATGGCCACCGTAGATCCATCGGGTAGCTTGGCCTTGTAAACAACCCCAAAACCCCCTCTACCAAGTACGTGAGACTCGTCAAAATTGCTAGTTGCGAAAAGGATGTCGGAATATGTAAGCTGTGTTCTGGGAGAAGAAGAGGCTCCACCTTTATTAAACAGACAAATGGTGGAGTTCGACTCTTTGTCTGAGACGCTATCGTCAAAACTCTTCTCTAGGAGAGGCAAGTCGGATGCAGCAGCCGTACGAACGGGCCACTTGGAAACCACATAGATCCCCACTACGCCACAAAGAAGCACCCCTGAGCAGCTGAAAATGCCGATGACCAAGAGAGACTTGGAGCTCAGTTTTTTTTTAGTTGTTAATGAAACCGTCTGGCTCACAGGTGAGCTAGAGCTACTGCAAAAATAACCGGATTTCGAGGCATTTTCACGCATTCCGGGGAGGATTTGAAAACAGAGAAGAGTGTCATTCAGGTAAGAAGACATGGTGAATGTTAAGAGTTGACCTACAGGGGGAACGCTACCAGTCAGTAATGAGTTATAAGACACGTTAAACCTGGCGAGCTGATTGAGGCCACCGATGGTTGAAGGAATCGATCCACTAAAATTGTTGTATGACAGATCCAACAGTGTTAAACACTTGTCATCTCCAAGGGCAGTAGGAATAGAACCACTGAGCTTGTTGTGAGAAACATTGAGAGCAATCAGGGGAAATTTGCCCAGGGCGCTTGGCAAGCTACCGGTGAAAGAATTCAGACCCAGGAGTAGGATAGTTGACCGATTTCCTTGCAAATTCTCGGGGATAGAGCCGGTGAGCATGTTATCTGTGACTTGAATGTAGCCTCCCAGTTCGGAATTGTTTTGGCAAGCAGGGGGAAGAGGTGATCCTGTCAAAAGATTAGTCCAAAACGATCTGCAGCGGTTGCGGTCGAGAAGATCATAGACGAAACTATAAGGAGGATAGTTTTCAGGCACCCATCTTCTCAACATCAGGCACTCGCCAAGCGCTACCGGGGGGTTGAAATGGCTCGCATTGGCATTGAAATGAAATGTCTTGTTAGGAGAAAGCCCCATCGAAGAGAGTTCACGTGGAAGCTCTCCCGACAACAAATTGCTTCGCACATTCAACCAGAGCAGGCTAGAGCAATTACCCAGCTCGTGCGGGATGAGACCCGTCAAGCCATTGAAGGCTAGCATAAGCCATAAGAGATTTTGAAGCTTGCCAAAGGAGGAAGGAATGGAGCCAGAGAGGTTGTTGGAGGAGAGATCCAGAAATTGGAGGCCGGTTATATTGCCAAGCTCTGGTGGTATGTGACCACTCAAATTATTCGCAGCGACCAAGAGAAATCGCAGAGATGTCAGGGAGACAAACTCAACGGGGATTGAGCCAGAGAAGCGGTTGTTGCTAAGATCGAGAAATTGAAGTTCTGAGAGCGCAGAGAGTGGAGGTGGAATCGGACCCAAGAAGGCATTGGAGTGTAGAACGATGAATCGGAGGGACAACATCTCACCTAGGAAGTCCGGAACGCTGCCGTCCAAATGGTTGGTATTCAAGTCCAGTAGAGTCAAATTTTTGCAGTTTGTGAGCTGCGACGGAATAGACCCTGTGAGATAGTTGGATCCAGCCATCAGGACTTGCAGACTAGCGACGCGTCCGAACTCTGGGGGGACCGATCCAGTGAAGTGATTTTCCGACAGATCGATCACTTCCAGGAAGCTGAAATTGCCCACCTGGGGAGGAATGATCCCCGAGAGATTGTTACTGGACAAGTCGAGGTATTGGAGGGAGGAACAGTTGAGCAAGGAGAGAGGAAAGGGACCAGTGAAATTATTTTCGGAGGCATCGAGGTGGATGAGCGAGTGGGAGGAGGAGGAGGAGGAGGAGCAAAGGGAGGAGGGGAAGGGGTCAAAGAAGTGGTTACTACGGAGGGAGAGGGAAAGGAGGGAGGGGAAGGAGGAGAAGAGGGAGGGAGGGAGGTGGGAGAAGGAGTTATGGCTGAGGTCGAGGGAGGAGAGGGTGGGGCAAGAGAGCCAAGGGAAGGAGGAGAGGGAGGAGAAGGAATTGGAAGAGAGGTTGAGGGAGGAGAGGAAGGAGCAAGAGGAAGGGAGGGAGAGGGAGAGGTTGGAGAGGAGGTTGGAGGAGAGGTCAAGGGAAGAAAGAAGGGAGCAATTGGAGATGGAGGAAGAGAAGGAAGGAGAAGAAGAGAGCGAGTTGTGGGAGAGGTTGAGGACGGAGAGGGAGCCAAGCTCACAGAATTGGAAGGTGGTGGACGTAATATTAAGGCTTGAGAGATCGAGCTTATCTACTCTTTCAAGCTCGTTGTTGCAGCTTATTCTGTTCCACGTACATGGATTGCTTCCATTCCTCCAGCTGCTCAGCTCTATCCCCATGCTCTTGTTCATCTCCGTCAACAATCCCTTCATCTCCAGTAGCACCTCCCCATCTTCCTCCAACGACGACGACGCCGAGCTCCCCCCTGGTGCCGCTCCCTCACCTGCACCACCATCCATCCCAAATTACAAACAACTCATCAGAACCCCCCATAGCTTATATCACAACTCATCTTGCTTCAACGACTACAACGATATTGACCGCCCCGACGACGAGCTCCGCCCTCACCTGCACCACCCAACCGTCCGTCCGAATTACACACAACTCGTAGAACGCATTGTTCATCGCAACCACAACCATCCATCCAAACACACAACTGATCAGAACCCATTCTTCAGCACAATCACAACCCAATCCATCCAAACACACAACTGATCAGAACCCATTCTTCATCACAACCATTCATCCAAACACACAACTCATCAGAACCCATTCTTCATCACCACCACCATCCCATCCTGCACCACCACCGTCCATCCACACACACACCTGATCAGAACCCATTCTTCATCACAACTCCTCTTGCTCAACCTCGACGACGACCTCCCCCCTCCCTCACCTGCACGACCATCTTCCATCCAAACACGCAACTCATGATCAGAATCACCCAAAACTCATCACAACTCTCATCTTGCTTCAAAGATGAGGACGACGACATCATCATCCAAACATCACCTTCGCCCCTCCCTCTCCTGCAGCACCACCCCCATCCCTTCAAACACACAACTCATCAGAACCCCCCTACGCATCACCTCCCCTCCCAATATCGCCTCCCTCGACCCTCCTTCCACTCCCTCTCTCTGCTCTGCCACCCTCCACTCCATTCAACACCCATCCATCGCTCACACCACCACCTGCTTCGTCTCTTACCTTTGCAACACATCCCCGCCCACAGCCATAAGCATAGCACCGGCACCACCACCATCTGCCCGATCCGCGACTTGCGCTCCATGGTAAATCCAGTCAACTCGCAGCCATAGCCGAGAATATAAGGAGATTGAAAGGGGGATGGAGCATGCCACCACACAGCGAGAGCTGCGAGCACGGGAAAGCGACGACGTGTTATATCGTCCCACGCCACGTAGAGGCTTTCCGGTGGGTCCCATCGAGAGTGCGTTTGCCACGTGGAAATTTGTAGTGCCACGTACGTAAGCCGCCCCGCCGCCTCTTTCCTCTTCGTTTACTCAGTCAACCCTTACAAAATGATTCCGCGTGTTTCTTTTATAAATACTTTTTGGATAAAGAAAGAAGGTGCGTATATATATATATCGCCATGAATGAGGTCCCAATGGTATCACTCCTCAAAGTTCAGCTCATGCTCCTCCTACCACTTCTCAAAGTTCACCTCTTGCACTACCGCGGATGGTGTTTCTTTCAAAAGAAACTTCATTCTAGGTGGAGTCTCAAAGCATCTTGGTCAAAGTAGATTGTAGATGAGAGTGCTAGATTCTAGGCATGAGATTGTTGGGCTAGCAGCCCATTTTCTTCAACTGCGTGGCCAGCATTACATTTCTTAAAGTGGCCGCCTCAACAACCTTCTTCACCTGTACTCATATCACTCCCTTGGCCTTACTAGTGCACGCGGGGAGCTACTTTAAGGACACCTTTTGAAATTATTACTAGTGCACCGGGGGAGCTACTTTAAGGACACCTTTTGAAATTATGCAGAAACAATCACATAGCTATCTCACTATAGTTTCCACCTCTCTACCATAATGACCTTTTCCCCAAACAGAACTCGGTCACACAACCAAATAAAGGAAAGAACGGTAATGCAGGGGTCTTCCACACCAAAACTTTGAATTCAATGTCGTGGGTCATGCTTAATAAACCTTAGGTCAAGGGCTAAAAACATGCTCTGAATTCCATACACACCTTGGGCTACCATGGCCTCAGGGAGACAATATAAAGTTTTGACTACTCAAACTTTCATGCTACCGCCACTTACAGCACTCATGAGGCTGCAAGGTGTTGCCCCAGGGGGTTCACTCACAAACATGTAACATAGCATGTTAGTGCACCAAGGGTCTTTTATTACTATGGCGGGACTTGCATGCCATTTACATGCAAGTAGGTTTAAGGAGGGTTGTCCAGATTTTAAGATTGAAAAATGTATACAGGGCAATGTCCGCAATGTTTGGCGGAATGTATGCTAGATTTGTAGCACTATCAGGCCACCTGCAAGGTCTTGCCAGAAGGTGGAATAGTTCATGCTTGAAGTGAAGAATGGTACTATTGGCGTAGGATACCCACCTCTCGTCCTTGGTCTCCTTGCTTCTTGGCCATGTGTATGAGCTGCAGCGCAGTGTGGGAGGTAAGGAATAATATGATGTTCAAATTGAAGGAGGGGTTTGGATTCCACTAAGCAACTATTATGAAGGGAGGACTCGATTGTCAACAGGAATCTTCTCTCTTTGAGCCTCACCTTCCCCTTTAATGAAATAGGCACTTAATTTTAAAAAGACAAAAACTAGTTTGCATACACAAAGAATAGTTCTCTATTAATTGGTGATGGGGGAGGGTTCGAAAGGGAGAGGCAATTCACCAAAGGAGGAGGGGGTCATTAACTAGGGAAAGGGAGAGATTGAGTAAATATTTAGTGGAGCTCCTTATCATTTATTTAGTATACCCCAATCCAAACATTTAATCAAGGCCATTAACCTAAGCCCTCGGGGGGTTCACCTCCCAAAATGTTAGTGTACCACGTGCATTCAAAAGGAGGGGTATTTTAATCCACTTTTGAAAAAATTTTAACAGGTTTACAATAACAGAAGGGGGTTTTTAATTCCACTTTATAAAAAATCCGTTAGTTCATGAATAAGTAAAGAGGGATTGTTTTATTGAAAAAAAAAAAGTAGAGGGGTTTTTGTAATACCCCTTGAAAGCACGTGATACCTACGATTTCTTACTGGTGCACCCCCCGAGCCTAAGCCTAACCTAGATCAGTACAACAAATCCCTATATGGCCATTGCCCCAAAATGCTAGCCATATTCAAACTTTTTTTGGGGATATTTGAGCACCAATTTGCTAATGGATTTTCCATAATGTCTTGGTAGGGGGCCCATCAAGGTAGCAAACCATTGTGCTGAACATGCCTTGCTAGCAAAAAATTTCCAACGGTGCGAACACTAGGGAAGAAGCCATGCTAAAGCACCTTAACTTAACTATTAAAAGGGCTAGAAAATTACATTGAAGAAATGTCTGTGAATTATATTACCTAACTAATGCCCTTTAATCATTATTTATCCTTTGATTATAAGAGGATTAGGAAAGAAATGGTGGGAATCTATAACTCAAGTTTTAAACACAACCTTGTAGATCCTATAGGACTCACATGGTAGAAAGCTCCATAAGAAGCTCTACTAAGGCCTTTACATTTTAGAAATAGGACCTATGAGTAGCCAATGTAATGGATGTTCCTATGTAGTGCTAGCACCGCTGTTAGGCCCCACAGGTGAGGGGTTTAATACATCTCTATGCAAATAATAATTATTGCATAGTCTAGCGCATGTGTACTAGTGGATCTACTTGGCTCACAACCAAAGATGATAGCTTGGGGATGTCGTGCTAAGGATTGTTGTTCTTATGTTACATGAACTCTTCTCCATGCATGCTAAACCATTCCTAAGAAAGAATTGTTTCCAGCTCTAACAACTCATGCTTCTTCCTTCACTAGGCCCCTAGCACTTAGCAATGCCTCCAACACCTCTCTCATTCACATCTTGCATGCCAATGATTGTTTAATGCTCCTCATTCCCTTGGTGCTAAACCATTCCAACAATGCTAGCACCTATGCAAGGACGTGCTCCTATCATAGCTAGAATCTTCCAAATGGCAAATGGCAAGCATGTCTTACAAGCCTTGGGAAAGAAAGCTTTCTCACACATGCTCACTTGACATGATTCCCTAATCATGTTGAGTAAACACGATTCTTCCACAGTTCAATTTGTGAGAAGAGGAGATAATCATGTTTATATGAAATGATCACGATTGATACTAACCTATCAAGTCATGGTCTTATGTGAAAATGAAATCCTTGTAGAATAGATATTACATGGCAAGATGCCTTTTGTATGTATGGACATCACTACTAGGATTCAACTCCATATTATATTATCTATTTTCCCTCTCATCACTCATAGAAATGAATAAGGGGTTTCAAAAGTTCATAAAATTAAAAACTACCTATAGATGTATGTCTAAGGGGTTTATTATTACCTCATGAATGCACATTTTAACTAGTGTTTTCTAGTAACGGACATATTAGTCTATGCATTTTTCATGTGAGCAATTAAGAGAATGGAGTTTTCACTTTCTAAGGACTCTCCCAAGATTGAAAATGAAATTGATGATCGATATTCCAATGGCACTTCATATCAGTCATGATCATGTCTTTTTAATAAGAGAGCATGAATGATCATGCGTAGTGCCTTTGTTGACAAGTTCTTGTGTAGGGAAAAATTTTAATACTATGCTCCAAAGGAGCCTACACACTAACATGGAAGGTCTTTTGTAAATTGACCTTTTCTCCTTCAAAGGATAAAGAGTAATCGAATACCTATAAGAATATTCATTGCGATGCTACAGTCACATTGATTCCATCGTACTTAAAAAGCCATGTTCAAATATTCCACCAATTTTAACCTTTTAAACTTGGTGCTGAAGTAAGGCCAAATTTCCATCAAATTTAAAAATAAATGTCATAATCTTCCACCAATTTATGCATCCACCCACTTTGATTTCTTGCTTTATTGGCGTTGCTAGGGAGATTATGATACAAGTGGAACTTTCACCATAATCCTGTGAAACAGTTAAAAGTCAAGGCCCTAGTTGCGGTTAGCATGCCATTATTGTCTTCAATATCATTTATAAATGTTATCTATTGGGACATTACAAGAAGAGTCATATTGACGAAAGTTGTTTATGGGGACATTACAAGAAGAGTTGATTAAGTTGCCATTATTGTTTTAAAATCCCATTAACAAATGCTATAATGGGGACATTACAAGAATAATTATAAGGATGAGAGTGAGATGTTAACTTAGAGATAGGCACAAGGTCCTAAAATATGTTTGTGGACTACTTAGGCATGTGTTTAGCTTGGACCCTTTGGGAGCACCACTGAGATAGAAAAACACTCTAGATATATCTCTCGAGCCAAAGAATGATTGGTGTAACCATTTTTGTGAAGTTTAATGATATGTTTTGCATATGGGTAACTTGCTTTCAAGCTATAACCTATGTGTCATTCAGCTGATTTTAATGAATGTATCATTTAAACTATAATATGAGACCAGCGTATGACACCATTTTCTCCTTGAACATGTTCAGAAAATCATTGCACATGATAATTTTCATGCAATGCTTGTGTCTTGGAGTATATATCACATTGTCTTCAAAACATTAAAAATTTGTTATAGACATATATAAGCAAATAAGTGTTTGTTGGAGTTCTTACTTGAGCTTCTGTCAAACCAAAGAAGACAACCATTGATGTTTAAGCCATTTGTATTTTTTATACACTTATTTTGATGCTATCTACCATAAATGTTTTTGTTCATATTTCTACTGACTCAACCTAAAGCCTAATTTTGATGTAGCAATGGCTCTCGCTTAATTTCCTTGCCTCCTCTTTTTTTTGTAGCATACCTCCTCCTCAAACATCACATTGAGCTTGCTGCATACCTCCTAGCACAACCCATACCAACCCACACCACTTTTCCAAGTTGCAAGGGATGACAATCCAAAGAAAGATAACCAATCTAACTATACATGCTTCTAGTTTCCAAACTTTCATACTTGAATTGGGCTTTTTTGGTATTTTGTCTCCTCAAACACATTCGTACACCCCCTCCACTTGTAGAGATTGTTTAGTAAAAGCTAAGATAGATATATGATTCATGGGAAGGAACATTGTTATCTTTCGAGCTTTTTCATTGTTTATGAATGTTTTCCTCTCCATGGCACCTTCACATACCTCCGATGTCATTTCAGCTGCATGTTTTTAGCAATATAATAGTTATAAATGCAGGGAGGGGGCCTTGTGTGAGTTTTTTATTTTTCATGCAATGACCATTAAAAATTTAGAGACATTCATGTAGATTTATAGTTTTCCATGCAACACGGGATCTTACTAAGGAGCATTCCCTAAGGATAATACGAAGGGAGAATGAAGAAAGAATTTAAGTTCGATATGCAAATTTCTATGTTCTAGAGTACATCCCCTTAGTTCTATCTTTATTTTTTTTCCCTCAATTATTTCAATTTTGGGGTGCTAGCAACAGAGAGAAAGGTAGGAAGATTCTCTAGAAACTAACCTTTGAGGAGAAGGAGAGGCCAATGACAAGGAGATGACAAGTTCATAGTTAAAATGGAAAACATATCAAAGCCTTAATCATGTCCTAACAAAGGGGTCTCTATCTTCATGTCCTAACAAAGCAACTCTTTGATAGTGGAAGAGTGAGAAAGAAACCAACAAGAGCATTACTTTAATCATGGGAAAGGCACACAAGGCAACATGAATTCCAACAAATCCACAAATATTACCCTTATTCGATAGACTATCAAGATCAAATAGTGATGGATACATGTATAGATATAAAATGGGTATAGTAGGCCATTGGCCACTACCTAAGCTATCCTAAATAAATAGGTTTGGCTCAAAAATGATAGAGATTATCGCATAATTCTTTTAAATATGCCAAAAGAAGCATTGGTAAAAGTGTGGAAAAATAAGTAAGGAACTTTATGCCAACAATGCTTTAAACACTAATATGCATGGATCTATTTCAATGCTTATTTGAAGATTTTTTTCTATGATCTTTTATTTTGTCCAAGAATTATTCTTTCGAAGGCCATGTGAAAAGCATGCCTATTGATCAACCCTATTGAAGGTTCTAAAAGTATGGATTTGGTAGATGTAAGACAATAGAGGTGCCTTTGATACTAGGTTAATATTGAGTATGGAGTTATCCAAAATTTCCCATGTTTCTATTAAGCATGAAAAGGCTTCATATCTCCTTCAAGATGCCTTATTAAAAGCATCTAAAACGAACTCATCTCTTGGTTTTGAAAAATATATTAAAATTTTTTGTAATGGCATTTGCAAGCATGGATACTCTTCATATCTCCTTCAAGGTCCCTCCCCTCCCTCAGTAAGGAAGCATCTAAATTTAGCTCATCTCTTGGATTCTAAAACATGTTGGTAAAAGAATTTGGAAGCATTTTGTTGGCAAAAAATAGATAAGGACACACTGAAATGACTTGTGAGTGAAGGGGGCAAAGAGGAACATACGTGGTGTGTGTGTGTGCGCGTGCACGTGTGTGCATGCGCATGTGCATGTGTGTGCACATGTGTGTGTGTGCGTGTGTGTGTGCGCGCGCACATGTGGGCATGTGTGTGCATGAGTGTGTGCATGTGTGTGCGTTTTCGTGTGCGTGTGTGTGTGCATGTGCTTGTGCATGTGCATGTGTGTGTGTGTGTGTGTGCATGTGCGTGTGCGTGTGCGTGTGCATGTGCGTGTGCATGTGCGTGTGCGTGTGCATGTGCGTGTGCATGTGCGTGTGCATGTGATGTGTGGAGGGAGTTGCTACTTTGCATTAGACTCCTACATTGCCACATGTTGCCTCTATTCCATTTCCCACACAAGTTAGTAGGAGGTGCAATGCTCACTTTGGTTTCAAGAATCTTCTACTATGCTCACATGCATAGAAGACTTTCTATAGGCTACTATCATTGTCACCCAGCTAATATTGCTGCAAATTTGTTTTGCTGATATTTCCATATTGCTACTATCACTATGTCACCGAGCTGATTAAATAAAGAAGTCTCATGAGCCCATTATATGTTTTATTAATGTAACAAAATTATCATATCTATTATATGCCTCTTATAGTCCTTGGTAGAGAAGTCTTATGAGCCTTCTATTCTCTTTGTTGATGTAAGAGAATTTCGTATTTATAATACATCTTTTATAGACCTTTGACTGAATTTCTTTACACTTTTGATATACATCCTCCAAAAGAAAGACTCAACTCATCTTATATTTCTATGTTGGATAGGAATAATAAGGATGTGGAAAAAGAGGAAAAAGAAGATGTAGGCTAAAAGGAGACACATGGCTTTAATAGTGAGTATGATGGAGACCTTGCTCATGTAGGAGCAATGTATTCACATGAGCAACATAGATACAGGGTTCGTTTTAGAGATTTATGATTTGAAGATATGGGGTTTCATTAGTACCCCTTGAATGCATGGCTCAAAGGAGAGTGATGGAGCACGTGCTAGGAATGATAAGGATGAAGAGGAAATAGAGGAAGAAGATGTAGGCTCAAAGGAGACAAATGGCTTTAATAGTGAGTATGATGGTGATATTGATCATGTAGGAGCAATGTATTCACATGAGTAACATAGACATGGGGTTTGTTTTAGAGCTTTATGACATAGATATGGGGTTTCATTAGTACCCCTTGAATGCATGTAATATATAGGGTTTCAAGTCGTGACCCCTCCTTCCCCCGAGTAAGAAAGAATTGGTTTCATCAATGTGTGTGATGGAGCTTACATGGGATCTCTATGTTGGACTCAATAAAGATATTGATATTACTAAGGAACATCTAGACTCCATCTGGAGAGTTGTCATGAGATCTCGTCTTTTGGTTGAAAACATTCAAAGCCTATTTCTTCTCTAGTTCTATAATTAATGTTGCTAATGGTTTACCAACTAGTTCTAAGCTTGGAAAGAAAGATACTCACTAGTGGGGTGAATTGGAGTCCAAAAGGGCTCATAAGTTTTTGATTAAGTATTGGGTGAATTCCTTGATCTTGAGGCATAATCGGTGTGGTAAGAAGGGGTTGCCAACATCATGTAATGCAAGGGCTAAATTCCTTACATATTTTCTTTTTTTAATGCAAAATAGATGGCTTAGATGCATCAAATGGGTCAAACTAATCTTAATTAGATTCATTAGATCGCATAAGAATCTAATGGTTTGTGAGTTGTGTACAACACTCTACTAGGAATTAATAACAACCTTAAAGTATTCCATGACTAGCTATGATATCATGGGACCTCTAGTGATGCTTGTGAATGAAAATTTCTAGAAGGTATGAATAGTGGTGCCATTAGATGTGCTATTGAAGGCTAGCTTTTTATAGCTAACATGTCTTTGGAAGGTCCATTGGGGGGCAGGGAGGGTGGGGGGTGATTAAGCAAGATTGTCAATATTCTTCATGAATCAAAGTCCATCCTTATCCTATCCTTATATCACCAAGATGACAATGAGGACCTCCTCTCTCTCTCTCTCTCTCTCTCTCTCTCTCTCTCTCTCTCTCTCTCTCTCTCTCTCTCTCTCTATCTATCTATCTATCTATCGGATGTGGGGCTGAAAAAGGAGGATTCTAATTGCCATGACATTAAAACCAATCCTTTTATCTTCACAGTGATAATGAAGACCTTTTCAATGTAGCTACTAGTGATCTCAGTTTCATGATGGCTACCAAATTTTCCATTCTGAATTGATACCCCGAATGAGTCTCAATTACGGTACCGTTCCCACTTAAGCTTGATCGTTTCCTTAAAAGGAGATTCGATGATTTATAATATAAGGGAGTTGATGTTGTTTAATAAAGTGAATACCTACATATTTTCCTAGGTTATAAATGATAACAACAGAGGAATCCCTAATAGGTGAATGTCTTCTCACATTAAGGCTCACCTCGAAGAAGAATATTGCAAAGCTTAATACTTTCATAGAAAAGTACCACTCTTCTTTCTAATGAGAAATATTTTAAGGTAGCTTAAAGAGCGACTCTCTAGATCTTCCCTATTGAAAGACTCACTAAAAATTGGTAGGAAACAACATGGCTCAAAGAGTGGGAATACACTATATTAACATGAATTGAAAGGAGTTTTTTTAACAGAACCAAGGCCTTGTTCAAAATGATGCCTTAGATTTCTTATGGTCCATGATCTATAAGCCTTTGCTTCTTGTTGCTTTTGAATTCCATTTAGACATCTCTGTTGCTTCCAATTCTTTGACTTCTTCACATCTTTTCCATGGAAGATTTGCCTCTCTATAGCATCCTAGCTGCCCTCTTCATCCGACCAGTGCACTGTGCACCCCTTCTGCCATCCACCTCACCTTGACAATCTTTGCCAATTCACCCATTTCACCTCCCCTCTTTTAATTTCACTCCCTTGGTTGGAACCTCCTTGTGCTCCTTACATGAATCTAGCCTTTTCCAGATAGACTCTAGAACCCATTGGTTTGTACATTGAACTCATCATACTTCGGCTTCATCTTGCTGTGATCTCACTACAAAATCAAGCCAAACTTTGTTCTTGTTAGGATTTGCTTTGGACTAAAAGTAGGTATCCACATTGTAAGGTTTGATGTTATGCTTCTAGCAAAAGGGACCCCAAAATATTACAAAGCTTGCGAGAGCTTCAAACATGAGCAACAAGACACCATAGTCTAAGAGATAAATATGCCATCTTCTTGATTAGATTGTATGCTACTAGGATGGATAGGATAGCATGGCCAGTCATGAGAGGGGCTCTTTTGTTAGGATAAGCCATCAACACAAAAACATCAATCCCAGGCAAATTCGGACTCCTGCTTGGATTTAAAGGTCCTACGCTTTTGAATTTTCCTTGAGCACCTTCAAATCTATTGTTGTATGATTCATGAGATGGTGAGCTAGAGAAGCTGGTCCAGCACCCAAGGGAGGCAAACCATATTTCACAGATGACAGATATCCCCTAGAGCCACATACTCTTTTTTTTTAAGTCAAAGGGCATCTTGTTCGCTCGCTAAAGCTCGGGGACACCACACCATCCATCCCTCCCTTGCTAGGATGTTTTGGCTGTACTGTGTTCCCATAGTCTACATAAGTGCCCTTGGTTTAATATAGCCAACACACATTTACAAAGTACATTGCCTAATTGCTCATAGAATTGGAGGCTTTTTAGACTTGAGGAGCAAGTGCAATCTCTCCATCTTTGTTTTACTTGGGAGAAGGCCTTCATCCATCTCTTAATCTAGGCTTGTGTAGCCCGCCTTACAGCCCGGACAAATTCCTCAACCAATCATGACTTTAAAGTAATAATCTAAGCAGATTTTGAAGCCAACCTGCTCTCATCCTAGACCATTTTCCCATCACATCCTTTCAAGGCATATACAGATCCTCTACCACGACAAGCCATCTATGGCACTAGAATTCCACTCTACCATGAGATGCCGTAGGTAGTGATTTGTTGAACCTTCCCAAGAAGAGCATGCTGGTTGCATACCGTTTGTCTTTGTGAGATATGATCATAGGATTCATGGGCATGGTGGATGTCGCAGACGGCATGGTGACGCTCTGTAGGTAGTGTGTGCATTGTGTAGTTTTTTGATGAATCCAAAATTGGCCTCGCCATCAACGTTATTCTTGTCATGTGGTAAAAGGAAAGACAACTAGGAGTTTGCCCAATATTGATGCTATAAGGACATCCACATCTACTGGGAGGGGATTGGTCGTTCGATGGTGGCTGGGATTACGAGGGCTGAGGAGTCCTAGTTTTTTGAATGATTTGGACAAGTAAGAAGTAGGGGATGGTGTCATAGCTGAGCAAGCATCAAAGGACTAGGGACTTCACACCATGGAGCAAGTTCATGCTCAAATTCATTATAAGAAACATACTAAGCAAAAAACTTCGGCAAGCTTGTTGATCACCTACCTTCTTCAGGGATCATAACAGTAGAGACCAACCAAATTAATGAGATATTATCAGCAAAATCTATGATTCAGGGCATCTACAAGGAGCAAGAAAAACATAAAATAGAATCTCTGATACTCTATGGTGATACCTCTAAAGGTGAAATGCAGAGATATGATTAACCTTGGACAAGAAAAGCAAGAAGAAAATATAAAAAATGAACTATGGGAGAGCGAACAAGTTGCATTTGTGGGGAGAAAGAGAGAGAGAGAGAGAGAGAGAGAGAGAGGGAGGGAGGGAGGGAGGGAGGGAGGGAGGGAGCGAGAGAGAGAGAGAGAGAGAGAGAGAGAGAGAGAGAGAGAGAGAGAGAGAGAGAGAGAGAGAGAGAGAGAGAGAGTAGATCAATTTAAAATTGAAACGACTCATTTATCTCAAACACCCAATTAGATCAATTTAAAATTGAAACGACTCATCTATCTCAAACATCCATTTATCTCAGATGTGGCGGTGGATGGTAACGTGACCGAATCTGGAGACGCCGATGGGGGCCTCGAGAAGAGTTCTCTTTTCTTTTTAACAGTTCGCCCGCCTTGAAATCAGATCACTTGGAGATAGGATCCAGCGGCTGGTAAAGCACTACACATCTCGCGGTGTCCGGTGCGCCCCCGACGGCCCGTGAAAATCTGGAGGAGCGGTTGCCGATCATGCCCGGTCGTACTCATAACTGCATCAAGTCTCCAAGGTGAACAACCTCTAGTCGATAAAACAATGTAGGTAAGGGAAGTCAGCAAGACGGATCCGTAACTTTGGCAAAAGGATTGGCTCTGAGGGTTGGGTCTAGGGGTCTGCAAACTGACCCTAGAGGCTATTAGGGATCTGCCCGAGCTGCACCAGCGGCGAGGGCGGACCTCCGTGTGCCGATCGGGCGATGGGCACAGAATGTCGTCCCTTGCGGGGTGGCCCTCCCTAGGTGGTGAACAACCATCTCAGAACTGGTACGGACAAGGGGAATCACACTTCAAGTATGCAAGGATTTAAGTTATAGCAAAATTGCAATGTGTAATCACATCTTGGCATGTAATTTTCAAGGTAAGCAATATTATTCTAGTTCTAATGAGAAGGGGCATAATGATTACATGAACATCCTAGTCTAAGTTGAACATTTATGAAAAAATATTGGCCCATTTGTGAAGTTGTAAACCATAGATTGAAAAGCTAATCTTTCATATTCAATAAAACAATTAAAAATCTAGCCATAAGGATGGGTTTTCCTTTCAAACTGCTTACATGTATGCCCCCCCATTCCTTGCAAGAGAGGGTGACCTACTAGTCCTGGTTGTCGAGCTACATGGTTGATTGGGGGGGATTGGAATTTCATAGAAGTGGAGGCTAACAGATCCCATTTGACACTACTACCAAGTGAATCCAAAAGAGAAGGGTGGGAGGACCTTGTCTTAAGCAAAGGTTTGATTGACTGCACAGAACGAGATCCTCAGGGGCTAAAAGGGTTCTCTTAACCCAACTGAAGAAAAGATGAATAGTTTAGGCAAGGAAGTCTCAACTGTTTCTATGTGTCTGAGGAAGGCTAGTGGATGAGAGGTCCTCTAAAGGGTGATTATGTATCGAGCGTGAGCCTGTCTAACCATATGCCGGTTGTTTGGTCCTTTGGTGTGCCCATGACAGTGAGTAGGACTCTTGACGTGCCTTTCCCTTGGCTTCTAAGAAATTCTATATAAAGAAATTAGATAGATATAGGCAGTGCATGAGCCGAACTATGTAGACCCGTGTCAGAAGAAGTGGGATGTGGCTATCATAAGGGTTCACCTTAAAGTTAGAGAGGTACATTGTCAATTTAGAAGAGAATCACCTAGCCTTGGCTAGGAAGACAACACTCCAGTTGACCCTAGACAACCCAATCCTAACTAACTTAATGACAGAGGTGGATGCATGAAGAAGATGAGTGGGTAGAGTGAGATGCAAACAAAGGTGGCTTTGGTAGGTGACTGCCCTTCAAAGTTCTTCTTCCAAGCCTTCAAAAGAAAGTAGGAATGCAACACGATTGATCGAGTCCAAGATCGTGAAGGTGACATCGTGACTGAGTTTTGGCACATGGCATATATCTTTTGTTTGGAGCTAAGTGCCATAGTGGGAGAGATCCCTACTCAAGATGATCAATGGCAGCTATGGGTTGATGAATTATTTGAAGGCCTTGAGGCTAGAGTGTCTGATTATCAATGGATGGTTTTGGCTAGGATGTTTACTACTGAGAAGCATTTAAGGAGGCCCTCTTTGCCATGGAAAATGACAAAGCTACGAGGCTTCATGGTTTCCCCACGGATTTTTTCAAGGAGTTCTAGGACTATGTGGGCTATGGGGCTTGATGGTTTCCCCATGGAATTTTTCAAGAGTTCTAGGACTATGTAGGGGAGTCCCTAAAAAATATGGCCAATGCTGCAGTGGTGGCCAAAGGATCTCTCTCCCCTTACGTGAATGCAAGTCTAATCAAGCTATTCCCAAAACACTAGTCATGCTTGAGAGTTGGGGATTGGAGGCCTATCACCATACTAAATTCCTCCTACATGCTAGTTGCTAAAGCAGTGGCTCTCAGAAGGAGCATCTTCTTAGATGTCATTGACTCAGGGCTAGCTGAAATTGTCAAAGGATGGGACATCTTTGACAATGTCTTGAATGTTTTGACGTTGGATCATGCTAGCCACTCAGGTGAAAAGGTAATTCTATTTGGTTTGGACCTAGATAAAGCCTACGACAGGATGAGATGGAATTTTATTTAAAAGTGTTGGGAAGATTGGGATTTGGCCAACATTTTGTCCGGATAGTCGCTTCCCTCTATATGATTTGTGGAGGTCCATTTGCCCATTGGATTTGCTGCTTTTTGCCTTAGGCATAGTGCCTCTATTCCATGCTATCATTAAAGTTGTACCCGCCGGCCATATCAAAGGAGTTTCTCTGCTCAAAGGGATCAATTTTGCCGTAGTTGTTTGCAAATGACATGCTGTCATTGTCTATTGAAGACAAGGAGAGTGTCTTGTCCCTTCTTGAAATTTTGAAAAGTTTTTGCAAGGTGTTGGGGTCTTCTTACAGTTGGTCTAAGACCTTTGCTTTGTGTACTAGCTAGGACCCTCCCTTGGATTGGCTCGTTGAATTGCAAGTTCAATTTACTCAGAGTGGCGAGGTTGCCAGATACCTTGGTACCTCTTTGGGTCTTGACCTCACGAACTGCCAGAGACTTAACTAGTTCCTAGAAAAAATCAAGAGCGATCTAAAGCTGTGGCATGGTTTACAACTCGGCTAGAATGCCAGACTCCTCATCATTCATCACATCTTATCAGCCATAACAACTTATGTGGTGTCAATTAGAAATTTTTTGAACTGTAATCAGCAGGAAGTTGAAAGATTCTTCCATGCTGTTTGTACTAGCTATGATCCTCCCTCGGATTGGCTCGTTGAATTGCAAGTTCGGTTTACACAGAGTGGCGAGGTTGCCAGATACCTTGGTGCCTTGTTGGGTCTTGACCTCACGATGCACCAGAGATTTAACTGGTTCCTAGAAAAAATCAAGAGTAAGATGAAGGTGTGCCATGGTTTACAACTCGGCTAGAATGCCAAACTCCTCATCATTCATCACATCTTCTCAGCCACAACAACTTATGTGGTGCCGATTTGGAATTTTTTGAATTGTAATTGGCAGGAAGTTGAAAGTTTGTTCCATGCATTCCTGTGAGCTGAATCACGCAATAAAAGGAGGATGCATTACATTCCTTGGGAACCTCTGAAAGTCCTAAAGTCCCAGGAAGGCTTTGGGTTAGCCGATATAAAACTTTGAAATGGGGCCTTGATCTACAAATGGATCCCTCATCTCTTTCATGGCCAATTGCCCTAGGTGGCCACTATCAAGGGTTTCATCGAAAAAGGTAAAGGTCAAGGAGTAGGCTGATGGTCAGGACTGAAGTGGTATGACAAGCTAGTTTCTGGTTTCCCCCTTCACATCCATGGTTTGGATTTAGCAGTGGGGTTGGTAGTGGCTTGGAAAGAAGGATTGAAGCTATTGGTGTGGAAGGGCCGAGTAGGGTTGAGAAGTGATGCCAGTTTGGCCGAGAGACATGTGTTGATTTTAGGCAGGAGCCGTTCGGACTCCATGATGTGGCCAAGCCCAATCCTGTTGAAGGAAGGTACTAAGGTGTGGGTGGATATTTGGGATGCAAAGGCAGCTCATTGGTTGTCGATCCTATAGATTTAGCAAAAATTTAAGCTCAACCTAGCCGCGATGGATTTACTGTAGGTGGTGCTAAAACATATCCCAGCGAACTGGCCAACTAACACCGTGCCATCCCAGTAGTGGAAAGAAGATCAATGAATTATGGGAAAAACCCATCAAGGCAAGAGTTGTATACAGGTGCATGAGCCAAAGCGGCTCTCAAGTGATTCTTTAGTGGCTTCGAGTGAAGGGTAATTTAGCTAGGCATCTCGCTATCTCTCCGATGTGCTCCCTCTACAATAAGTCGATCCAATGGGTGAATCATCTTATGTGGCATTGCACAATATGATGCGAAGTTTGGCACAAGGTTGAGAGAGCCATCCACAAATCAAGTTTGATGGCGAAATTTTATAATGGATCAAGATGGTGCATGGTTCTCTTGGGGGAAGATGATATGATGTCATCTTCCCTTGTTTCTTGATGGCCCTACATCAGGGCAACGGTGTTGATTCCTATCTGGGAGATTCGCAATAACCTCGCCTTCAATGAAAGAGTGGGGGTAGGGTACATGGAGGCTGCGATTATGGCCCAAGTGAAGGGCCTCCTCAGGGACTTAGGTTGTCCAAATGAATGTGTTCTATTAGCTTAGTCTCTCACCCAATCATGTTAGCAAGTTCGCTTAATTAAGTTAGCCCCCTTACCTTAAGAAAGGCCTAAAGGTCTACTCAAGTAATGTAAATTCAAGAAATGCAATTCGAATTGGTTTATGCGCGTTTGATTTTTTAATGCAAAAAATGAAAGGCGTTGGAATCATGGTCATAGCAATTGTATTCCGGAAGTTGTGAATAGGAGAAGAGCCGTTGTTTTACTTTGAATAGTAGAAGAACTCTTTGTATTTTATCACGTTGCTTTACTGTGATGTTGGGATCGCAGCGGCCTTTTGACATTTCAAAGGTCTTTACCAAAAAGTATGCAGACCAGAGAAGGGCAAACAAAAGGTGTGTCACTTAAGTACTAAGACTCCGCAATTTGGATCTGGGTTCAGCTGGCATTCGAGAGCATTTATTGCTGAAACTACCGATTGGTCCATCACAACACGGTTGAACTGTACAAAATTCATTGGAACTCCCCACAGCCCACTGACTATAATTTCATTGGAACTCCCAACAGCCCCACTTTACTTTGAATAGTAGAAGAACTCTTTGTATTTTATCACGTTGCTTTACTGTGATGTTCGGATCGCAGCGGCCTTTTAAAAGTATGCAGACCAGAGAAGGGCAAAGTTCAAACAAAAGGTGTGTCACTTAAGTACTAAGACTCTCCAATTTGGATCTGGGTTCAGCTGGCATTCGAGAGCATTTATTGCTGAAACTACCGATTAGTCCATCACAACACGCTTGAACTATACAAAATTCATTGGAACTCCCAACAGCCCACTGACTATAATTTCCATTACGATTGGTCAGCCTTGAATACCAAGATAATTGGTCAGCCTTGAATACCAAGAGAATACATCCGGTCTTCCTTTGACTGAAAGCTCGGAGAGCTCCATGTAACTCCTTTCCTTTGAAAATCTACAATCCACCGTACTTCGAAATTCGTACATAAATGGTTTTCTGTTGCAACTTTGAACGATGCCCTGTGATGCTCTCAGAGCCGGTGCCCTCCTTTTGATAGAGGCCGTGACCCGTCCGCAATTCACCCATCACAAGCAGCTCGCCGGTTGGCAGTGCTGCTCCGTTAAACTGTTCTTTCAATCCATAGTGTTCTGCTTGCGTTCGGAGTCCACAAAATCGCTGTCAATTTTGGCTTATGGTCATCATCACTCGATACTCATTCTAGTTGAATTCATGTTAAGATGCTAGAAGTGGTATTTACGGCCAAGTGCTAGGTGAAACACCAAAATTGAAACCAGCCATCATGGCATCTAAGGAGTCTTGCCTCTACAAGCTGAGAAAAGACTAACTACTTTCCTTAGCTCAAAACAAACAGGTCCCGTCATGCCTCAACCTTGAGTTCTTACAAATATATGTTTCTACACGATAATTATGAGCTGGACACACAGATATACTTTAGGTGAGGTCACAAATTATGATACGTATCATGGGCTACTACAAAGATGTTCTTTCACTTGTGAGGGCAAGCCTCACCTCTTAGATCTTCAGCAGAGGTTGATGAACCTATGTATTTCTACTTTAAGGCCCAGGACTAGAAGAAACACAAAATATATATGCTTGCATGCCAAGTAAGATTTCCCACCCCTTGCTCTTTCTTGGAACTCTAAACATGTGCAATAAAGAAAAGTAAAAAACTACTTGCATAGTTAGGATAACATTAGCTATGCACCCAAATTTTCTATGAGACACATCATCACCTATGCAAATACTGGCTTGGCCTTCCTTTTCTTCTCCTCGAGGATCCATGCATAGTATTTCCTTTCTTCTTTGCATGCCTTTTTCATTTAACATCCATCTTTACGTGTAGTGGCAAGCTTACAGTGACGAATAAGAGTTTGATTACATACCTCGCCCTGCCAATCATCATGGAAACTTTATGTAG
Source organism: Dipteris shenzhenensis (assembly GCF_047967505.1). Classification (NCBI taxonomy): domain Eukaryota; kingdom Viridiplantae; phylum Streptophyta; class Polypodiopsida; order Gleicheniales; family Dipteridaceae; genus Dipteris; species Dipteris shenzhenensis. The sequence continues at coordinate 35,327,458 of NC_141611.1, forward strand.
CTCAAGGACCCTTGCCTCTATAAGCTCAATAAGTTAAGAAAAGATGAGAAAAACTAGATATAACATACTAAATAAGAACAAGAACTAAAAAATAGCATAGTGAGGATCAACATTAGCTATGCACTCTATGAGGCACATCATTGCCTATGCAAAGATTGGAGTGGCCTTTCTTTTCTTTTCTTAAGCAATGAGGTTTCATTTATAGCACTTCCTTTCTCCTTCGCACACATATCATTCAACATCAAAGCTTTACGTTGTGTAGCGACAAGTTTAGAGTGATGAATTAGAGTTTGATTACATAACACTCTCATGAATGTTCAATTTAGTATCTACCTCTGGGTTCAAGGGAGACTTTGGCCAATTAGAATAATATACATAGTCTCTATTGACACCCCCCCCCTCCTTTGCCCTCTGCACAACCATAGACAACCCAAGTAGTCTCCCTCCTTGCCCAAACTCTTGAAACTATTATAATGAATTGAAATCCTTTTTCAATACTCACATATTTTCAATGATTTCTTGTAGAAAATTCTAACCAACTCCAAACTCCATGCCTTTTTCTCAAGTTGAGAACATTGTCTTCGACTCACGAATCCTAAAAGGATTTTAATTTCCTGGTTAAGAGGTTAATAAACATGTAGAAGATGGATGAATGATCGGGAATTGAATGAAGAGCAAGGGTGATATGCTCTAAGAGAAAGGGGAAAGGGAAATTCCCGATATAATGCCCATTTCATTGATTTTTGACTGGTGCATGGTCTAAATCTATTTTCATACTTAAATTTCTATTCAGAATGTCAACTTTATAAAAATATCCTTCCCAAAGCAAAAGTTTACTTTCTGACACTATCCTTTTAGAATACAAACTTTATTTACTTACATGATCATTTTTGTACTAATAATGCAAAAACTAAGGAACAGATTTCGTACCTTATTCTATATTGCAAAACTCTTAGCAGAAATTTTATTTTTAAGAATCCTCATTTAAAAAATTAGCTTTTCCTTACTTATTAATAATCTAAATAAATAATAATAATTTAATTCCATGGGAAAACTCTCTCTCTCTCTTTCTCTCTCTTTCTCTCTCTTACTCTCTCACTTTCTCTCTGGAGGGTTGATGACCAATATGGAGCTAGAGTAAAGGCATTTTACTCCAACAGTAAAAGCTAAGAAAAAGAAAACATAGCACCAATGGAGGACCCATACAGATTTACTGGTGGGGTTTTCCCTTCCAATGAAATCTATACAGATTTGCCATTGGAGTCTTATTTTTATTATTTTTGTCTTTTATAATGAAATCTAGTACTTCATATCATTAGCTTGGGTTAGTCCTTAGTGTGACTTCTATGCATGATTTGTTGTTCATGGAAATACTTTTATTAAAAGGGATAATTAATGTGCTCCCTTTGGATTTAGTGGAAGGGTCTGCTTTAAACATTATGTTTGCTTGTAATCTATCTCTTAGAATTTGTCTTGGATGAAACAAATTTATGCCAAGGGAATATCTTTAATTTTTCAAGCAATTCATTATACTCCATTGATGGCATAGCCTGGAGTAGAACCTATGCCTATAATGCCAATGAGACCCCCTTGTCTCTATCTGTATACTCATTTGTAATGCAACGTATGATTTCTACTTTGCACTAGAGCAATGGTTAGAGGTAATCTACTATGATCACAGTGATGACATCTCCCTCACGAGACAATTGTGAGCCCAAACGAGAAGCACGAGATCCTTAGGAGATATGATGTGAGCCATACACATCCTACGCTCCAACTTGGCTGTTGTACCTTACCGCCACAAGACTCATGGCGTCCTCTTCCTTCTACCACAATCTGGTCCATGATGTTGTGCAGCTTGCTATGGATTAACCAATAATTGGCTCCTGACTCTATAGCATCATGAAGTTCATTGCAAACTATTGCTTGTTGTCACATTGACACTAGTACTATCGATTGTCTTTTACATGGTTCCTTTGTGCCCAGACCCAATTGTATACTCAATTATGACCTAACCCAGGAAAGATGACAATATATTATGTCGCAACAGATCACCACGGTTGCCCTAAGTACTATGTTGAGTGGACTGTCATGAAATCACTTCCTTTTAGTAGACGCTAGAAGATGTCTAATGTGGAAATGACAAGGAGGACAGCGTTAGAGTAACCTCCAGTAGATTGGATGGAACTTCCATTCATATACACTGCTCACATAGGCTATTCAACCATACACAATAAGACATGTGTGTGTGTGCTTAAGCTAGATACTATCCAGAGGCATTGGTAGCTCTTAGCCTACATCCTGTGCTATCAAATATGCAGATTCACAGAAGGAATGGTAGGAAATATCTTGGGAAAACTCAAAAAATCCGAGTAAAAGAAAAGCTACAATCCTCCTCTGTAGATTTGGAATCCAGCTTCCTAGTAAAATCGAATACTGGTTTCTCTATAGTGAGGACAAGATACTGCAAAGCATCCATAATAGCTAGCTTCACTGCTCCTCCATACTTCGCAAAAAGAAATTTTGATTGTTTGAAATTTATAATTGTGGAAGGGCTATCTACCCACATAAGTGCTTCATATGAGCCACTATATTGTGGACTAACACAACAACAGGGATCTCCGGTAATGACGTAGCTCAGCCCACACTCTGGTCACCTCTGGGTATCTCTGGAACATTCAGTTTTAGATTCACAAGAAGGTGGAATTGTGTTTAGTGGCCATAGCCTTGCAACTATTAATACCTTAGTTTTACTACTTCAATGTATGTGTCGTCGTGAACATTTTATCAACTTGCTAATTGTTGCCTAAAGGGCCTCTAGACCACTTGTATATGAATTTATAGCTTATAGAATTTTGGATCTAAGATAATGCTAGAAAAGTATTAGAATAGAAGTCCAAGATCAAAACGAGATCATGAATCCCAAGGAAGTACAAACGTTGTTTGATTGGTTTGTCATTTTCAAGATGGATTGCATTGGGAATACTACCTATAATAGAAAGTTGAGGATCCTAGACTCTATCATTAGACATATATTTGAATTTAAATTGGGGCTAACATAGTGAGAGAATTGATTCATTGAAGGAAGTAGCCATTGTCTAATTCTTTTGGGTTGATGAGAACGGTTTGGTATTCTATGGCTATAATGCCAACATTGTCATTACATGGTAGCTACAAGACTTTCTAACTCATGGAGCTTAGCCATTTTTAACTATGGAGGTTTGATGACCAATGTGGAGCTAGAGTAAAGGAATTTTACTCCAACAGTAAAAGCTAAGAAAAAGAAAACATAGCACCAATGGAGGACCCATGCAGATTTACCGATGGGTTGGTCCCTTCCAATGGAATCTATACAAATTTGCTATTGGAGTCTTATTTTTATTTATTTTTTCTTTAATAATGAAATTGAGTACTTCATACTATAATCATTAGCTTGGGTTAGTCCTTGGTGTGACTTCTAAGCATTATTTATTGTTCATGGGAATATTTTTGTTACATGGGATAATTAATGTGCTCCCTTTGGATTTAGTGGAAGGGTCTGCTTTAAAAATTATGTTTTCTTGTAATCTATCTCTTAGAGTTTGCTTTCGATGAAATAACTTTGTGCCAAGGTAATATCTCAACTTTTTCAAGCAATTAATTATACCCCATTGATGGCATAGCTTTGGTGTACAACCTTGTACCAAAGGAAAATCCTTGGTCGATATTTCTATAATTAAGGGAGATCTTTCTACTTATCACAATTTATAGAACTTTTTTGAATTCCTTAAATTAAATTGGATGGAGCTTTACTGAATTTATTTTAGAATGGCTGTTTCAAATAGCCACATAAAGTTCATGATTTTCTTGCCCTATGTTCTAGATTATTCAAGTTAAAAATGGGATCATTTTGGATATTTGCTAAGTCAAGACATATTTTACCCTTTGATCTATATGCAGGTTTCTATCCATGATTTTTTGGGTTCTTGTGTGTAGGCCTAACATGATGCAACATCATGATTGGTTGGGAATTGATACAAGGACAATAGATCCTTTGATTAGTCCATATAATCCTTTGGGAATTGCTCTAAGATTTTATAAGCAATTCATTTAATGTCTACATGCCAACCTTTGATTATTTTTTAATAGAATGCCATGATTTGATTATGCTAGTCTGGATAGAGTGACATGGATAACAATTGTGTGCCGGCATAATTTGAAGCCTGGCTACCATATCTTGAATGAATTGTTCTAACTAAATTCATTTGGTTGTGATGGTGCCAGGTGAGTTGGCACACCTCTCCATTGGATTTGCAAGTAGACTCTTGGGCATGGTATTGTGGAAAAAGATGTTGGCAACCTTGAAGGATACATTTGGGAGACTTGTAATGAGAGATATAGTACTCTCGACCCTATCGTGCACACTTACATAAACATACCTATTAGCAATGAGAATTGGAAATTGAACTACCTTGTAACTTGTTGAATTTGGAAACTATGTTATGGTTTTTACCGTTGGAGAAATTGATAAGGAGTTATTCTCTTGGATTCTCGATTAGAAATGCAGCTAGAAATTATTCTCTTGGATTAGAAATGTAGCTAGAGTAATTAGATGGAATGATTTTTGCTCAGTGATTCTGTTTGTTGCACCCTTAAGCATTAACATAAGTATAAATATAGTCATGATGAAACAATGGCTGCCAGGGGCCTTTCGAAGCTCTGACTAAGAATGTGGATTAGTGGAGATTTAGATTCATTAAAATAGTGGGTCACACACACACACACACACACACACACACACACACACAAAGTTAAGGTCCATGAATGAGATTAATTCATAATGAGAGTCCTATAAAATCTCCAAGACTTAATAATGGTGTTCACAAACACCTTTCAGAGTTTTGGAACTCTAAAATCTTCAAGAGTTAATAACAGTGCCAATAAACACCTTTTATAGTTTCAGAAAGCAATAGTGGTGGTAAAATCTCAAAGGACTTTACAATGGTGCCTATAAACATCTTGCAATAGCTAAATGTTTTTTAAGACGTGGTTGTAGTGAGTGAAGTATGCACCTATGAATGACACATCCTAATAGAGTGGGAAAGAGAGGGAAGGAAGGAAACGGAGGAAGAGGGGATGGAGGGGGAAAGAGGGGGGAAGGTAGGGGCAAGGGAAGAAGGGATAGGGGCTCAAGAGGTGTAATTAATATTAAGCTCTATATCATCTGTGTTCATGAACACTCTAAAAATAGCCCCATATACATACCAAATATTGCTAATCCCCCCTATATACATGTTGAATTATATACTTAATAAAGGCCTTCTGTATGTATACAAGGGAAATAACATTAGAATTTCAACACCTTTTGTGAATTTACTAATGAAAAATTGCCAATCTAGCTTTGAGATCTTGAGATTGCTAACTTTCTTTGTGTATTATTTCAAAGTATCGATTACAGTAAACATACAACTGTATCACTTTCTCTTCTTGTTTCAAATATAATCACCTAAAGCTTGAACAAGAGAGAGTTAGCAAGTTTCTAAATAGGTCCACATTAAAAGGAGTAGGTGACATGGTATGATCTTTGCATGATTGAGTAATTGGAATATTCTCTAATATGCGTTGAAAGTTTTAAAACAAAAGTCTGAAATTCAACTACTTTCCTAGTAGTTTTCTCCATATTGAACAATCCACTGTCAAGACCTTTCCTTCCCAAGATGTGGCCCATCCATCCTTATCATACTAACTGCTAACCCTTGTGGAACTAGCCAAACCAAGCTATAATCCAAATCAAGGCTACAAGGTGTACTTAAGAATGAGAGACTTCTCATTTAAGTTGTTTACTTCTCAATTGTAGATGAAAAGAAAGTAATGTCATGCCTAAATTGTTTTCTACTAGATGGACGTTTTAGAAGATTTAATTAGAAAACGTAGAAGAGATGCTAAGGTACAACATATTCTGAAGGAAATTTAAGTATTTATATGTTTTCATAACATTGATGGGTGAACAAATACCTTTTATCAGGTTGAAAGTATGGATTAGGCCAAAAGTGCAAGTGTATAGAGGTTGCCCCATAATTACAAGTATGACCCATACATAGTGGAAAATTTTGTTAAATTCAATACATGATGCTAGAGTTGGCATCTGGTTGATACGAGTTCTGGCAACATACTTCAAAACTTATAATACAATCAAAATCAAGGATATTATTATTTTTTAATGTCAATGGTTGGCATTCCTAAGTATATAATTCTATGTAGTTCGTGTCTCTTGGACTTAAAAAAAACTCAACAATGTGATGGGATGCAATAATAGGAAAAGTTGGTGACACAATATTCATGCAATTAGAAAATGAACAAAAAAGGCATTAAAAGACATCAATGAAAAACACTCCACACGATTTTAATTCTACACACATTTCAAAAAGCTTTTCATTTGAAAATGAAACACGTATTTTCACATGAGCCACAAAATGGATATGAAGTGAGAAAGTAGTACATTACATGCTAAAATTAATCATTTTCATCACATGGAAGCTAAACTATTCAGATAGGCACTACATATAGCATAGTACACCTTTGTGACCTTCCAAATATATTTATTATTGATTGATATTAGCATTGAATTATACCACAACTCTTAGATAATTTACTAACTAAAGCACAACATCTCAAGACATAAGAATAAAAAAATAAAATACTATAAGTAAACTAACACCTTCAATGGAGAAACAAAAATAGGAATGACCCACATATTTTTAGTTAGACCAATACAACATCTGACTTCAGGGAAAAAAATTGATTGGCTATCCATATTGTTAGATTTGAAGACAAAGAAAAGAAACATCAAGAGCTGCTATCTATATGGCTAATACTAGATAAAACATAAGAGCTACTAAAATATTGCATTGTTAAATGGATATTTGTTGCATTGATGTAGCAAATGGCATGAATAGGAAATGTAGTAATTGATCCATTGTTGTAGTAACTTCCAATTCCTTCCAACTTATAGCATCAATTCAATTGTGTCTCTTGTTTCACCATTCCTTAGCATTTTATTTCCACCTGAAAAAAAACACCCCCATTAGAACCAAAATAAATCAAACCCCCCCAGCAATGAACAAAGACAATGGTGTCCTCACATTGGGAGCTTAAAGACAAATCACCGAATAAGCAATCATTCGGATAGTCTATGAAAAGGGAAAAAGGCAAAAAATAACCGAAATAGTTGCATTTCCTAAACTAATATAGCCCTCTTAAAGGAAAGAAAGAACCTACTACTAATTGAAAAATAACCTTACAACATTGCCCAAAAGTGAGAGTTGTAATAATAAAGATGAAGGTCTAATTAATGTCAATATTTTCAAGTTGTAGATTGAATTGGTTTTTTGGCATGGCAATTTTTTACATAAAAATAAAAAATAAAAAAATGGCAATTTTTACATTAAAATTTTTGAATTGGTTTTTTGTCATGGCCTTTTTTTAACATAAAAATAAAAAATGGTTGGATTTATCATTGGAGTTCTAGATTGAAAGTTAAGATTTCACAACAAAGAAGATATTTCACAAGAAAGAAGATTGAATTCTTTTCGATTGGGGGACCTATTGGCTAGACAAAACTAGTTTGCATATAAGAAGAAGAAGGTAAAGTTGAGCACTATGCCAAGCATGGATGATTTTTTCAACTTAGTTTTGTTAAGAAGCTAAACTTTTATATTGGTGTTGAAAGTTTGTAGGCCCTAATAAAAATTAACATTTGAAAGATTCGCCAGGTTTTGAAACTTTTATGCAAAAAAATTTAAAGTTTCACTAGGAGTTACATTTTTTACTTCAAAAGTCAAAAGAAAATATAGAAAAGTGGACTTCATCCTATAAATATTGTGAAACTAAAAAAATGGACTCGATAAACTTTAGCCAATATTTTATATTAATATATAAGCATTGCTTCGATAAAAACATCCATGATGCCAAGATAGAGATGTGAGAGGTGGTCAGAGTGTTAAGATTATCTGTACTAGGAATGAGACAATCAAAGACTAGAGGATGTACTCTAATTTTTGCCAATTGATGCAACTAGGATAGTGTGGGGCAAGGGAACGTGTATGGTTGGGATTGGGACAAATATCATCAATCTATCTACCTATCTATATGTACAAGATCTCTGTGCTCAATTATGAACATGTGTGCTTGTGAAAATAGACTTGAAATGTATTTTGTGTTAGTTTAAAATTAACTTGAGATTTTTCCTTGGCTTAAGGGAAGGGAAATGAGATATCTCAACAATGGAAGTGAAACAAAATTTGTTACAGGAGAAGAGCACACCTTAGAGAGTGTACACTCGTTTGGTGGGTGCGGAATACCCTAATCTTCTATGTCATCCATACATATATGTGTTTGAGTATTGTACATAACCGGGGATAAGGCACAGTGGCCTTTAACCCCCATAGCCTCCCACTTAAAGGCCAATGTGCCTTTAAGATAGAACAACTAGTGGACATACTATCCAATGATTATCGATACATGGTGATACTCAAACCGCTGACTAGGTAGACTCTTTGTCAGCATATCTACAGGGTTATCATCTATATGAACCTTCACAAGCTCTATTCACTTGTCCTCAAGTAGTACCTCCCTTATAAAATAGTACCTGACCTCAATGTGTTTGGTCTTTGCATGAAATAGTACCTGACCTCAATGTGTTTGGTCTTTGCATGAAAGATCGGATTTCTGCTAGCTGAATAGTACTCATGGAATCACTATGCAATGTTGGTACACCTATATGAATCCCCAAATCTTCCACTAGCTGATCAAGCCATATAACCACCTTGCAAACCTCTGTGGCCGCAACATACTCAACCTCTATGGTAGACGAAGCAATGCACTTCTGTGCATGAGACATCCACGACATTGCACCAACTGCAAAGGTGAATGCTGCCGAGGTAGATGCACATCTCCTTGGTACCCTTCATGTACCTCATGATGCACGTAACTACCTCCCTATGCCTCTTACCTGGATTAGCCATATACTAGTAGCTATCATAGCATACATAAGACCCCCAACTGCTGATGTATAAGGAACCTTATTCATCATGCCCCTATCCTCATCTGCCCTCCTCCATATTGAAATGCTACAATACTTTTATAACATACTCCTGTGTGAAAAGAGTTTCCTACTCTGATCATGTATGATGCGCATATCAAGAATATGACCTGCAGGTCCCAAATCCTTGATGTCAAAGGCCTCATGCAACTTGGCCTTTAATACATCCAGCTCATAAGTGTTCTTGCTAGCCAATATCATATCATCCACATACATTTCCAAGAGTATCATGCTATTATCCTTAGCCCTTTTAGTGTAGAGGCAAATCTCACTTCTTATGAAACCCTGGGACCAAATGAAAGCATCAAACTTCTGATACCATTCTCTAGGCGCTTGCTTAAGGCCATAGAGACTTTTTTTCATCTTGCAAACTAAATGCTCTTTGCCCTTTTATTCAAAGCCTTTCGGCTGTGCCATGTAAATCTCCTCATGTATCTCCATCCCCATGCAAGAAATTTGTCTTGACATCCATTTGCATAAGCTCCATATCCTCTACTACCACAAGTCCAAGTACGCATCTAAGTGTGGTCATCTTCACAACCAAAGATAAGATCTTATCAAAGTCTACACCCTTCTCTTGCTTGAACCCTTTAGCAACCAAATGGGCCTTATTTTTAGGCACATCATAACCTGTGATCTTCATCTTGTAGACTCATTTACATGGCAATGCTTTCTTTCCATGTGGCAAAGAAACCAAGTCCCAAGTCTTATTCTTCATGAGTTAACTCATCTCTGATTGCATAGAACAATCCCACTTGCACTGACCCACTTGCACATCATAGCCTTTCTATAGCAAGAAGGTTCCCCACAATCAGTAAGCATGGCATAGTCTGCCCTTGGAACAAACCTATCAGGCGGTCTAGACACTCTAGTTGATCTTCTCAAGGGAATTTCATCTTGTTATCCTATCTGCATATCATTCAAATTTGGATCATCCTTTCTAGCAATAGATGATCCATTATTTGCTCTTGATTATGTACTTGTGGGAATACCTGGTGGCACCATTTCTTGCACATTTGGTGCATGGACAACTTGTTGTCTATCAGCATATGCATGTGCATTTACATCCTAGAAAGTGATTCTCCTCATTTCCACATCCCTCATGGGTGTCTTATGCATCTTCTTCTCATTGAAGAACACATCATGTCTTCATATGATCTTCTTTGCTTTTGGATCCCAGAGATGATAACCCATCCCTCCACTTTCACCATAACCCAAAAAGAAGCATTTTCTAGACTTAGGATCTAGCTTCTTCCGAAGCGCTTTTGGCACATGTGCATATGCCTCACACCCAAATATATGCAAATGAGAGTAAGAGGGCTTCTTTCCCCTCCATGCATATTGAGGAATACCACCATCCAAACTCTTACTAGGTAATCTATTGATCACATGCACTGCAATCTTCATTGCCTCAACCAAAAACAACAAGAAAGAATTGTATTGGAAAGCAAACATTGCAGCTAAGTTTTTGAATGGTGTGGTTCATCTTTTTTGCGATTGGTGATTTTACTATAGAGTATGAGGGGACGCGAGCTCCCTCTTGATCCCACGTGTATCATAGAAATGTTGAAAGTCATGATAGAGGTACTCTCCACCATTGTAGGCATTTAAGTGTTCTACCTAACTAAGAATCTGCTGAATCAGTTGGGCCAGTAGTGGAAGTCAAGGACCTCCAACGAGACACTGAGTAACCCCCATTTGTTTCCAAGGAGAGATAATGTGTGGTGCTGGGTATGCAATGGCAATCATCCCTCCAATGAGTGCCCCCACCTTAGGGCAAGGCAAGCCCTCTACTACGCACATTACTATAGATGGGGCACCACGACACTGCCCAATGCAGATTTTGACGAGTCCTTCCCTAATTGATTTATCAAGCGATACCCCCATAAGCCTTGGTGGCCCCAGCCAATACGATTAATGCACAAGGTGCCCCTTTAGCAAATTTGGGGTAGTATAGGGAAAAAAAGTCCCCCCTACCATGACCCATACTAGGCCCACAATCTCCCTCACCTCGTATAACCCCAATCAATCAAGTGTTGGTGTATGAACTACTCAATGATTGGGAGGAACCATAATAGGACCACGGCCACTCGGAATATTACCCTTACAAGGAGGGAAGTGGCACTATAAGTCACTACCTCCTACATGAGGATCAATAGGTCTCAAAATTCCAGATACCTCCCGTGGCCACGAGGGCAAGAGACATGAACTCCATGATGCGAAGGCCTCCGATCCAATGTTATACTTGCCAAGGTCCACACAAGGTGAGTGCCCATATAAAGGCTCATCAAACCCTCTGGTGTCATGCTTTAAATGCCCGGGGCCACATTTTTTAAAGAAATTCCCCTATAGGGATCTTACCCCTATAGTTCCACCCATGACAAGCCCCATGACCTTGTGTGTTGGTTATGGAGTAGAGCATTTATTCAAGGATTTCCCCTTGAGAAGACTAGCAACTCCGGCTACCATGCCTAAGAGCACTAGCATTAATCTGCTGAGTATTGAATAGGGTCAAGTAGCATCAGTACCCTTGAAGGTCATCACAAGGATGCAAGCCAGAGACATAGGTACGCAAATAAAGAAGCAAGCAAGGAAGGACAAAGCACTCCTACCACCAAACCCCGAGGCGGCGTCCCAACCCCCATAGACCAAGTCCAAGAAAGCCCATCAGGAAAGAAGGGAACTCACTTTGGGGCCTTCTAAGAAATTCACTATTTACGTATATTTGTTACACCCAAAATATGGAAATGCCATAAGATATGAATACTAGGGGTCTGCTTTGTCCTTGGTCTCTTTTCCTTTTCATGAGGCTATGAGACAACAGGCTGAGGCTCTTGCTCAGCTCGTACTAGAGGCTCCTCATATCTGATAATATCGAGGCACAAAGGGTTGATGGTGCTCTTTCGTGCAGTCTGCTTTTTTGGAGGATTGGGGACAAGGTTCATTATATCTGCGAGCCCACCAAATACTTCCTCTTGTTGTGGCCCCTGTAACCTCTCCATCTCCTCTCTTTGCCTTTCTTGCTCCCCCTGTTGGTCTAGATGCTCCACGCCAGGACCCCACGAAGGAGGGAGGGGCAGTTCATAAGGATTGACTGGACTATTTTGCCCCTCTTGGGAGACCTCTCTACTTCCACGGTTAGTTGTGTGGAAGGACTGAGAGGGCCCCTTGATCGTGCTTGGAGCCTTCATCGTGCTAGGATTCCTCATGGTTCTAAGATCCCTGGGATCCCCCATGAGAGTCAGATGGTGGGGACTCGCATTGCTTGGACTCTTGATGATGAGATCTATCTTCAGATCCCTGCTGATCATTGCCCTCTTGGCCACTGGGGCTTGCAGTGTGTTCGGAGGCCATGGTGTTGTGAGGAGGACAACAGGTAGTGTCTAAACGACGTCCAGTGGGTCTAGCAGTTTGTTTAACTCGTGCCATAGAAATGAGGGATTTTATGGTTTTGAAATGCTTTATATAGTCTTTTTTAAAACACTTTAGGGTTTTTCTTTTAAATTAGGGTTTTTTGAGTGTACCTCCTCCCCCCCCAGTCTTTTGTCACTTCTATTCTGCCGCACCATGTAATTTCCTAGATTGACCATGCAAAGCATATCCGATGGACAAAATACTTTTCACATGCCTCAACATAGGTGGTATTGAGTTTCATGCCAAGTGGCATGCCCATTCGATAAGTACTTATTCAAATAACACACCTAAGAGCGTGTTCTTTTATGGATGTGCATCACACTGAGACAAAAACGATGTTTAATGCTTGATTGACAATGTAAAGCATATTTGATGGGTAAAAAACATTGAATGCACCTCAAACTAGGTGTTATTGACTTGCCTGGAAAGTGGTGCTCCCATCCCATAAGTACTTGTTTGGATAACACACTTGGGAGCGCGTTTCTTGACAGTTGTCAATAAGACTAGGGGGAAGACGGTGTATAATGTGTGATCTACCATACAAATCATATCTGATGGTCACAATACTTTGCACGCATGCCAAAATATTTGGTATTGACTTGCTTTGATTAACACACCTAGGACCGTGTTTTTTTATGGTTGTTATTACACTAAGGCAAAAATGGTATTTAAAGATCGATCGACCTTGCGAAGCATATTCGATGGGTGCAATAATTTGCATGTGTCTCAATATAGGTGGTATTGAGTTGCATGCAAAGTGGCATGCCCATTCAATAAGTACTTGTTCAGATAACACACCTAAGAGCGTGTTTTTTTATGGATGTGCATCACAAAGAGGCAAAAACGGTGTTTTACGCTTCATCAACCATGCAAAGCATATCTGCTGGGAATAATACTTTGCATGCACCTAGATGGTATTGAGTTTCACTAAAAGTGGTGCTTCCATCCGATAAGTACTTGTTTGGATAACACACCTGGGAGTGCCTTTTTTGATGGATGTGCATCACACAGAGGCAAAAACGGTGTGTAATTCGTGATCGACCATGCAAGGTATATCCGATGGGCATGATACTTTGTACGTTCCTCAACCTATGTGTTATTGAATCAAATGCAAAGAGACACATCCATCCAATAAGTACTTGCTTGGATAACACACCTAGGAGCATGTTTTTTGATAGATTTGCATCACACCGAGGAAAAAATGGTGTTTACCGATTCGTTGACCCTACAAAGCATATTGGATGGGTACAATACTTTGCAAAAGCCTCAAACTAGCTTGTTTCAAGCTACTTGCAAAGTGGAGTACCCATCGGATAAGTAAATGATCGGATAACATCGCTAGGAACAGGTTTTTTGACGGATGTGCATCACACTGAGGCAAAAACAATGTTTAATGTTTGATCGACAATGAAAAGCATATCCAATGGGCACAATACATTGCACATGCCTTAAAATAGGTTTTAATGACTTGCATGCAAAGTGGCGCACCCATCTGATAAGTACTTGTTTGGATAACACACTTGGGAGCGTGTTTTTTGACAGTTGTGCATAACAATAGGGGGAAATGGTGTATAATGCATGATCGACCATGAAAAGCATATCTGATGGGAAGAATAATTTGTTCACATGATAGACTAACTGGTATTGACTTGCGTACAAAGCAGCGCCCTGGTCTAATAAGTACTTGTTCGAATAACACACCTAAAGCGGTGTTCTTTGATGGTTGTGCACGACACTAAGGGGAAAACGATGTTTAATGGTTGATTGACCATGCAAAGCATATCCGATGAGCCTCAACCCAAGTTGTATTGAGTTGCATGAAAAGTGGCACACCCATTTCATAACTACTTATTCGGATAACACACCTGAGAGCATGCTTTTTTATGGTTGTGCATAATACTAAGGGAAAAATGGTGTATAATGCATGACCGACCATGCAAAGTATATCTAATGGGCACAATACTTTGTACATACCTCATGCTAAGTGGTATTGACTTGTTTGCAAAGTGGCATGCCCATCCGATAAGCACTTGATTGAATAACATACCTAAGACCGTGGTTTTTGATGGTTGGGCTTGACACTAAGACAAAAACTGCATTTAATGCTTGATCGACAATGCAAAGCGTATCCGATGGGAACAAAACTTTGCACGCACATAAACCTAGGTGGTATTAACTTGCCATCAAAGTGGTGCTCCGATCCCATAAGTACTTGTTTGGATAACACACTTGGGAGCACGTTTTATGATGTATGTCTGATAAGTACACTTGATTGGATAACATGTGCATTACACTCATGCAAAAATGGTGATTAATGTGTGATCATCAATGCAAAGCATATCTGATGGGCACAATACTTTATACGTGCCTTGACCTAGGTGGTATTGACTTGCATGCAAAGTGGCATGCCCATCCCATAAGTACTTGTTCATATAACACACCTGGGAGTGCATTTTTTAATGGTTGTGCATAACACTAGGGGAAAAATCGTGTATAATGCATGATCGAGCATGCAAATCATATCTGATGGGTAGAATACTTTTCTTGCTTGCCAACCTAAGTGGTATTGAATTACATGCAAAGCAGCACCCCCATCCAATAAGTACTTGTTCAAATAACACACCAAAGACCGTGTTCTTCGATGGTTGTGCACGACACTAAGGCAAAAATGGTGTTTAATGCTTGATCAACAATGCAAAGCATATTCGATAGCCACAAAAAATTTCAAGCATCTCAACCTAGGTGGTATTGACTTGTCTACAAAGTGGCGCTCCCATCCCATAAGTACTTGTTATGGTAACACACTTGGGAGTGCATTTTTTGACGGATGTGCATCACACTAAGGCAAAAATTGTGTATGATGTGTGATCGACCATGCAAAAGTCTAGTACTGCAAGAGCCATGGTTCCAAGCAGTAAAAAAAGACATCGTCCCACTATAGAGAGAGAGATAATGTGGATGAAAAACGATTAAAAAAAGAGAAAGATGAAGAAGACTCAGAACCCGAGGCTGAAGATGATCAAGATGAACTCACATCAATCAAAAATCTTAATCTGCATCTTAATGAAGCAGTTACAGATGATGATGTGGGATATATCTGGGGTCAAAGTATGTGGTTTGTGAATGCCAAAGATGTGGAAGCTGCAGCTCTCTTTACTAATAGCTGAAGCCTTGATATATCCTATGCAATGCAAATATACGAGGCTTTGAGAGATGGTAAGAAACCTATGGCAAGCAATGTGGTCTTGCACCCAATAATGTTTTGTCCAATCAAAAATAGTTTTCTGGATCAAATAACATTTACAGGGCCTACACATTTCGAGGAAACCTTCAATCAATTCTTAAAGACACTCTTAAAAATATTCCACATGAACAAGGCGAAGAGGCACAAGGTGAGAATATGCTAAAGGAAGTAAAGAAGAAATTCCTCCTTCATTGCAGATTCCAGCCCATTGATGGAAAACATTGGGCTTATGCTTGTAATTAGATCGCAAGGGAAGCAAAGGAGGGCAAAAGACTCACTCCAGAACAATTTGCAAAGATAAGTTCATTCCATTATTATCCTGCAACAATCTGTATATTCAAGCATGAGATCAAGTATTTGATTCAGTCCGAAAGACTTAATCATTATGTCCATGGAAAGCGTAAGATATCCTCAACATCAGAGGTCTTACAGAAGGCAAGGGTTATATGGACAACATTTGGTTCTCCAAATCCTGATTTGAAGCGAAAGGTCACAAAAGCAGACGCCGACACACTCACAAACTTCTATACTTCTTTGAGTGCAGTTGTGCTAGGGGAACTCAAGAGCGAGAAGAAAGTATGACAAGCCTCAAGGTGGTGAGGGACAGATATGCCGACTACACTTCTATCATATTTCGTCCTGTTGAAGTGTTCAATGAGATGCTTGAAACGTGCATTGCTTGTAAGCATGGACAGTTGACCTATGAAGCTCCTTTGTTTATCTCCGGCAAGTCAAAGGTAATGGATAAGAAGGAGTTGACGGCAAGGATGTGGAGGCCTATAAAGTACTTACCTGATAAGTATGCATCCATGATAGCACAAAAAATTTTAAAGAAAGAATGGTTTTTTGGAAAAAAAGACAAAGACCACTGCATGGAAGAATGCATCAATCTACAGGTGAGGCGTGATGCAGTGCATAGTGCCATTAAGTATTTGTTGTCAGAGAAACAAATTCCACTTACTCATTATAACATTGACTATAATGTGGTGAAGCATATAGCTTCTTTGTCAACACCCAAGGTAAAGCTATGGGCAAACAGGTGGATTAAAAAGGATGAAGATGGGTCAAAAATAGTAACCTCTTATATGAGAAAAGAAATCCCACAACAGGTGGTTGCATATCTGGAAAGATTAATCAACGAGATAAGGATGCCGACAGATATGCACCAAAGCTTTCAATTCAATGTAGAGGTTACGGCAGAGTCTGGAAAGCTTGTGAACTTCAGGGGAGTCTCAGAAGATGACTTCTTCAAGAATGAGTCAGCATGGGATAAGCCACAACTATTCTTTATCAATGAAGTTTCTAGCGATGATATCCATAAATTCATTGATAGAATAATATATACCACCATTAGCAAAGTGGCGATTTGCAACATTGTCATTTTTGTTGATAAAAAAGTCAAAGAAGCCATGCAGGTTATGTTGAGATATCGAGCTCCACTCATGATGTGCCAGGGTGACCGTTGTGCATTTATGTCACCGACTTGTTAGCTACAGATGCAGTTGGTGACACCGCCCACGAATAATAGCTAGATGATAGCTATCCTTATCTACACTAGTTTGTGGCTCAGTTAGTATGCCACCTTAGTTAGTTGAGTTTGGTTTGAGACCCACATATAGGGTTCTTCTATTTCTTTGTACTAGAGTTCTTTTTGGCTTTCACAACTAAGAAGAGGAAAACTATTTTCAGCCTCCACCTTTGTGTGTATTCCCCCATTGTGTATGTGAGAAAGCTGCAAGTGAGACTCCTTCCCTCTCTCCCACTATCCTCACATAGTATCAGAGCCTTGTTCGTGGTAAGGAGCTCAAGAAAGCAAACCAAGTTCGCAGTGTCCTGGTAAGAGGACCAGTGTTGCTTTCCTTTTTCGAGTTTGGGAGCAAATCTCTGCAGGTAGCACAGCCGGAAGTGCAAGAGTGCACTGTCTCAGATTGAGACGCCCTTCGCGGTGTGGCAAGAGGGCATTATATGCTGCGGGATAGGGCAAATCCCTTAGTGACTTTATTTTTCTAATTCGAGGTCATTTCGGGGCCCATTTTGGAGGCGGAAGTTCTCCGCAGGCACTCAGAAAAAGGCCCTATTTTTGCTGTGCGACCACTGTTCTGCGGGTTGGTGAAAAGTTGCCACAAAAATTGCATCGTATGCCTGTGCACAGAGATATTGGGAGTTTCAGAATCATTCTTATTGCCTGTTGATGCAAAATCGTCACTAGGAAGTGACTGTGTGGTCAAAAACCACTTTCATCAGGTTTGCAGATTTGCCCTTGTGAGGCAGAAGCTGTGTTTTTTGCAGTGAGAGAATATTTTGCAGTGTTTTTTAATGGCATCTGATTCTCTTTCACAGATTGTCACTGAAAAGCTTAACAAGAACAACTTCCAAGCATGGAAGTTTAGAATGATGAATTTCCTTATGGGAAAATGCTACTGGTAGTTCATTACAGGAAATGAAGAAGAACCAGTTCTTCCTAATGTTCCCAATCAACAGGAAATGCAGGCATTTAAAGGATGGCATGAGAGAGCCAAAAAAGTTATGTACTGGCTGTCTATCAGTATTTCAGATTCAATGATTGTGCATATTCAGGATGCAAGTACGCCAAAGGTGGCATGGGATACTTTGGCTAAAATGTACAGCACAAATACAAAGGCCAGGAAAATGCAGCTCAAGCAGGAGCTGCACAATGTGCAGAGAGAAAATATGAGCATCAATGACTACCACATGAAGGTGAAGAAAATTGCAGATGCACTTGCTTCCATTGGGTCGCCAGTGGATGATGACGATTTAGTTTCTGTGACCTTGAATGGTCTAGGAAAGGATTATGCACAGTTCCGGACATCCATTGCCGTCCGTGAAAAATTTCCTGATTTTGAGGAGTTGATTGCTCTTCTAATTTCTAAAGAGCAGAGAAATGGTGGTGCATCTTTATCAGGAGGAACTTCAAAAGAAACTATCTTCTACTCAAATGTTGGAAGGGGTAGAGGCAGAGGTAGAGGAGGCCGAGATCTAGAGGCCGTGGTAGAAATCAGAATATGCAGTAAACTCAAGAAAACCAGTCCTATGCAGGGGGACGTGGTAACTCTAGAGGCAGGGGGAGCCAAAGAGGTCGTGGTGGATGGCAGAGAGACCAAAATGCAAACAGCAATGTTGAATGCTACTACTGTGGTAAAATGGGGCATATGGCTAAAGACTGCTACAAAAAGCAGAATGACATTATGAATGGAAAATTGCAGCAAGGCAATTATGCATCCTCTAGTAGACAGGGTGATGATAGAAATGAGCATTTGTTTATGGTACAGCATATGACAAATTCTGTGACAAGTGCAGAAGAAAGCAATGATGTGTGGTATGTTGACTCAGGTGCGTCAAATCACATGACAAGTCATGTTGAATGGATGCAGGATACAAGGAAAATGGAAAAACCAGGATTTGTGGAGACTGGTGATGATACTGCACATCCTATTGTGCAGATTGGAAAAATTCCTTTGTCTATGCAGGATGGGAAAAGGAAATACTTGTCTGATGTATTTCATGTCCCGAACATCACTAAGAACCTGGTTTCTGTTGGTCAAATGGTTGAGCAGGGCTTGCAGGTCAGATTCAATCCTCATGGATGCTTTGTTGAGGATATGAAAAATAATGGTCGCTTGATAGCAAAAGGAAAGAAGAAGGGGAGGATGTTTACGCTGGATGCGGACATGCCTGAATTGAGTGCAGCAATGTTTGCACATGAGACCGGTGTAGTTGCAGATATTGATATCTGGCATAAACGCATTGGTCATGTTAATGTACAGCGACTTAAATCAATGCAGGCCCAAAATATTGTTGCAGGATTCCCTAAATTCAAGGTTGCAGAAATGCATAAGGTGTGTGAAGCCTATCAATTTGGAAAACAGGCAAGGAAACCATTTCCTAAGCATGTTCAAGAGAGTAAGAAGCCATTGGAATTAATCCACTCTGATGTGTGGACTACTAAAGCTGCATCTATTGGAGGCTGTCATTACTTTGTCACCTTTATTGATGACTACAGCAGAAAAGTTTGGGTGTACTTTATGAAAAAGAAAAGTGAAGTGTTTGGGCACTTCAAAGTTTTTAAAGCTATGGTTGAAAAAGAAACAGGCTTGCAGATAAAATGCCTAAGGTCAGATGGAGGGGGAGAGTACCTCTCAAATGAATTTGCAAGGTTCCTGCAGGAGCATGGCATAAAGCAACAATATTCATGCAGTCATACTCCACAGCAAAATGGACTTGCAGAAAGGAAAAACAGGCATATTGGAGAGGTATCTCGTGCCATGCTCAATGAAAAAGACCTGCCAGATTTTTATTGGGCTGAAGCAGTTGCTACAGCAGTTTACATAATGAACAGGACTCCCACTGTAGCAATACATGGCATGATGCCAGAGGAGATGTATACTAGTAGGAAACCAGATATTTTCCATTTGAAAATTTTTGGTTGCATTGCCTATGTTCATGTGCCAGATGAATTGAGGTCCAAGTTGGATCCAAAAGTTGAGAAGTGCGTCTTTATTGGTTATTCTCTACAGCAGAAAGGGTATAGATGCTATAACCCTTCTACTCGTAAGTTTACAATGAGCAGAGATGTTGTTTTTTATGGGATGAGCAGCTGGTATAAACCAGTAAATGTGATGATTGATGTAGATGCACAAAATGGTAATGTTGCACAGAATTCACAGCAGCAATCACAAAATATTAGTGGACCTACAGTGTCCTCTAGCAGTGGTTCACATACCTCGCCATGGACAGGTAGATTGAGATCAGGAGAATCTCCTCAAAGCAATGCAGATAGTGGTACGCAGGTATCACGAAAAGGAAAAGAGAAGGTAGATCAACCCATGTTTGATGTGAATGCAGGTCACTCTTATGTGGATGGTGAATCCAGTGGCTCAGAACAGAGCATTGATGATGAGTTGGGTATTCCTTCTGTTGTTACACCTGGAGTAAGGAAGACCAGGGATGTTTTGAGAGCACCTGGAAGTGAGCCTATTTTGCGCAGGTCTACCAGAGCTAGGTATCCTGTAGATAGGCAGAAATATGATGGATTTACAGCCATTCACTATGCCTATATGGTCAAAGTGATACAGGAACCAGAACCCACTTCTTTTGAGCAAGCCATGGGAAAAGAAAAATGGGAGAAAGCCATGGATGAAGAAATGGATGCCTTGGATGCAAGTGCAACATGGGAATTGGTGCCTTTGCCTAAAGACAAGAATGCGATTGGCTGTAAATGGGTTTACAAGGTGAAGCACAATGCAGATGATTCTGTGAACAGATACAAGGCAAGATTAGTTGTCAAGGGGTATGCACAGACATATGGCATTGATTATGAGGAAACTTTCAGCCCGGTTGCAAGGATGGCAACCGTAAGAGTAGCCATTGCTATGGCTACATCAAAGGGATGGTCTTCACATCAGATGGATGTAAAGAATGCCTTCTTGCATGGTGATTTGCAAGAAGAGGTCTATATGGAGCAGCCACCAGGTTATGTGCATGCTGTTCATCCTAAGTTTGTTTGCAGGTTGAAGAAAGCCTTGTATGGCTTGAAGCAAGCACCTAGAGCATGGTCTGACAAGATAGGATAGTATCTTGTTACTATTGGCTTTTAGATTTCCGAGGCAGATTTCTCACTCTATGTGAGAAAAACAGAGAAAGGTATTATGCTGCTTGTCATTTATGTTGATGATTTGATCATCACAGGTGATAGTGATGAAGACATCCTTCATGTGAAAATGCTATTGAAGCAGAAGTTTGAGATGAAGGATTTGGGAGAGCTATGTTATTTCTTGGGCATTGAGGTGATTAGATCACCAAGTGGGATACAGCTCTTGCAGAGGCAGTATGGACTGGACATGCTATCCAAATATGGGATGACAGGCTGTAAGCCTATTTCAGTTCCTTTGGAGCAGAATGTGAAGCTGAGCGCAGATGCAGGTGAGCTTCTGGAAGACCCTACTATGTACAGACGCATAGTACGAAGTTTGATTTACATGACTATTACCAGGCCAAATTTGAGCTATGCTGTTGGGTTGGTAAGTCAGTTTATGCAGGCTCCAAGGAAACCGCATTTGGATGCGGCTAGACGCATACTCAGGTATGTGAAGTCCACATTGCAGTATGGACTATTTTATGAGGCTGGGGTTCAGATACAGTTGCATGGATACACTGATGCTGATTGGGCTGGTAGTATTTCTGATAGACGATCTACCAGTGGATATGTGTTCTCTTTTGGGAGTGCTGCAGTCACTTGGAGCAGCAAGAAACAGCCTACAGTTGCCTTGTCGAGGACAGAGGCTGAGTACAGGGGTGCAACAATGGCTGCATGTGAGGTAGCTTGGTTGCATAAGCTACTCTATGATATGCATCAGTCTACAGATGGGCCAGTTGTCATTTATTGTGACAACATGAGCAGTATACACTTGGCAAATAACCCAGTCTATCATGCTAGAACAAAGCACATTGAGGTGCATTATCACTATGTGCGGGAGAAGGTTTTACTAGGTCTTATTGATCTAGTTTATGTCAGCACAAAGGATCAAGTAGCTGACATATTCACGAAGGCATTGGGCGCAGAGAAGCTACGCAAGTTCAGAGACCTGATTGGTGTGCAGGAATTGGGATTGAGCTCGAGGGGGAGTGTTGAGATATCGAGCTCCACTCGCGATGTGCCAGGGTGACCATTGTGCATTTATGTCACCGACTTGTTAGCTACAGATGCGATTGGTACACTGCCCACGAATAATAGCTGGATGACAGCTATCCTTATCTACACTAGTTAGTATGCCACCTTAGTTAGTTGAGTTTGGTTTGAGACCCACATATAGGGTTCTTCTATTTCTTTGTACTAAAGTTCTTTTTGGCTTTCACAACTAAGAAGAGGAAAACTGTTTTCAGCCTCCACCTTTGTGTGTATTCCCCCATTGTGTATGTGAGAAAGCTGCAAGTGAGACTCCTTCCCTCTCTCCCACTATCCTCACTGTGTATGTGAGAAAGCTGCAAGTGAGACTCCTTCCCTCTCTCCCACTATCCTCACAGGTTACTCTAGAGTGAGCATATTCATCAGATTTGAAGATCTATAGTGGTGTTTATGCAGCAAAGAGAGGCAAGAGAGAATGTGGCATAGCGATTCAATCTCTTGAATCATTCTTTTTGTGTATGCGGAGTCCCAACCCTGATCACTCCTTACAAAAGAACATAAGAGGGAATTCAAATAATTTGAGATTGATGCTAGAAGAGCAAGATATTTCCAGGTCCATACATTATCAAAAAAGCAACTATGGAAGTCCTGCAAAAAGTGGGAGTCTCTTGCTTACCATGATGGAGAATTTGCTACCGGCAAGTTGGGAAGTCACCTTGTGCAGGATGGGATATTTATTTGAGGATCTCCTCAGAAAAGGCAACTCCACAAATATTATTGAAAATAAGCATTTCATGGCTTATTTCCAACTTCAAGCAGATCAACCACAGGCTATGAAAAAGAGATAGACCACAAGGACACCGATGACATGGATGATTACCTTGAAGATCATAATGTCCCAGTTGATGATGATGAAAAGATGGACTTACATGACCTGTTCACAGTGAGGTTGGTGGATGAAGACAAACATGATGATGCCTTCTTTGATAATTATGGCTTGCAGGGTTATGAAAAAAGGCCACTACGACAATACTTAGCGGTATGAACTCTCTATTTCTCAACTAAATACAATTTTTAAAATAAGATTTAAATTTAAAGATAATGAATCTAATCTCTCATATTTGTTTACAGGCAATAGAGGGAGAAGAAATGGATGAAGTCAATACAGAGGCACTCCCTTCTACTTCAACAATGCAACCACCTCTAAATTTGATTGAAGAATCAAATTTAGCTACATTGGACAAAATGGAGAGCTCACTTGAAGTTAGGATCATTTTGAAACGAGAACCTCAATATTTGAGCTTTGGTAGAGAGGAGGTTTCAATCCTCTCCAATCCTTTAAAAGAGGTTAATGACAATGTTATCTTGGCCATTCTTAGGTAACGTTTGTTTATTTGTTGCTACTTCAATGAGCTAACATTTGTTTATTTATTCACAGTGTAGTTCTATATCAGTTTCCTAGTGCAGAATGCAAATCAATTCTATGAGCTGATGTTTGTTTATTTCTTGGTGCAGTGTAGTTATTTCTCAGCTTCCTAGTGCAGTGCAGCATCATGTCTACATGCTCGATGCTCTCCTTTCTTCTATTCTTAGCTCTCCTCAAAAGACTATAGAATATGTTTGTACCTGGTTAAGCCCTTTGAATTTAGATGGGGTGCGAATCATCTTAATGCCTTATCATGAGGCGTAAGTATCAACTCTAACCTTATTTTTACTATTTCTTTGGCAAGTTTGTGTAAAACAATAATCATTTTTATTATGGTCGTGTAGCTCACATTGGAGTCTGATCTTCTGGGACCTTGAACTCAACCATTTATGGTTTGTGAATTCAATAGAAGGCTATCATGCCAACTCCCCAAGCTAATTATTCTCTTAATATTTTTGATACTTTCTTATTTTGTATCTTATGATCATGACATATTAATATATCTAATATGTCATGATGGACAGTGCTGCATTATCGGCTAGTATCTGCTATCAGAACAACCACGGAGCAACAAGATCAAGTAGAATTCAAAAGACGTCTACCAGTGGAGCAAAAAGATGGACACAGCTGTGGGTGGAGAGTTGCCTACAACTGCATGTTGTTTCTTAGAGAGATTTTTGATTTGGAGATACCAGTCAAAATGGAATCATATACAGAAGCCAATCTACTAGCATTTCGGGCTGAGAGTATTCAGCATCTAATTACTACCATTGGGAAACAACCTGAAAATATGACTACATTGCAGCATGTATAAAACCTTATCTTTATACTTGTATGCTTGTTCAAGCCTTTAATTGGGACGTGTAAATCTCATAACTTTTTTATATTTTCCTCCAAGAGGAAAAGAGACTGAGTCTAATGAAAGCATGCTATCTTTATACTTTTATGATTATTGAAACCATTATTTTTATTTAGGATGTGTAAATCTCATAACTTTTTAAATTTTTCCTCCAAGAGGAGGAGAGACTCACTCTAATGAAAGCATGTATGAAACCTTTTTAAATTTTTGCTCCAAGTAGAGGAGAGACTCACTCTAATGAAAGCATGTATGAAACCTTATTTGCTTGTTTAAGCCTTTATTTGGGATGTGTACATCGCATAATTTTTTTATATTTTTATGGCAGAAGGAGGATGTGGAGGACATAGCAAGTGAAGAAGAATACGATGTAGACTACTCTCTCAATAAGATGAGCCATGAAAATATGAATCTATTGGAGCAGATTGGAAGTTCATTCACCGCTATGTTGTTAATTCGACAACAACCTCAATTTTTTGAATTTGGTGAAGAAGAGATTTCAATCCTCTTGAATCCTAAGAAAGAGGTTAATGTCAAAGTCATTACAACCATCCTCAGGCTTGATGCAGCCTTTTCCTTGGCTTTATACTTTGCTTATTTTGATTAAACCCAAGAAGCTAATACTTTTTTTTTTAATATAGTAATGTTATAGCAAATTTTTCGCAAAATATACAAAGCGTTTCATATATGCTCGATCCTTGTATTTCAGAAGTGCTTAGCAACAAAGAAGAAACCATAGAGGATGTTTGCAAGTGGTTGAATCATGTTCCTATGAATGATGCACGAGATATTTTTACAACACATTATGAGAAGTAAGCATCAAACCCTACTTGTTTTTTCTATTGCATTGCTAGAATTGTCTCAAACACAGTAATTATTCTTTATTGATAATGCAGCTCACATTGGAGTCTGGTAGTCGTGGACATCCTTGTGAAGAAGTGCTTCTTTGCCAACTCAATGACATCCGTCCATGGCAATGTGTTAGAGTAAGTATAGACTACACTTCTTGTCACTTCTCGACATGTAGATTGATATGCAATGCACATATTCACTGTTGTTATATGTTTTGATGTGCAGATCAGCTCGAAAGTTAGTAGGTGCTATCGACATAGTAATGTGACAATGTGACTTGGCACAACAAATAGAGTATATAACATGTCAGGTATCACATTAAGAGAATGCCACATCTATAATTGTGGATGGAGGGTGGCCTACAATTGGTTTTTGGTACTTGGTCAAATTTTTGATATACAAAATGACACCACACTGTCAACATATACGGATTTGCATCTCTATGCATTTATAACATGTATCATTCGAGCAATCATTGATTGTGAAATGAATGCCATCAAAGAGTCAAAGAGGATAGAAGACCTCAACTCTACAAACATGGCTTCATTGGAAGAATTGGGAAGCTCTTTTAATGTTAGGGTTATGATTCAACATAGACCTCAGTATCTTGAATTTGGGGGAGAGGAGATTTCAATTCTCTCTAGAGTTTCAAATGAGGTCAATAACAACGTTATGATGGCCATTCTCAGGTTTGATACAAACTTTTTCTCTGCTTGGATAATTCCATATTTTGATTAAATCTAATAAGCTAATATTCATTTATTTGTTGGTGCAGTATAGTTATCTCACGATTTGGTAGAGCCGTACAAAACCATGTGTATATGTTGAATTCCCTCCTTTCTCCTATACTTAGCGATAGCAGAAAGACAATAGCTGATGTTTGTAAATTGTTATAGCCTTTACATTTACATGGCATGCGAGTCCTATTTATGGCATATCACGAGATGTATCATGGCAACCTTTATTTTCATCTTATACTGGCAACATTGTGTTAAATAATAATCGTTCTTAATTATTCGTGTAGGGAACATTGGAGTCTGGTGGTTTGGGACCTTGAAGACAACTATTGTTGGTTTGTTAACTCGATTACAGGCTTTCATGGCTCAGTGCAAACATAAGTATTCTATTAATCTGTTGTTACTTCTATATTATGTACCTTATGTAATAGACACACTATCATGATGAGCAGGTCGATTGAGAAGTTGGTATTTGCTATCAGAGAAACAGGACAGTACAAAGACTCAGTAGACTTCTAAAAGCGAGCAGAAAGATGGGCATAGTTGTGGGTGGAGAGTTTCCTACAATTGCATGTTGATTTTCAAAGAAATTTTCTCACTTAAGCCACAGATCTCATCGGAAGACTCTTTGGAGCTCAAATATTCAGAGGAGGATATATAATTGTTTAGGGCTGAAATCCTTCGAGACCTATTTGCTACCATTAGAATACAACGTGCAACTGAAGCAATATCAGAGCTTGCATTTAAGGAAGAGGAGACTGAGTCTACTACGAAAGCACTGCACACTATAGAAGAAGTAGAGACCCAGTGTACACCTACAGCACCACAGCCTCCACTGGAAGCATCAGAAGAGTTGCCATAGCCTCCGCTTGCATTTAAGGAAGAGGATACTGAGTCTACTCCGAAAGCACTACATACTACAGAAGAAGTAGAGACTGAGTGTACATCTAGAGCACCACAGCCTCCATTGGAAGCATCAGAAGAGTTGCCACAGTCTCCATTAGAAGCATCAGAAGAGTTGTGATGCATGTATGATGTTGTGTTTGTAGTTTTTATTGATTATACACCAATTTGTGACTTATTACTTAAGTGGCATTTACTGATGATATTTATATAATTATTTCATGCACACAATTTTATGATATGAATGTGTGATGATGTGATTATTTGGAAATAAATCCTTGTGTGATGAGAATTTTGATATGAATATGTGATGATGTAATATTTGTAATATATTTCTTCATGCACACAATTTTATGATATGAATGTGTGTTGATGTGATTATTTGGAAATAAATCCTTGTGTGATGAGAATTTTGATATGAATATGTGATGATGTAATATTTGTAATATATTTCTTCATGCACACAATTTTATGATATGAATGTGTGATGATGTGATTATTTAGAAATAAATCCTTGTGTGATGAGAATTTTGATATGAATATGTGATGATGTAATATTTGTAATATATTTCTTCATGCATACAATTTTATGATATGAATGTGTGATGATATGATTATTTGGAAATAAATCCTTGTGTGATGAGAATTTTGATATGAATATGTGATGATGTAATATTTGTAATATATTTCTTCATGCACACAATTTTATGATATGAATGTGTGATGATGTGATTATTTGGAAATAAATCCTTATGTGATGAGAATTTTGATATGAATATGTGACGATGTAATATTTGTAATATATTTCTTCATGCACACAATTTTATGATATGAATGTGTGATGATGTGATTATTTGGAAATAAATCCTTGTGTGATGAGAATTTTATTCAGTTGGACAGTCTCCACTCACTTAAAGTAGAGCATTCCCAATGCTTCTCTCACTTTATTCCTTATCATATCCACTCACTTAAAGTAGAGCATTCCCAATGCTTCTCTCACTTTATTCCAACCCTTATCCTTATCATATCGCTCTCTCTCTCTCTCACTTGTAATATATTTCACTCGCAAGTATCAATTCCCAATGCTCCACTCATTTAAAGTATAGCATTCCCAATGCTCCACAAAATTTTATTCAGTTGGACAATCTCCACTCACTTAAAGTAGAGCATTACCAATGCTTCTCTCACTTTATTCCAACCCTTATCCTTATCATAGTGAACACATCGTGCTTTCACTTTATTCCAACCCTTATCCTTATCATAGTGAACACATCGTGCCTTAGTGCACTTGTATTCTTCCATCCTAGTCCTTCCACAAACACTCTCTTATTGCTTACATCCTAGTCCTTCTGAGTAACTTGTATTCTTCTATCCTAGTCCTTCCACAAACACTCTCTTCTTTCATCCATCCTGATAACTTGTATTCTTCTATCCTAGTTCTTCCACAAACACTCTCTTCTTTCATCCATCCTAGTGCTTCTCATTAACTTGTATTCTTCCATCCTAGTCCTTCCACAGACACTCTCTTCTTTCTTGCATCATAGTCCATCTCCCTTTCTTTGTCATCTCCCCACCCATGGATGTCCTTAGCATTGTCGAAGACGTGGAGTTCGGAATTAACAATCTCAAAGAATGGATTGTTGACCAAGGAGCATAGAGAGAGGCCAGAAGTCGACAAGGTTCTCCTTTGACACACATGGAGAGAGAGGAATTTGATGCACAAAGGCATGCAGAGAGGGAGGAGACTCTCAAGATAGTAGAGAGTGAAGGACTTTTAAGACGTATGATAAAAGCACGACAAGATCTCTTAGACTTCTTAAGTAACCTGCGTTATCGCAGCTCTCGTCATGGGCGATTTGATGTGGATGCTGAGAGAATAATAAGAGCCTCTCAGAGAAATTATAAAGAAACAATTTGTGATTGCTTAAATTTCTTCTTCGCATGTAATTATGTTGAGGATACAGCTGTGGAGGCAGTGAAAGATTGGGTTGTTGAGAAGATAAGAGAGACCAATGATGAGATCTTCTAGACTTTGGGTGATTAAGAAGATAAGAGAGATTGTATTAAGGTGTTTTTTGACACCATATGGCTTTGAGTTATATGATCTACTTCTTATACAAATGTGATGTGCTCTTTTTGAAATGTACTCTAGTTTTAATAACATGTCACACCATTTTTTCTAATTTGATTTTTTAAAATCTTACTTTTTGTCTCTTTTAACAATGTGATGTCCTCTATTTTTAATGTACTCTAGTTTTAATAACATCTCATGTCATTTTTTCTAATTTGATTTTTTAAAATCTTTCTTTTTGACTCAATGTTTTGTTTTATAAGAGCCTCTTTTTTTTAAATGTTTTATCCAAAATTATCTCACAAAATGAATTTGGACAGTGCACGAGTCCAAAATTAATGAAATAGGTGTTAAATGCAGTCTGGTCTAGTAGCTATCATAGCATACATAAGACTCCCAACTGCTGATGCATAAGGAATCTTGGCCATCATGGCCCTCTCCTCATCTGATTTGGGACTATCTGTATGACTCAGTTTCACATATGGAGGCAATGGAGTACTCAATGCCTTCCCCCCCTCCATATTGAAATGCTGCAATACTTTTGTAACATACTCCTTCTGTGAAAGCCAAAGGAGTTTCCTACTCTGATCACGCGTGATGCGCATACCAAGAATATGACCTGCAAGTCCCAAATCCTTCATATCAAAGGCCTCACGCAACTTGGCCTTTAATGCATCTAGCTCATAAGTATTCTTGCTAGCCAATAGCATATCATCCACATATAGTGCCAAGATTATCAGGCTATTATCCTTAGCCCTTTTAGTGTAGAGGCAGTGATCAATTTCACTCCTTCTAAAACCTTGGAACCGAATGAAAGCATCAAACTTCTGATACCATTCTCTAGGCGCTTGCTTAAGACCATAGAGACTCTTCTTCAGCTTGCAAACTAAATGCTCTTTGCCCTTTTCTTCAAAGCCTTCCGGTTGCACCATGTAAATTTCCTCATGCAAATCCCCATGCAAGAAAGCTGTCTTTACATCCATTTGCATAAGCTCCATATCCTCTACTGCCACTAGTCCAAGCATGCATCTAAGTGTGGTCATCTTCACAACTGGAGAGAATATCTCATCAAAGTCCACACCGTTCTCTTGCTTGAACCCTTTAGCGACCAAACGGGCCTTGTACCTAGGCACATCATCACCTGTGACCTTCATCTTGTAGACCCATTTACATGGCAATGCTTTCTTTCCATGTGGCAAAGAAACCAAGTCCCAAGTCTTATTCTTCATAAGTGAACTCATCTCTGATTGCATAGCATACTCCCACTTGCGTTGATCCTCGTGCATCATAGCCTCTCTGTAGCAAGAAGGCTCCCCGCAATCAGTAAGCATCACATAGTCTACCCTTGGAACAAACCTATCAGGCGGTCTAGACACTCTAGATGATCTTCTCAAGGGCATTTCAGCTTGCTGTCCCACCTGCATATCAGCCACATTTGGCTCATCATTTCCACCAATAGATGATCCATCATCTACCCTTAATTGTATACCTGTGGGAGTACTTGGTGGTACCATTTCTTGCACATTTGGTGCATGGATAGCTTGCTGTCTATCAACGTATGTAGGTGGATTCACATCCTGGAAAGTGATTCTCCTCATTTCCACATCCCTCATGGGTGCCTTATGCATCTTCTTCTCATTGAAGACTACATCATGGCTACGTATGATCTTCTTTGCTTCTGGATCCTAGAGACGACAGCCCATCTCTCCACTTTCACCATAACCCAGAAAGATGCATTTCCTAGACTTAGGATCTAGCTTCTTTCGAAGCTCTTTTGGCACATGTGCATATGCCTCAGACCCAAATATACGCAAATGAGAGTAAGAGGGCTTCTTGCCACTCCATGCCTCTTCAGGAATACCACCATCCAAACTCTTACTAGGTGATCTATTGATCACATGCACTGCAGTCTTCATTGCCTCAGCCCAAAAACCACCAGAAAGACTTGCATTGGAAAGCATGCATTGCAACCTTTCTTGAATGGTATGGTTCATCTTTTTTGCAACTGGATTTTGCTCTGGAGTACGAGGGGATATGAGCTCCCTCTTAATCCCACGTGTATCATAGAAATGCTGAAAGTCATGAGAGAGATACTCTCCAGCATTGTCAGTCCGTAGGCATTTAAGTGTTCTACCTGACTGATTCTCAACCAAGGCCAGCCATTCCTGAAATGCCTGGAACACATTACTCTTTCGAGCTATAGCATAAGCCCACACTTTCCTAGTTGCATCATCAATGAATGTCACATAGTATTCAGCCCCGCCTAATGACCATGTAGGCATGGAACCACATATGTCTGAATGCACTAAATTAAGCTTTTCAAACTCTTTCTTTCCCCTTCTTTTATGGGTTGAATTAGTCTGCTTCCCATAGAGACAGTGCTCACAAAATTCAAAATCAGAGAAACTCAAATGTGGTACATAACCCAAATGGCATAAGAGTTTCATTCCATTCTGGCTCATGTGCCCCAACCTGCAATGCCACAAAGAAGTGCTTGGCTGCTCGGTTATTGCAACAACATGATCAAATACCCCTGATACATGTAAGGAATACAAAGTCCCACACTTGGCACCCCTTACCAAAAGCATAGAGCCCTTCTGAATTTTCCAACTCTGAAAGCCAAAAGTGGTGTGAAAACCAACATCATCTAGCTGATCCACTGAAATAAGACTCTTGGTCAACTTAGGCACATGTCTCACATGTTTCAAAATAAATGCAGACCCATTTGCAAAAGAAAACTTTATGTCACCTACTCCCACTATGTCACATGCATAGTCATTTCCAAGATGCACACAACATGTCTTTCCACTATCATAAGTGGAGAACCATTCCCTATGGGGAGTAACATTGGGGAGTAACATGGAATGAAGCACCAGAATCCAAAATCCAATCCTGGGAATATGCATCATCTGAAGTGGTAAGCAACTCTGTAGATAAACTAGACATGAAGAGAACGTCATTGTCACTATTATGTGTGACTGCATTGATCTCCTCGATCTTCACTTTTCCTTTGTCCTCCCTTGGACCCTCTTCCTTTTGATTTGCACCCCAATTTGCATTCTTTTTCTTATCCTTTTGCTCTCTTTTCAGCTTTTAGCAATCCTTTTTCATATGGCCCTTCTTGCCACAATGGTAACACTCAATGTTCCGTGCTCTGGATTTGCTACGAGACTTCCCTCTTTCTTGGGACTTCCCCCTGAACTGTGATCTGCCCCTTTGCACATTTAAAGTTGCATCCTGCTTGTTGCCATCCGTAGAATTCCGTCTAATCTCTTGGGCCAACAAGCTACCCACAACATCATCAAATTTCAGTACTCCACCAGGTGCAGAGTTATTGACAGCTGTACGGAAGGTATCCGATGAGGATGGCAATGAAATAAGAGAAATATTGCCTTAGTCTCCACATCAAAATTCATCTTCTGAGCCTGAAGTTGGCTGAAAATAATATTTAATTCATTCAAGTGAGAAGCAATGGAGACCCCTTCCTTCATCTGTAGCTCAAACAACCTCTTCATGAGATAAACTTTATTACAGGCAGTTTCCTTCTCATAAGTGGCACATAGTTTCTTCCATAAATCTTCCGTAGTCTGCTCATTTACTACTGTGAAATAAACTGACTCTGCAAGATGAAGTCTAATAGTAGACTTTGCTAATGCATCCAACTCATTCCAATCATCCTCAGACATATTTGCAGGCTTAGCTTCAATACCTGCCAAGGGTTTAATTTGCTTCTTTTGAATAAGCACATCCCTTATTTGTTCTTTCCACAAAGAAAGTTTGTCCCATCAAACTTTTTAATGTTGAAAAACTCCTTTTCAGACATGGAAGAGGATGCCATGATGCAAATGAAGCAAAATCCCAAATGCTAGTGCCTGTAAGAGAGAATCACACCAAATACTAGGTGCACCCAAATGTGTATGCCACAATAGAGTGAAATGTCACCAAAACTCAAAGCTCAAAGCATCAAAAGATGCATCTGACTCATGTGCATATACTATGCATCCATATGAGCAAATCTGGCCCAAAAGAAAATGCCAACTGCAATGGCAATCCAAAATGCCAATACGTGCCAAATGACTCAAGCATAAACACCGTCCACTAGCATATGCATCAATAATATCTCATCCAAGAGGGCATAGCACTATCATTGCATCACCTGCAATGTGTCAAAGCTATCCCTCAGCATAAAATAGCATCCATGTGCAAAGCGTCCATAAAAATAGCATCCCACAAGGCAATTTGGGCCTATCAGCATCCAATATGGACCACAATGCATCCAAATGGCCTATAAATCATCCACTACAACCCAATGCACACCACGAATGAGCACACATGGCTCAAACTGCAACCAGAGTGATCTGCATAAGGTATGCTCAAGAAATCATGGTCTCACGATAATGATCACTACTGAAAATAGAACCTAAGATGCCTCAAAACATGGACACCATTGCATAATCAGACTCAGCAAGAAAATCTGCAAATATCTCTCTTCTGTCAAAACTCCAAAATCCCAACCGATGAGTGAGAAATGGGAGTCAACACTTATCCACTGCCATATGGCATAAATCTAAGGTTTCAAAACCTTAGAATGAAAAATGCATAACAGAGAGACAAAATCGAATACATAGAGATCTATAACTCTAAAAATCCTCCACCGAATCGTATAAGAACTGACAGGTATGGGTTTTTGGGCGTCTGGAACGCAATGGCACAGACAGTTTTGGAAACCATGGTCTCAATCACTGGGTCCAACATACGCACTGAAAAACGTTTTTGGAAACAAAGCTATTTGTAAACTCCACCAGAGTGTGAATGATGAGAAACATAGAAGTTTTAGGACCTCTTGAGTCCACCGGAACTAAAAGATCTGCAAATAGTTGCTTCAAACTTGAGTTCCAACACCCGAGCAGAAAAACACAGAAACTAACACAGTGAGTCAGAAATCCAATGAAATGATCCCAGATTCAAGAATGAAGGTGTTTCCAAGCTCCTAAAGTGAAGTGGACACCAAAAGCAAGCAATAGTTGCCTCTACAAGTCAATACGGAGTCTCTGTCATCGAACAGAACAGGGAAAAGCTCAAAAAACGAGTTTTTCTTTGAAAACACTTAACAGGCTCTCAAAACCACTTCGCAAAGCCAAAGTGACTTTTCCAAAGGTTCCTCCAAGGTCTCTACAAACTCGGATGCTAGTAAAGTCACCCACAAATCTTCCCACAGAGCTTCTCCTTCCTCCTACAGAGCTGCTGAGCTTCCAGGCATTCATGCACGCTCAGCTAGATCACTCGGGCTCTGATACTAGTTGAGAGTGCTCTCAACAGAAGCAAGAATGGAAGAGGGAGAGAGAGAAATAGAGAGCCACACAAATTTTGGTGGGTGCAGAATCACCCTAATCTTCTTTTTCATTCATTTATATATGTGTTTGAGTATTGTACATAACCAGGGTAAAGGCACAGTGACCTTTAACCCCCACATGGGAGGCAGCGCCATCTATTGTATCAATTTTACAGTAATCAAATTTTTGATTCTCCATACTATCTATTTTCTCTCTTGCATACGAGATCGTGTTATCTATTGAGCATAGATGTTGTATTGTTTTCTTATAAAAACGGTGTTTAATGCTTGATTAACCATGAAAAGAATATTCAATGAGCACAATAATTTTCACATGCCTCAACCTAAGTGGTATTGAGCTGGATGCAAAGTGGCATGCCCATCCAATAAGTACTTGTTTAACACACCTAGGAGCGTGTTTTTTAACAGATGTGCATCACACTGAGGCAAAAGCAGTGTTTAATGCTTCATCGACCATGCAAAGCATATCGGATGGGTACAATACTTTGCATGAACCTCAACCTAGGTGGTACTTAATTGCATGTAACTTGGTACGCCCATCCCATAAGTACTTGTTTGGATTACACACCTGGGAGCGCCTTTTTTGACAGTTGTGTATGACACTAAGAGGAAAATAGTGTATAATGCATGATAGACCATTCAAAGCATATCCTATGGGAACAATACTTTGCACACACCTCAACTTAGGTGGTATTGACTTGCGTGCAAAGTGGCACTCCCATCTGATAAGTACTTGTTTGAATAACACACCTAGGACCAGGTTTTTTTATGGTTGTGCATGACACTAAGACAAAAACGGTTGATCAAGCATATCCGATGGGAAAAGCATTGTGAAAACACCTCAATGTAGGTGTTATTGAGTTTCATGCAAAGTGGCGTGTCCATTCGATAATTACTTGTTCAGATAACACACCTAGGAGCGTGTTTTTTTATGGATGTGCATCACACTAAGGCAAAAATGGTATTTAATACTTGATCGACAATGCAAAGCATATCCGATGGGCACAATACTTTGTATGTGTCTCAACCTAGGTGGTATTGACTTTCATGCAAAGTGGCGCACCCATCCCATAAGTACTTTTTTGGATAACACTCCTGGGAGCGCATTTTTCATAGTTGTGCATAACACTAGGGGAGAAACTATGTATAATGCGTGATCGACAATGCAAAGCATATCTGATGGACACTCTACTTTGCACATGCCTCAATCTAAGTGGTATTGACTTGCATGCCAACTGGCATGCCCACACCATAAGTACTTGTTCGAATAACACACCTGGGAGCAAGGTGGTGCATAACACCAGGGGGAAAATGGTGTATAATGTGTGATTGACATTGAAAACCATATCTGATGGGCACAATACTTTGCACGTATCTCAATCTAGGTGGTATTAACTTGGGGGATGCACTCTTAAGAAAACATACCTCACGTGCGTTCAAGGGGTATTTTAAAAACCCCTCAACTAAAATTTTTTCCCCAATATAAACACCCCTCTTTACTTATGACTAATAGAGGTTTTTATAAAGTTG
Organism: Dipteris shenzhenensis; assembly: GCF_047967505.1. NCBI lineage: Eukaryota > Viridiplantae > Streptophyta > Polypodiopsida > Gleicheniales > Dipteridaceae > Dipteris > Dipteris shenzhenensis. Next base: position 35,363,566 of record NC_141611.1, read on the forward strand.
AATTAAAATACCCCTCCTGTTACTATAATCTTGTTAAATTTTTTCCAAAAGTGGGATTAAAATACCCCTCCTTTTGAATGCACATGGTACACTAAATTTTTTCGAGGTAAACCCCCCCAGGGTATTGACTTGTGTGCAAAGTGGCACCCCCATCCGATAAGTACTTTTTTGAATAACACACCTAGGACCATTGTGCATGACATGGAGGCAAGAATGATGTTTAATGCTTGATCGACTATGCAAATAATATACAATGGCAATGATAATTTGCATGAAAATCAAGGTAGGTGGGATTGAGGCCCATGCAAAGTGGTGCACCCATCTTGTGCAAGAAACACACCTAGGAGCCGGTTTTTTATGGTTGTTTAATTGAGGACCTCTCCCATGCCTCGTTTATCCCTAGACATTTATACCACTCTCCCCTTTATTTAATTGAAGCCCTCTCCCCTTCCTCCTTTATCCCTAATAAATATCTTGCTATCATATACTACGAGACTCCCCCCTTTTATTTAATTGAAGCCGTCCTTCACCCCTTTATCCTCAAATATTTTATTTAATCGAAGCCCTCCCCCACCCCTCTTTTTCCATCATACACCAATACCCCTCCCCCTAATAAATAAAGTACTAATTAAAAATTATAATTAATGAATAGATTATTAAAAAGAGACTAATATTTATGTAATTGTTGCTACTGCAGCTTGCTTTGCAAAGGACTCTCACAAAGGAGATGGCTATAGATTTTGTTCCAAGGATGGATGTGATTTTATGTAGCACAAGAGAAGTATTTGCATTTCTAGAATCCATGATAGTGATACCAATTTAGTTTTCCACTTTTGAAGAATTGGTGAAGATAAGGTGGCAATTACTCTATCAAAGATTTTTTGTGCACATGTTGAGCTAAAGTATAAATGTGGAGATATGGAAACACTTGGAGATGTTATGCACTACAATACATCCAACAAATTATTTATAGCATGGGATAGAGACGAGACTTATGCAACATACATTATCAAGAATACAAAGTGCACCACTTTGGATTTTACTATAGGGGACATTTTACAAATGAGGTAATTTGCAAATAAGAATGTAGTAGAAGGTGAAGTATTGGATTTGAACAAGTGGAGCACTGGTCATTTGCATAGATGAGGATTCTAAAATTCATTGATGATGGTATGGTTGATAACATAACATCCTTATGTAATCCCTACTATGAGGTAGGCAAGAATATGAGATGGAGCATGCAATTTTTAAACATGAGAAAGAGGCATGAGGTTTTTCAATGATAAAGATAAGGTATACTACAATATCCATGTGCCAAGCTCTATCACTTCAAACGTGGATGATTTCAATGTACTCAATTATAGAAGTAACATCTTATCTAGAGTGGATGAGTTCATTGGTTCCAAGAAACAAAAAGGTTTTAGAAGCGATGCCTTATCTGGAGTGGATGAATTCTTGCATAGTGAGATGGGAAAAGGTTTCAATAGTGATGTCTTATCAGGTGTGGATGAGTTCATGCATATTAACAAACTTGTTGTCGATCAAACTTGTGGATTTGTGAAAGCCATGCAAGATGTCACAAGGAGCAATGTTCTCTCAGGAGTGGAAGAGTTTTAAGGTTCTCAATACTCTTGTAGAATATTGAATACATTGAATGGCCCTAAGAGTATGTTAAAAGCGAGGATGAGATCAACAAAGAATTATTCAATATTTGATTTTGATTGTGATATGGCCAATGATGCAATATGGATAATTGGTAACAAACATGCATGAGGAGGGAAAGTACATAAATATAGATAACAACGTGCATGAGGAACAAAAATGGTCATACAAATGCATGAAGAGAAAGCAAATCTAGACAAATCCACAAAAGCAACCAAAGAGGAAGAGAGTAGTGAAAGAGGAGAATATGTTAAATGAGACCTACAACAACAAGATTATGGTAAGACTGTGCACGAGCTTACAATGGCTTTTGAAAGTTTTGAAAAGCATTCTGTCGTCATGAGAGATTTCTAAACTAGAGTGAAAGTCTTGGAAATGGGCCATGTTGATGTTTTTGAGCAATTTAAGCAGCCTCAAGATATGCTGAGGGATAAGATGAAGATGTTGCACGTAGTGAGCAAAGAGTGGAGGAGATGAAGGAGAACATCTGTAGCCTTAGGATGAGGGAGGAAGCAATCAACTTCATCATGTACAGAGAAATACTTTTGTATTGATGACCACAATAGTCAAATTGGATGCCTATCTTGTTATGCAGCAGGGTCCGAAATGCATGGTCTACCATACCCCCATCATAGATGACTACATGATCTGATGGCATGCGTGCTACCAACCTATGCATATTTTTTGCTTTGGGGTGATTGTGAATGCAAGATCTCTATGTAGAGAATGCCATTTTCCATTAGCTAGGTCATGAATAGATCAAATGTGCTTGCCTGCTACAACTATCTACAATGAGAAAGTAGATGCTACAACTCAATTTGCCATTTGGGAAAAAAATGCAAAAGACAAGGAGCTTGAATTGAAGAAGGCCAAGCACTGTGAGGAAAAGGAGCATGAAGGGAGGAACCAAACCCCTTTAGGATAGGAGAAAGAAGGGCCTAGCTTGCAACCAAGAATCTCAAAGCAAGGAAAGAGGAAGTGACATGAAGGGGGGGCCAGGCCCTTGAAGGAAGGAGCCAGCCCTCTTAAGGAAAGGAGAAAACAAAGGAGCAAGGAGGGCCAAGCCTCCAATCAAGAAGCTAAAAAAGGTGACCTACCCTTGAAAGAAAGGAGTCTTTGAGATGTAATCTAAAGGAAATGAGTCTTTGAGATATAATCTATGTAATCTGTATGTAATCCATTGAATTATTAATTTTCTCTAGAGTTTACTTGGGCATTGTATATGTTATAGAGTAACACTTTGCAGCAATGTGAATGCCTTGTTCTAGTATAATAGCACTGGTTGGTTGCAGCTCGGAGGTTGGTTGTGCACTAGAATATTAACTTCCACCAGCACGGTGGTTTGCTTCTATTATTATGAGGATATTAACTTAATTGCCATCAGCATGGTGGTTGGTTGCCAGCACAATGGCTGGTTGAACACTAGGAATATAACTGCCACCAGTGCGGTGGTTTGATTCTATTATTATTATTATTACAAGACAAGATGAATTGCATACAATTCATTCATTTAGAAATTGTGGATTAGTTATGGGTTTTCATATTTCTCAATGTAAGTGCAGTTTTGTTTATATATATATATATATATATGCATAATAATATATGTATATGTATATGTATATATATGCAATATTAAAATATTTTCAAATTGATGTTTTCTCAACTATGTGAGTAGATAGTGTCCTTTTAAAGGCCAAGGGCCATAATGTGAGAAGAAATATTTCGATTAAAAAAAGTTAAAGATTTGAAATAAAGTGGTTGGATAATGCTAAAGAGAGAGGAAAGAAGTCACTATGATAACAGAAGCGCTTAGTACAGCAAGTGAACTCTTTGAGTCTAGAAAGTGTTAAGACAGGCCAAGGACCATAATGTCATACCGAATATCTACATATATCTATATGTCTATATATATCCAATTTTTATAGATGAAGTGATCGAAGTGATGTTGTGCAAAGCTCCAATGTGATCGAAGTGATGTTTTATAACTCTCCAAAGTGATTGAAGTGATTCTTTTCTAGGACAAGGACCATCATGCCAGATGAATGATTTTGAATATCTATATACATCTACATGTCTATATATTGTAGAAAGATTGTTGAAATTTGCATGCTCTTTAATCTATACTAGTGAAGGAACAATGAATGAACATAAATGGAAAGCCACGGTAGCAACGACATTTCTTTAGCCTATTGTCCTACACTCTTCTGAGCATGCAAGCCTAATGAGTGGTAATTAAATGCACTCTACTAAGTATTCAAACCTAGTGATTGGTAATTAACTGCACTCTACTAATCATGCAAGCCCGGTGGTGGTAGTAGGTGAGTGATAACAGGTCCTCATTCGCATTTTTGTGACATCACCCCACATATTTGTGATTTTTTTTGTAACATTATCTTTGCATATCTTTGTTAGAGTTCCAAAACACTGACAGAGAAGACTACCAACCTCATCCAAATGATGAGAGGTGGACATGTCAGGTTGTATGAAAGAAGAATGAGAAGGCGAGGCTCAGTGAACTCTCTCACTATTTAGGTGTAGTGCAAACACAACTAAGATCCCATTTAATGTATGAAATCCAATCCAGCTACTACAAATCTATGGCATACCCAAAAGAATTTGGAATGCTCATGTTCTATTTGACCAAAATGTTGGATGACCTCCTTGTAGAACTGGACCAAGAGAAAAGGGAGGATAGTAGCTGCAATGAGGACAAGCTTTGCAATTTGCTATATGACTTGGAGTTGGCAAAGACGGCGAATATTAATTTTCCTAGCTATCATTTTTCCTTCTCCTTTAAGGTACTTGTTAAGCTCATGATGTAGGTTTGTTTTGGGTTAGGACATGATGGCGGTGCAAAGTTGTATAAAGTGCCAATACCAAGATGAAGAGGACCCCAAGTGAAAGGAAGAGTTACAATGGGCGTACAAGTTGGAAGAGGCAAGCAAGCAATTGGTGGTACGAGTGTGTAATAAGGTCTACAATAGCTCATTAGACTGGCCTAAAGAGCTGCGAGATGCTTGCTATAGAGATGCTGATAGGATAATCACGAGTTTGGAATTTCCTTGAGCTGCAAAATATCATTGTGTTTTTGAAAAAGTAAAATTCTTGCAGGCATTTCTTAGACTTGTGGACTTTCTAGGATTGCCATCATCCATGATCTATGGTACTCGTAATACCTGATTTTGTGTCAACTTGATTCCATGTCAATACTTAAATGTCTCTGAAAAGGAAATTGGTTTATTCTTAGTGTCAATAATATGTGAGCGTAATATTTTATGAGCATATAGGAGATATCTCAAGTCTGCTTGAGTAAAATGTTAACCAATCTTATTTTAGTAGACCAAAGTAAACTCGGATGGATCTCAATTTTATACACAATTGCTTAATACATAAGGTGGATGAAGCAATGAAAGACATAGCCCGTGGGGCTGAAATCTGATAGTTAAAGATAACCAACCTAAAGGGGACTATTTTAGCATAGCCCTTTGCAACAAATTTCAGGATAGCATGGCAGCTATAGTGCAGGATAAGTGGTCACTAGAACAGTGGTTGGTTGCACACTAGGATATTAACAACCACCAACGTAGTGGCTTTCTTTGATTATTACAAGATGAATGGCATACAATTCATTCTTTTAGGATTTGTGGATTTGTGTGGGATTTAATAAAGCCAGAGCAGTGGTTGTTTGGGATATACTAAAAACAAGCATGAGATTTATCGTATGGGATTTACAAAAACAAGCACGGTGGTTAGTTTGGGATTTACTAAAAGAAGTGTACTCTCAAATACATTTTTTATTTTCCACGATAAGTGGAATATTGTTTCCTTGCAATGAGACTAGATTCTCTTAGTACTATCTTCATTGTCCTCGTCCACTACTCCAAGATACCCCAAGATGTGCTCATGCGTGTCTAAATCCAATTTGAAGAAACTCTTGCCCTTATTGTTTTGTGGAACAATCTGGAACTTATAAGCTCTAACTAGATGAGAGTACACACATGTTCGTGGACTCTTCTATAGCAGTTCATAATTGTAGCCTCTCTTGGATGTTTTTTTGTACCAAAAAGCTCCGACTACTACATCCCACTTCTCATAGCGTGTTCCCCAATTATCCTTAAATGCTTCCTCAACCTTGCGCTTAGGTTTTGTGCACTACAACAGAAAGTATGGGTCATCTTCATCATTCTCCCTAGAGGCAGCAACAATTGCAAAGTTACTCCCTCTTCCAGACCATCAGTGAGGTCATCCAAACTCTCCGCAAGCTGTGGTGAGTTGTTGTTTATCTCTTCATTGTTTGTCACTCCATCTAAACATAGAGGGAAAACTTGAAATTGCTCACATGTCTTTATAGTTGCAATGTTCTCACAATCTTCATGATCCCCTATAATGCACGCACTACAAAAACAAGAAAATTTTCTTATTTTAATCAGGTGGTTGCTTGAAAAGCCCCATATGTTGTGCAGACCACAAACTCCTTTAATATTCTTACAGTCCTGCCGACTTCTCCTTTGTTCTTCATCCACTTTCACTTCATGGAACACTCTGCATACTACACTATTCTTAAGGCTTTGTTTACTATATGTTGAATGCACACTTGTGGAGAGGTTGGCTATAAGTCATGTTACATTATCATGGGCATCATTGAGCTTTTATTGAGGGCATGTTAACTGGTGTTTAAATAGAGATTGATTAATAACAGCACCACATCCATCATGCTCACCCTTGCTTTGGCTAGACCCAAAGAAATTCCATATCATGTCTAGATCGGTCAGGCGGGCTGATTTAAATTTAGAGGCAACACCATCTGACCACACCCAATGTTGTTTTATATTTTTTGTATGGGGATTTTCCTTTTGCAGCCATTCCCAAAGTAGTAGAAAATCATGCTGCACAAATAAGGTGTCATGCTCCCTATCATCTAAAATGTAGAAATGGTATGTGCGTTGCACTGACATGGACTCCTGTGAGTTAGCATCAGCCCTAGAAGGGTCAAGCAAATGACTATACATTGTATGCACAAGAATTTTTTCAGATATCGAGCTCCACCCGTGATATGCCAGGGTGACCGTTGTGCATTTATGTCACTGACTTGTTAGCTGTAGATGCGGTTGGTACACCACTCATGAATAATAGCTAGATGATAGCTATATTTATGTACTCTAGTTAGTGGCTCAGTTAGTATGCCACCTTAGTTAGCTAAGTTTGGTTTGAGACCCACATATAGGGTTCACCTATTCCTTTTGTACTTAGAGAGAATTCTTTTGGCTTTCACAACTAAGAAGAGGAAAACTGCTTTCAGCCTCCACCTTTATGTATATTCCCCCATTGTGTGTGTGAGAAAGCTACAAGTGAGACTCCTTACTTCTATCCCACTCTCTTCACATGGTATCAGAGCTCACTTCATGGTAAGGAGCTCGAGAAAGCAAACCAAGTTCACAGTGTCTTGGTAAGAGGATCAGTGTTGCATTCCTTTTTCGAGTTTGGGAGCAAATCTCTAAAGGTAGCACAGCCGGAAAGTGCGAGAGTGCACTGTCTCAGATTGGGATGCCCTTTGCGATGCAGCAAGAGGATGCAGCAAGAGGGTAGTATATGCTATGGGTAAGTGTGATGCCCTTTGTGACATTATTTTTTTGATTCGGGGCCCATTTTGGTGGCGGAAGTTTTCGCGGGCACTTAGAAAAGCGCCTTGTTTTTGTTGTATGACCACTGTTATCCTGATCGATGAAAATTTACCGTAGAAATTGCATCGTATTCCTGTGTGCAGAGATATTGGGAGTGAAAGAATCATTCTTATTGCCTATTAATGCAAAATTGTCACTAGGAAGTGACTATGTGGTCAAATACCTCTTTCGTCAGTTTTGCAGATTTGCAGAAGTTGTGTTTTTTGCAGTGACAGAATATTTTTGCAATGTTCTGTAATGGCATCTGATGCTCTTTCACAGATTGTCACTGAAAAGCTTGACAAGAATAACTTCCAAGCATGGAAGTTTAGAATGACGAATTTCCTTAAGGGAAAAGGCTATTGGGAGTTCATTACTAGAGCTGAACAAGAACCAGTTATTCCTAATGTTCCCAATCAATAGGAGTTGCAGGCATTTAAAGGATGGCATGAGAGATCCAGAAAAGTTATGTACTGGCTATCTATCACTATTTCAGATTCTATGATTGTGCATATTCAAGATGCAAGCATGTGGGATACTTTGACAAAAATGTATAGCACAAATACGCAAGCCAGGAAAATGCAGCTCAAGCAGGAGTTGCATAATGTGTAGAGAGAAAATATGAGCATCAATGACTACCACATGAACGTGAAGAAGATTGCAGATGCACTTGCTTCCATTGGGTCACCAGTGGAAGATGATGATTTAGTCTTTGTGACCTTGAATGGTCTAGGAAAGGATTATGCACAGTTCCGAACATCCATTGCCATTTGAGAATTTTCTTGATTTTGGGGAGTTGATTGCTCTTCTAATTTTTTAAGAGCAGAGAAATGGTGGTGCATCTCCTTCAGGAGAAACTTCAAAAGAAACTATTTTCTACTCAAATGCTGGAAGAGGTAGAGGCAAAGGTAGAGCAGGCCGACCGATCTAGAAGCCATAGCAAAAATTAGAATATGCATCAAATTCAAGAAAACCAGTCCTATGGAGGAGGATGTGGTAACTTTCGAGGCACAGGAGCCAAAGAGGTCGTGGTGGATGGCAGAGAGGCCAAAATGCAAACAGCAATGTTGAATGCTACTATTGTGGTAAAATAGGTCATATGGTTAAAGATTGCTATAAAAAGCAGAATGACATCATGACTGGAAAATTGCAGCAAGGCAATTATGCACACTCTTGTAGACAGGGTGAGGAAATAAATGAGCATTTGTTTATGGTGCAGCACATGACCAATTCTGTGACAAGTGCAGAAGAAAGCAATGATGTGTGGTATGTTGACTCAGGTGCATCAAACCACATGACAGGTCATGCAGAATGGATGTAGGATGCAAGGAAAATGGAAAGACAAGGATTTGTGGAGACTGATGATGATACTGCACATCCTATTGTGCAGATTGGTAAAATTCCTTTGTCTATGTAGGATGGAAAAAAGAAATACATATCTGATGTATTTCATGTCCCAAATATCACCAAGAACGTGGTTTCTATTGGTCAAATGGTTGAGCAGTGCTTGTAGGTCAGATTTAATCCTCATGGATGCTTTGTTGAAAATATGAAAAATAAACGTCGCTTGATAGCAAAAGCAAAAAAGAAGGGCAAGATGTTTACATTGGATGTGGACATGCCTGAATTGAGTGCAGCAATGTTTGCACATGGGATCGGTGTACTTGTAGATATTGATATCTGGCATAAACACATTGGTCTTGTTAATGTACATCGACTTAAATTAATGCAGGCCCAAAATATTATTGCGATTGCCTAAGTTGAAGGTTGCAGAAATGCATAAGGTATGTGAAGCCTATCAATTTGGAAAACAAGCAAAGAAACCATTTCCTAGACATGTTCAAGAGAGTAAGAGGCCATTGGAATTAATCCACTCTGATGTGTGGACTACTAAAGCTGCATCTATTGGAGGCTGTCATCATTTTGTTACCTTTATTAATGACTACAGCAGAAAAGTTTGGGTGTATTTTATAAAAAAGAAAAGTGAAGTGTTTGGGCATTTCAAAGCTTTTAAAGCTTTGGTTGAAAAAGAAACAGGCTTGCAAATAAAATGCCTAAGGTCAGATGGAGGGGGAGAGCACCTCTCAAATGAGTTTGCAAGTTTCTTACACGAGCATGGCATAAAGCAGCAATATTCATGCAGTCATACCCCACAAAAACTGGACTTGCAAAAAGGAAAAACAGGCATATTCAAGAGGTATCTTGTGCCATGCTCAGCAAAAAAGACCTGCCAGATTATTATTGGGCTGAAGCAGTTGCTACAGTAGTCTACATAATGAACAAGACTCCCACTGTAGCAATACATGGCATGATGCCAGAGGAGAGGTATACTGGTAGGAAACTAGATATTTCTCATTTGAAAGATTTTGGTTGCATTGCCTATGTTGATGTGCCAGATGAGTTGAGAACCAAGTTGGATCCAAAAGCTGAGAAGTGTATCTTTATTAGTTATTCTTTGTAGCAAAAATGGTATAGATGCTATAACCCTTCTACTTGTAAGTTTACAGCAAGCAGAGATGTTTTTTATGAGATGAGTAGTTGGTATAAAGCAGTGAATGTGATTGATGATGTAGATGCACAAAATGGTAATGCTGCACAGAATTCACAGCAGCAATCACAAAATATTAGTGGATCTATAGTGTCCTCTAGCAGTGGTTCACATACTTCACCATGGACAGGCAGATTGAGATTAGGAGGATCTTCTCAAAGCAATGCAGATAGTGGTATCCAAGTATCACGAAAAGGAAAGGAGAAAGTAGATCAGCCCATAATTGATGTGAATGAAGGTCACTCTTATGTGGATGGTGAATCGAGTGGCTTAGAACAAAGCCTTGATGATGAGTTGGGTATTCCTTCTATTGTTACACCTGGAGTAAGGAAGACAAGGGATATTTTAAGAGCACCTGGTAGTGAGCCTATTTTGCGTAGGTCTACCAGAGCTTTGATGTAGCCATAGCAATGGCTACTCTTACGGTTTCCATCCTTGCAACCAATTGAATGTTTCTTCATAATCAATGCCATATGTCTATGCATACCCCTTGACAACTAATCTTGCCTTATATTTGCTCACAGAACCATCTACATTGTGCTTCACCTTATAAACCCACTTGTAGCTAATTGCATTCTTGTCTTTAGGAAAAGGCACCAATTCCCATGTAGCATTTGCTTCCAAGGCATCCATTTCTTCATCCATGGCTTTCTCCCATTTTTCTTTTCCCATGGCTTGCTCAAAAGAAGTGGGTTCTGCTTCATGTATCACTTTGACCATATAGGCATAGGGAATGGCTCTAAATCCATCATATTTCAGTGGTCTTTACATTAGATGGATGTAAAGAATGCTTTCTTGCATGGTGATTTGCAAGAAGAGGTCTATATGGAGTAACAACCAGGTTATGTTCATGCTGTTCATTCTGAGTTTGTTTGTAGGTTGAAGAAAGCCTTGTATGGCTTGGAGCAAGCACCCAGAGCATGGTTTGACAAGATAGGACACTATCTTGTCACTATTGGCTTTCAGATTTCCAAGGCAGATTTCTCACTTTATGTGAGAAAAACAAAGAAAGGCATTATGCTGCTTGTCATTTATGTTGATGATTTGATCATCACAAGTGATAGTGATGAAAATATCCTTCATGTGAAAATACTATTGAAGCAGAAGTTTGAGATGAAGGATTTGGGAGAGCTGCGTTACTTCTTGGGCATTGAGGTGATTAGATCCACAAGTGGGATATGGCTCTTGCAGAGGCAGCATGGATTGGACATGCTGTCCAAATATGGGATGACAGGTTGTAAGCTTATTTCAGTTCCTTTGGAGTAGAATGTGAAGTTAAGCGCATCTAGAAGACCCTACTATGTACAGACGCATAGTAGGAAGTCTAATTTATATGACTATTACAAGGCTAGATTTGAGCTATGTTGTTGTGTTGGTAAGTCAGTTTATGCAGGCTCCAAGGTAACTGCATTTGGATGTGGCCAGATGCATACTGAGGTATGTGAACTCTACATTGCAGTATGGACTATTTTATGAGACTAGGGTTCAGAGACTGGGGTTCAGATATAGTTGCATGGATACACTGATGCTGATTGGGCTAGTAGTATTTCTAATAGATGATCTACTAGTGGATATGTGTTCTCTTTTGGGAGTGCTATAGTCACTTGGAGCAGCAAGAAACAACCTACAGTTGCCTTGTCGAGCACAGAGGCTGAGTACAGGGGTGCAGCAATGGCTGCATGTGAGGTAGCTTGGTTGCATAAGCTATTTATGATATGCATCAGTCTACAAATGGGCTATGATATGCATCAATCTACAGATGGGCCACTTGTCATTTATTGTGACAACATGAGTAGTATACACTTGGAAAAGAACCCAGTCTATCACGCTAGAACAAAGCACATTGAGGTGCATTATCACTATGTGCGGGAGAAGGTTCTAGTAGGTAACATTTCTCTGAAAATGAAGATATTAGATTTTAATCAGTTTGTTAGTATGTACCTATTCACAATGCTCTGGAAGAACAAAGGTATCACTTTCATCAGTCCAGGGTCTACTGGTGGAGTCAATGGCAAAGAAACCACAACTCTCTCTCCTGATTGTAGAATTAGGATCATTGTAGATAGTTTTAAAACATTGGACATCAAGAATGAAAATACTAAGTCATCTAAAATCAACTTCATAGATGTCATGTATAGTCCCACAGTAATCTAACTACAAGAACTACAAGGAGAGAAAATTGGTATCAGAAGCACTTTCTCAGCTATCTTGTACAAAGTTAGCCATGACTCCACAATCATATGTGACTCTCCTTGAATCGATGCGTTGCACATAAGAATGTTGTCCATGTGACGACAATGCACTATAAGTTTTGTACTACAAAAGAACATGATTAAAATAATGAGGATGCATTTTGTAGTGATTGTGATCATAAATACCCAAATTAAGTAGAAAGGTTAAAAGCTTACACGTAGCATACATCCGACTACAAGCTCCTACTATCGATCTGGTTACATCCTCTCCATCATGTTCAACTTCACGAAGAGCTTCTTGTAGCCAATCATGAGACATGTGTCTGGGGAGAAGAGAAATGTCCAATGGATATGGCACCCTCTGCCTATGCATGACTCTAAATCTCACCCTCTCATTTATTCTTTTTGCTTTGGCCTCTTCATATCTCTCCACCCATCTTTGCATCTTGGGACTATTGAGGACACAAGATTTATTGAATTTCTCTCTTTGCTCTTTGCTCATATTTCTTTCAACCCCTTTACCTTGGGGAACATCTGCCATGACATGATCATTGTCCCTAATGTTCCAAGCATGTGGCATATTGGGATCCATGGATGCAAGAAACTCTATAATGTATACTAATGACTCTTGCACAAGCCATCCCCTACCATGCTTGCTTCGGGCATACCTCTTTGTCTTTCAAATCCCTTCAAGGTTTTCATAAACCGTTCAAGAAAAAACATTCAACAACTATGAACACTTCCTACAATTGTGGCCTCATCAACTACATGTACAAGCAAGTGCACCTGAGTCATCATAATGCTTGAGGGAAAGTGCTTCTCAAGTAGGCACAAAGGTTCAATGGAGTCCACCTTAGCCCTCTTGATGCTCGATACAGAGATGTCTTTTTTTGAGATCCACCTATTCCACACGCACTTGTAAGATTCAATATTTTATACCCATCATTTAAAATTGTATGAAATATAATGAAGGTGATATGATAGTAAGAATACCTAAAATTCCACTGATCTTGTAGATAGAGGTTCTAACATCTTCTGATAAGCATCCTCTCATTGTAATTGGGAGGATAAACTACCCAAGCAATAAAGGAGTTATAACAATGTGTCACAATCATATAAGCTAATTACACAAAAGCATCAAAATCTTAGTTCTACTCTTCTTCCAAGCTAACATGTAGAATACATGTAAGACCTTGTGCCAATCATGGGACTTGAGACCACTGAGCTTATTGTCCCTTGTAAATGCTCCCCTTAGGCAACGCATGTTTTCCATGTGTGTCTAAAAAGATGCAATATACACCTTTACTCTTGCCTCCTCTACTTTGGAAAGAATCCATGGTGCCTTTGGGAGAACAATTTATGGAGCACGCTCTTGGGTTCCTGAACCACCCTCTTGAGTTGTAGAACCATGCTCTTGAGTTCTACACACACACTCTTGGGGCCACAAGTGAGGCATCCTACCCATGTCGTGCAAGTATTATTGCACTCCCTTGTGTCTTTGTCACCAACCAAGTGTGCTCAAATAGAATCCCCCACATTCTTGAAGAATCCAAGAGGTGATTGATTTGTAACTCGCCCCAATATGGAAGCTCATGAAAGATAGACATCTGGTCCATACCAAGATGAGGCTCGTCGTTATTAGCTCTCCAATCCCGAATCATGCCAGTCACTTACCTTCCTATGGACTGGTGGTGGTGGATCAAGTTGACCTTCATGTGCAAGATGATCAAGCATAAGATATTGAGCATGACCTTCACAAACCATCTTCCTCATCATATGTTTGGAGTGTCGCGCATTCAAACTAGGGCCACAACACTGGATCGTTTGCACACTATTTTAAGGAGCATTTTCGAAATTGCAAGCATGACAATAAAGATGTGAAATAGTTGAAAGATCATTTGGAGAAGGCCTCTTGGCATGAGGGCTTCCGGTTGGACACCTATAACGGCTAGAAAGTTGAATTTAGCTTTGTTTTTGCATCGCTATTTTCTTTTCACTTTAAGAGAATCTGATTTTATCATAGCTCGAGTCCCCTGCTCCCTTTAAAATGAGGATCGGCATCGACATAGTAGGGAGGAGCAGAAATTGGCTCGTAGCTAGCGCCTTAAGCGCTAGCTCTACAGTAGTGATGGGTGTAGGAACTCTTCTCCTCTCTTCTCCCCTCTCTTATTTCCTCTCCTTCGTCTCTTTTCTCCTCTCTTTTTCCTCCCTCTTTCCCCTCTCTTCTCTCCTCTCTTTTCCTCTCTCTTCCTCTCTTTTCCCCTCTTTTCTCCTCTCTCTCCTTTCTCCTCTGTTCCTCTCTTTCCCGTCTCTCTTTTCCTCTCTTTTCCTTCTCTCTTTCATCCTCTCTTCCCATCTCTTTTCCTTTCTGTCCTTCTCTCTTTTTCTCTTTTTTCCTCTCTTTCCCTCTCTCTTTCCCTCTCTTTTCCCCTCTCTTCTCTTCCCTCTCTTTCCTTCTCTCTTTTCCTCCTCTCATTTCCTCTCTTTCATCCTCTCTTCCCCTCTCTTTTCCTTCTCTCTTTTCCTCCTCTCTTTCCTCCTCTCCTTTCCTCTCTTTTCCTCTCTCTTTTCCTTTCTCTTTTCCTCTCTTTCCTTCTCCCTTTTAGCCTCTCTTCCTCTCTTTCATCCTCTTCTCTCTTTTCCTCTCTTTTCCTCTCTTTTCCTCTCTCTTTTCCTTTCTCTTTTCCTCTCTTTCCTTCTCTCTTTCATTCTCTCTTCCTCTCTTTCATCCTCTTCTCTCTTTTCCTCTCTTTTCCTCTCTTTTCTTCCCTCTCTTCCCTTATCTCTTTTCCTTCTCTCTTTTCCTCTTTTTCATCCTCTCTTCCCCTCTCTTTTCCTTCTCTCTTTTCCTCCTCTCTTGCCTTCTCTCCTTCCCTCTCTCTCCTTATCTCTTTCATTATCTCTTTTCCTCTTCTTTTCCCCTCTCTTTTCTCCTCTCTTTCATTCTCTCTTTTCCTCTCTTTCAATATCTCTTTTCCTCTCTTTCAATTCTCTCTTTTCCTCTTCTTTTCCCCTCTCTTGTTTCCTCTCTTTTCCTCTCTTTCATTCTCTCTTCCTCTCTTTTCCCCTCCTCTTCCCTCTCTTTCCTTGTCTCTTTTCCTCCAACAGCACAGGCGAGTCATGGAAAATGACAACGACTCATGAGTTGTCATTTGTAACAAGCTATTATGATTTTTCACGTCGTAAATATTGATCAATTTTACAATCTTTTGGAGACATTAATGAGAACTATTTTCATAACTTTTACAAAATAAGAATAGTTTCAAACTTTTGAAAAATGAGTGAAAAATGTACATATTGCTAATTGAAAGATGAAAAAGTTTCTACTTTTCACATCAAATGACAAATTGAAAAAACAAGATCAATGATATGATTTAATATTCTTTGAAACTACTAATAATTCATGCATGTCTATGTAAAGTATAATACATTACTTACTTAGAATTACAAAAATGTGCTTTTTCTTCTATGGAAACTTCATCCCAAATTGAAGATTATCCTTATCATTGAATTAGAGAATATATGTGGTGTTAAGATAAGTAGGTATATGTTCTCCATAGACAAAGAAGAGGCTTCTTGAAAGAAAATATTTCAATGGATGTAGAAAGAAAATCAAATATCGGAATGGTCAAATTTTAGATGATTGTGAGTAGTATAATTTAGTGGTTTACTTTAATTTGATCTAAATATGAATCATGAAGATGAAAACTATTGTCCTTCATTTTCCTCCTCCGTTTCCTTCCTCCTTTTATTTATTTTTTAGCTTTTTTCTTTTTTCATAAAAGTACTAGTTTTTTAAAATGTTTGACATGAAGTGTATATTTTGTCCCTCTAATTTTGACAAAATGCACATTTTTTGGAGTTGACTTGTTGTTTGCATGATTTTGTTGTCGTTTTTTACAACTCGGTGTTCTCTCTTTTCCTCTCTTTCATCCTCTCTTCCCCTCTCTTTTCCTCCTCTCTTTCCTTCTCTCCTTCCCTCTCTTTTTGTCTCTTTTCCTCTCTCTTTTCCTTTCTCTTTTCCTGTCTTTCCTTCCCTCTTTCATCCTCTCTTTCATCCTCTTATCTCTTTTCCTCTCCCTTTTCATTTCTCTCTTTCATCCTCTCTTCCTCTCTTTCATCATATACACTTTTCTTTTCTTTCCTTCTCTCTTTTCCTCTCTTTTCCTCTCTTTCCTTCTCTCTTTTCCTCTCTTTTCCCCTCTCTTCTCTTCCCTCTCTTTCCTTCTCTCTTTTCCTCCTCTTTTTCCTCTCTTTTATCCTCTCTTCCCCTCTCTTTTCCTTCTCTCTTTTCCTCCTCTCTTTCCTTCTCTCTTTTCCTCTCTTTCCTTATCTCTTTCATTCTCTCTTTTCCTCTTCTTTTCCCCTCTTTTCCCATCTTTTCCTCTCTTTCACCCTCTCTTTTCCTCTCTTTCATTGTCTCTTTTACTCTCTTTCACTCTCTTTCATTCTCTCTTTTCCTGTTCTTTCCCCCTTTCTTTTTTCCTTTCTTTCATCCTCTCTTCCTTTCTTTTCCCCTCTCTTTTCCTCTCTTTCATTCTCTCTTTTCCCCTTTCTTTTCCCCTCGCTCTTTTCCTCTTTGTCATCTCTCTTCTTCCTATTATCCTCCACCTCTTTTTTCTTTTGCTCCTTAACCATATTTGGTTCTTTTTCAAAAAATAGATTCTAAATGGAATGCCCTTCTCCACGAGTGTCTTCCCAAAACCCCAACCTAGTTCCCCACATTGGAGTGATTCGGGACTTCCAAACTCTACTCTCACATGTACAGAGAAGATTGTACACGATACAGAATGGGTGAAGTATAACGTCAAAGAGTGTGCATGTGGGTGGGGTCCTGATCGATTGTGCATGGAGTGGGGTGGACTGAGGTAGGCACAAAACAACCTACAAGATCTCTATAAGCTTTGGAGAGATAGCTCTACAACCAACTATATAGCAAGGATGATAGTATAAAGTACATAATGGATTGTGTAGATGTCTTCTTGGACTCCAAGTACATAATCCAAGAAGACTATGATTATATATATTAGAAGAAGTGGAAGATGAGGTCCCGAGTGACCCATCTAGCGGTGAGGAGGAGGAAAGTATCTTGGATTGTAATGCAGAGTAGTAGACCTCCTCCTCTATTTTGGCATTTTTGGAGAATGTCTCTTTTGGAGACAGATTTTGCTTAACAATACTATTTTTGCGATATTTTTTGTATGTGAGAACTCTTGTTTAACAATACTATTTTTTGCGATATTTTTTTAATATGAAAAATCTCTTCGATTCCACTTGTCTTAGGTAAATAATTGTCTTTTCATAATTATCTTCAGTAAATGATTGTCTTTTCATAATTTTATAGATTGAATTTGAGTTTGAAGTAATAAATTATCCTTTAAGTAAATTGTCTTTCTACTTCTTACCTACTCTTGGGTTTGTTTTTATTTTCATGTTTGTGTCTACGTTTGTCAAAACCCCCCAAATGAGACATGGCATCACATCACACATCTGAATAGTATGAAACCCCTCGTAGGAGGAGACATCATGATATGTACTCTCTAGAGGACTTTCATTCTCCTCAGCCAACTCCTTAGGGGTGTATCCCTGTGCGACTACTCCTAGGCCAACTCCTCTCGGGACTACCACTGCGACTGAATCTACGCTTGGTCGCCTTCCCACAAATGAAGAGACAAATCACGCATTATGCATAGGAGCAAGGCCATGATTTATTGAGATGGATGTGTAGAGAGTGGCAGTCGATTGGGCTGTGGTGGCTGCTCACTTGGTATAAGTCTACTCCAACTTGTAATCTCACTTTTTAAATTATTTTATTCTTTAAGTTCCAATCTATTTTAAAATTAAAATGGTTTCACTCTTAGGGTGCAAGCTCAAATGTCCCATCAGCGAAGGCAAGCAGTGACGAGGAGGAGAAAATTCTCAGGGGATTTGGCTTAAACAATGTCAACGAGGGCCACGGCGATGACGAGGATGATGATGACGTATTGGATGAGCAGTAGTAGTAGTAGTTTGTATATACTTTGGCATGTACATGCTTTGTCTGTCATCTCATTTGAGCTATTTTGTATCACCCTTTTTGAAAGGGAAATTTGGTAGCAAACAAGGTTGTATGTACTTCGGCATGTATATGCTTTTGTCTGTCGGCTCATTTGAGTGATTTTGTATCAGCCTTTTCATAAGGGAAATTTTATAATAAACAAGGTTTGAGAGTTTTATCTTGCCCATTTGCTTGTAAACATTCTTTTGTAATGCAAAAAAAATAAACATTAGTGGGGCAACATGGGGCCAGAACAAGCCCTGTTTTGCCCCACTAAAGTTTTTTTAAAGTTTTAATAAAGGTCAGTATATAGTGACGCTTTACTGGTGTCTATATATACCGACCTTTAGCAGTGTCAATATATATCGACGCTTATATACCGATGCACAATTTTTGACACTAATAGCGACTTAAATAGCAACCTTTTTGCCCTTTCAAAAAACTTTAAGTGTAAAAAAGGTCGGTATTTGTGTCAAAAAACGGCCTACACCTTGTAGTGAATGCTCCAAACACATTGCCATCTTTCACTTTTTAAGATGCTTCAGTTTGGGGTTGGATTATATTTGATAGAGTAAGAAGGAGCTCGTTGTTGAGAAGAAGTTGTTACGCCATAAAAATCTAAATATCTCCTAAATTTATATTGGCTCTCTTTTAATGAATGAGAAGAGAACAAAAATAACGTGTTGATCACAGTGCCGATGATTAGGATATAACTTTTTCTCTTTGAACTTTCAAATCATCAGGGCTGAGATTACGTGATTGATATATTGCTTTCAATTTTCAAGTGTTTCAAGATAAACTCCTTTGAGTTTTCAATGGCTTGTTACTGAACCTTTAAAAAATGTTGTGTCGACCAAAGTGGCAAGGATGAGGATATAACTGTGAGCCCTTTGCCTTGCCCCAACATGTTTCTTCTATTTCTTCTATAGAAATTGCCACAACAAAATCATTATGAAGGTCATTGGCAAACATTGAATATATCAAAAGGAAGTTGGGTGCTAATGCAACCTGAGAGGAGAGGGAAAACACAATCCCACAATGGATTTTGGACATCTTGGAAGGGTATAGTGAGAGATTTTAAAATGATGTACGAGAAAAAATCAAAATTTGAAATCTTGATTCAGCATGTGTACATACATAAAGAGCTTATCTTGGTGGATAATCCAAAGTATCTTCTGCCAAATAGACCAAATTGTAAGTGACCTCTTTGAGAATTTGTATAACATTACCTAACATTTTTCCCTTTTATTTGTTTCACTCATTTTTACCTTCCCTTTAGATATATACCCTTCATCTTATGAGCAATGGCAACCAATGGAATGCCGTCTACGATTTATGGATATGATTCATGGGTCTATAGGGGAATTTCAACATGCAGGCCAATATGGAATGCAACTTGCCCAATCAGGTATCTTTTTCTATGATCAATATTATCAATTATTGGACAAGGCCAACACACATGCTTTGTTGAAGAAATTAGACCTCCTAGCATAGAACACCATTGATTGACCAATTCCTAATGGTAATGTGACAAAGAGCTATAGAGCCAAATTGTTTACAAGTATATAGTGTTCCTTATGGCCAGGAATTGCAGCTAGAATATGTAGAATAAATATTTGCTTGCCAATCATAGTCTTTGTTGAGCTATTCAGTCATTTGCCAATAAAAGTTTGTAAAACAATGCTCCATTATAAGGCTAAGGGCACAAAGGATATTTTAAACTTCTCAAATGATGATTGGGATAGAATAACATTCAACTCAGTATATTGTGAGGTTCTTCATTGCTCAGTACAATTCAAGTACATGGTTGCAACTCACGATTTCATATTTTCCTTTTATTATAAACGGAGTAAGCTCATTGGAAATGAACTTATTTCCTTAGATTAGTATTCGAACTCACTTGTAACCGACAATTAATCAATCAACATTATGGTTAACAAGAATGGAAACTTAGTGAGTGTCATATCACTCAAATAAAAATGTACATTTGCACAATTACACCACAACATTCATGTGGAAGCTGAAGGAAATGGCTCAACAGGATTTGCATTCATACTCAACAACAAGAAGGTAATATTTAGTGAGTTAATTTAGTTAAATATATAATTTTTATTAATTAGCCCTAGTGATTTGTTAACACCTATTGTTAACAAATTCTTTGAAGAAGGGAAAGTAGAATTCAATGCAGAGAGATCCATCATGAAGTTATTCAGATACATCAAATTTGATAATTATAAGTACTCATAATTATTTTTTTCTTTGCATTTAAAAATCTAGGGAAGTACTGTGTTTCTAAACTATTTTGAAAGTTAAATTTTAGGATATTTGTTTCTCTGTCCTAATAAGTGAGTGCTTTTCAGGTAGCCCTTTTATTCGACAATCGATTCAATGGAGTCATGGGATCGAAGCTATTTTGCCATCATCTGTATAATAGACACTACCACAACTTGGAAGGGGGACATAGTGGACTAGTCATTCTTTGTAAACTATAATGAGGAGTAAGAATAGCGGGTCAACATTTACTTGGGTGTAGCCAATCGTGGAGCAATTTTTTAGGCCATTTTGAGTTGCGATGTGACTCGCTCTTGGGTAAGATTTTGAATTTTGCATGGACCCATGCTCTTGCCAAAAATTTTCCCAACGTCATCATGCTGCACTGGCATAATAATGAGCTGCAACATATTTATTTTGAACACCACAAAGCTTGACACAAGATAACCCTACACTACATCATGCATCTTTGCACTACTTCATGTAGCGAAGTCTCTAGCCTGGCCATCTATCATAGCGTAGAATTTTGCCGTAGCTTTGCCACCTGTCACTGGGTAGTGCATCCATGCAGATCATGAAAATTAAAGGTTGGCTTGGAGAGACCACTGTGTTGGTTCTTGGAGTAATAATGAGACACAATCTATCATTTTGAACACCACCATAGCACAGTATATGGTCTGACCATCGATCATTGCACAGCTTTCTATCACTGGGCAACGTGCCCATGCAAATCATGAAATTCAAGGTTGGCTTGGAGAGACCACCGCACTGGTTCTTGGTGTAATAATGAGATGCAATCTATCATTTTGAACACCACCATAGCACAGTCTTTGGCTTGACCACTTGTCATCTCCTAGAATTAAAGGTTGGCTTGGAGAGACCACCGCGTTGGCTCTTGGATTTGTGGCTCCATTACCTATTTTTATGTATTACAAGAGGAGATCTATGACGACCACTACACTGGCAAATAGAAGGAGATCTATGACAACCACCATGCTAGTTCTTGGAGTTATATATTTGTGTACCAAGTAAAATACAACAAAGGAAAATGTAATTGACGATATGGCCTGTGAGGGGTCCCCTCTAGGGGCAAGGGCCATATTGAAATGCCATATCTATCAACTAGCATCTTGGATATTGTATAATGCATGTCGATATGGCCCTCGCTCCTAGAGGTGACCCCTCAAGGGACATACCATCAATTGCGTTTTCTAAAAGTTTAATTGTATTTTTCTAGATGTATCTCCATGCAACCACAACGATGGGTTATTGAGTTATTTTAGCGCTATTTTGGTCATCCTAAACCAAGGAAATTATAGTCCTAATTTATTGGTATTTTATTCCTTGCTGTAGTAAATCCTAAATGAGGGCAAAAGTATTCCAAGCCATTGCGATGACTGGAGGCCCGATGGTGCCATCTAGATAATCAACTACAATTCATCGAGTGAAAATTGAGCAAAACAAAACACGTCTACATCCAATAACAAGTTATATATAAACTATCAACAACCTATACTGAGCAAAAATTGATTAGATGATCTTACATTTATAAAAACTTGGCAATTGATTAGAGCCTTAGAGGCCAAAATATTACATCTAGCGACCATAACAACTCAAATATAAAAGTTAACAATAGTGCATAGTGAGAGCCTTAAATTGAACAAAAGAGATTACATAAATGTTAAAACTCAACAACTACTACGAGCATTAGAGACCAAAAGATTACATTGAGTGAGCCAAAATATCACTGAGAGCCTTAGAGGCCAAAAGATTACATCTAGCCATTGCTGAGTGGTTATGAGCCTCATTGAGCAAGATCAAATTTGTACAACTTAGTATTGTTGCCATCCCTCCCAAGTTGTTGCATTAAAATATTTTAGGGAGCCAATAGAGGAAACGATGAAGAGTCCAATGACCATGCACATTGCCAAGACTTAGATTATATCCCCCCCAACAAGGCGAGAGTACTCTATTGTGAAAATCTTGATGCCTTCATTGATGTCTAGGGGGAACCCATACAACCCAGTGATACAAAGGCCCTCTGATTCAAGATGTTTTTGCATCATTGCTAGCTCTTTCTCCACGATGTCCCCATCTATTCTTATGTCTTCAAGCCTATCCTAAAGCTCCTTAATATGCTTCTCTACTTCTTCTCTTCTATGCCTTTCCATATCGACCATTTTTGCAATGGCTCAGCTTGCTCTAGTGCCTGCAAGCCCTCGCTTCTATGTCCTCTACCTTGGCTTCTTCACCCTTCCTGACAATTATCTCAAGTTGCATTGCCTTTGCTGCATTAGTGACTTTGTCTTATAGAAAAGTCAACTTATGAGACATCTTCTTATTGTATTGCTCAAAAATCCCTTTGAGGGTAGATGTCATCAGGTGCATTGCAACTTTAGGGAACTGAGATGACTATTTGGATATGCCATCCATGCAATTCTTCAAGTTTGATATCACACTCTTGGAAATCTCCCTTGAGAAAGAGACATCATATCCTTTTAGTTCACTCTACTGTTGCTTGTACCTGCTAGAAATTCATGGTTCCTCTCGTATCAAGAAAAAGTTAATTGTCTTCTTCAACACATCTTGGAGGTCTATTGGCAAGCTAGAAAGCTTGACTCCACCATCTTTACTAATCTGAGCATTGGTGTATGCTTCTAGAATATCTCGTCTATTCCACTGCTTCTCCAAGAAGTGTGCTTGCAAATTGCCTCCAAGGATGCCTAGCACATTTTCAATCATGCTTTCATTAATGGTAATATTCTGACCTTGACAAACTATTTGTCCCTCGTTTTGGTTCACCTCTTATACCAACTTGGTGAAGTTGCTGAGAGCATACAAATTGGTCTTTGGAAGAGCGAGTGAGGAGCTCCTAGATCATTATTTCAAGATCAGGGGAGGAGAGGCTCTCGAACATTGCTACAGAGGGGAAGAAAAGATTGTGTGAGGAGCTCCCGAAGCATGCAGAGGGGGAGAAAAGATTTTGTGAGGAGCTTTCAAACTATGCAGACATGTTTTGGAGCTCAGTGTGTCCTAGGGGATCCATTATGAGAGGGGATAGAAGTTGGAGGAAGAGTGCAAGGGAGAAAGAAATGGTCGAGAGGGATAGAAGACAAAGCAATGAAGGAAATGGAATAGTGAAAGCTTAAGTTTGTAGTTAGATTGCAAGGGAGAAAGAAACAGTCAAGAGGGATAGAAGACAAAATAGTGAAGGCAATAGAATAGTGGAGGCTTAAGTTCGTAGCCCAACTACAAGAACTGTCAAGGTGAGGGCCACCATGATGGTTGGCCTGAATTTTGATTAATTCAAGGAAGCAGTACTACCTTGCATGGTAATGAGTGATTACAGGTGATTAGGCTTCATGATTTATCTCTACATGGTAATGAGTGATTAGAGGTGAGATTCCACCAAGATGTAGTTAATTACCAGCCACAACAGTAGCCAATAATTACTCACTTGCCAGTTACCACCCGTGAGCCAGCTACCACTGCCGGGCTTGCTATGCATGATTAGTAGAGTGTAGTTAATTATGAGTCACCAGGCTGGCATGTTCAATAGAGTGCATGGTACTAAGTGATTAGAGATGATTAGGCTTCATGATTTACTTTTGTGTTAATTACTGCCCGGTGGTGGTGTCTCTCATCAGCCACATCTGTGGTGGCTAAGATTCCACTAGGCTGGCATTTAATTACCAACCACTGCAATGGCGAACAGCTACTCACCTACTAGTTACCACAAGCTTGCAAGTGTGTTATTCGAACTTGCACGCATCTGATAGACATCCCCCTTTGCACACATGTCAATCAAACATGTGTTGAATCACATGAAAATTATTGTGCCCATCAAATGTGGTTTGGATGGTTGATCACACATTGAACCATGTTTTTTACCTAGTGTTATGCACAATCATCAAAAAACATGCCTCGAGGTGTGTTATTGAACCTGCACGTATCCGATGGGCATCCCCCATTGCATGCACGTCAATCCCACCTATTTTGAGGCTGTAGCAAAGTATAATGCCCATCTCATGTGGTCTGTATGGTCAATCTTGCATTAAACCATGTTTTTCACCTAGTGTCATGGATTAAACCATGCTCGATCATGCATTAAGCCATGGATAATAGTCAAAAAAACATGCTTATAGATGTGTTAGTCAAACCTGTACGTATCCATTGAACATCCCCCTTTGCACACATGGTAATCTCCACACATGTTAATCTCACCTATGTTGAGCTATGTGCAAATGATAGTGCCCATCAGATGTGGTTCACATGCTCGATCACACATTAAACCATGTTTTTGACCTAGTGTCAGGCATAATCATTAAAAAGCACGCCTTGGTGTGTTATTGAAACCTATACATATCGGATGGGAATTCCCCTTTTCATGGACATCAATACCATCTCTGTTGAGGTAGGTGCAAAGTATTGTGCCCATCGGATGTGGTTCGTATGGTCAATCACTCATGAAACCATGTTTTTCACTTAGTGTCCTACAAATTAAATAAAAAACCCGCTTCTAGGTGTGCTCTTCACACATGCATGTATCTGATGGGCACCCCACTTTGCCTGCATGTCAATCACACCTATTTTGAGGCACATTCAAAGTGTTATGCCGATTGAATATGGTTCACATGATCGATCATGCATTAAAACATGTTTTTCACCTAGTGTCGGGCATACTCGTCAAAGAACACGCCTCGTGGTGTGTTATTCAAACATGCATGTATCGGATTGGCACCCCCTTTGCATGCACGTGAATACCATCTATGTTGGTGTAGGTGCACAATATCTTGACCATCATATGTGGTTTGTATGGTCGATCATGCATTAAACCATGTTTTTCACCTAGTATCATACACAATCATGAAAAAACACGCCTCGAGGTGTGTCATTTGAACTTGCACATATCTTATGGGAATCCCCTTTTGAACCCATGTCAGTCCCACTTATGTTGAGTCACATACAAAGTATTTTTCCCATAGAATATGGTTCACATGGTCGATCACCCATCTAACCATGTTTTTTCACCTAGTGTCATATGCAAAATCATCAAGAAACACGCTCTGAGGTGTGTTATTTGAAGATGCACATATCCAATGGGAATTCCCCTTTGTACACACATAAATACCATTTATTTTGAGGTAGTGAAAAGTATCTTTCCCATCATATGTGGTTTGTATGGTTGATCACACATGACACCATGTTTTTCACCTCTCTTTCACCTAGTGTCCTACACAATCGTAAAAAAACCCCCTTCAAGGTATGTTATTCGCACACGCCCATATCCGATGAGCACCATGATTTGCACACACACAATCCCACCTATCACATGGTCAATCACCCATCAAACCATGTTTTTCACCTTAGAGTGTCATGCACAATCGTCAAAAAACACGCTCCAAGGGGTGTTACTCGAAGGTGCATGTAGTTGATGGGCATTCTGATTTGCACACATGTGAATCCTACCTATTTTGAGACACATGAAAATCATCATGCCTATCGGATGCCCGAGGGGTCCACTAGGTTTTATCGTATGGTACCACGTGAGTGTAAGGGAGGGGGGTTATATAAGGGAAGGAAGGTACATTTTATAAGGTAAGGTCTTGTAAATAGGGGGTAGATAAGGGGAACTTTCATATATTTATTACACGCAAGTGACGTCTCCTTATTACTACTAGTGAATCCCCCATGATTGGATGTGGTGCATATGGTTGATCATGCATGAACCCATGTTTTTCACCTAGTGTCCTACACAATCTTTAAAAAACCCACTTCCAGGTGTTTTATTGAACTTGAACGTATCTGATAGGCATCCCCCTTTGCATGCATGTCAATAGAACCTATTTTGATGTAGGTGTAAAGTATTGTGCCCATCTGATATGGTTCATATAGATGATCACCCATCAAACGATGTTTTTTCACCTAGTGTCATGTATAATCGTCAAAAAACACACTTCGTGCCCATCAGATATGGTTCTTATGGTCGATCACACATGAAACCATTTTTTTTACCCAATGTCCTTTGCACATGGATCAATCCAAATTAATTTAAGGCAGTTGAAAAGTATCGTGTCCATCAAATGTGGTTTGCATGGTCAATTACGAATTAAACCATGTTTTTCACCTAGTGTCATGCATAATCATTAAAAAACATGCCTCCAGGTGTGCTTTTCAAACCTACATACATCCGATGGGCATACCCCTTTGCACATGCCTCAATACCACCTATGTCAAGGCACATGCAAAGTATCAAGCCCATGTCATATGGTTTGCATGGTCAGTCACCATTCAAAACATGTTTTTTCACTTAATGTCATGCATAATCGTCAAGAAACACACCTCAAGGTGTGTTATTCAAATGTGCACGTATCCAATGGGTATCCCACTTTGCACACATGTCAATACCACCTATGTGGAGGCACATGCCCATCAGATGTGGTTCGTATGGTCAATCACCCATCAAAGCATGTTTTTCACGTGTCATGTAGAATCGTCAAAAAAGGCACTCTGAGGTGTGTTATTTGAAGGTGCTCTGAGGTGTGTTATTCTAAGGCACACATCAAAGGTTGAGGCAGGTGCAAAGTATCATGCCCATCGGATATGTTTTGCATGGTTGATCACCCATCAAACCATGTTTTTCACGTTAGAGTGTCATGTGCAATTGACATCAAAAAACACACTTCGAGGTGTGTGATTCATTTGCACATGTATCCGATCGGCATCCGATGTGCCTAGCTTTTCTCTCCCCCACACTCTATTTCACTGGTTTCACTAGTCTTCCCTCCATTCAACATAGTTTTTCTTTCATACGAACAAATCTCCCTCCCCACCTCTAGGTCCTACGGCAAACCCCTTCCTTTCGAGGTATGTGTTTCTCTTCTTTTTCTTTCTTTTCAAAGTTCATGCTTTCTAAATTATTCTTTTTCTTTGTTTTCCTCTACTTGCCTTCAAGTTATACTCTAGTTTCCCTTTCTTTTTCCTCTAAGAAGAAGCATAAGGGATAGAAAGATATAGTAAAGAACCATCAAGTTTTGCTTTACCTACTAGTTTTTTTACATAGTTGAGGACTAGGTTGAGTTAGGGCAAGCTATATATAGCTCTAACACTTGCTTGGCAACACCAATATCCGAATGAAGAATAAGGCTCTCGATTTCACTACCGATTCTTTTTGTACTTTAAACTTTCATGTGGAGTTACACGAGTTGATAATTAAAAAGCATTGACTAGGTATGGTACCACTAATATTCCTCCACATTATCATACAATATGTCTTCTTTTGATGAATGATTATGAACACAACAGCACAAGAAGCAAGCACCAAGTAATCATTGTGAATGTGTCTAGGGGGTTTCTTGGTCTCTTGCTACTGTTGCTACAGGTATGAGTGATTGCCAGACGCTGAAAGAAATCGCTCTGCCACCATCCTCAAATTCTCTGGCAGTGAGATTGCTGTGAGAGTGGAGACATAGAAAAGATCTCAGATATAACTGAGGATCTCGACTGGTCTTCTATAAAGTAGGAGTTGCCTCAACTAGCTTAAGTTTTGAGATCCAAAAAGGTACAAGGTGGGGCAAGAAAAATTGTAATATACCCCTGATGCACCATTCCATCGCTAAAGCCTTCCAGGTGGTTTGCAAAGGGCAGGCAGCTTGATTCTCGATGCAACACAAAAGATAGAAGTTTAGCACTGGTGAAGCTGGCAGTGTTGACGAAATGTGTCAAGTGAAGATGGACTTGCTGTTGCTGACCTTCTTTGTGTCTAGAAATTATCTTCATCTATCAATATCTTCACATCAAGAAATTCATGTGGCCACCTATCCATGGGTAAACTTCCAAACTAGCCACAGCCCACAAGAGGGCAGAACTGAAGCATGGATATAAGAATCGAAACACTATAAAATTAGATCTTGTTTATGTCTTCATCCTTGAACTCTACATAATCATCGCCAACCCCCTTGTTCTCCTCATAGTCACAAAATCCAACACAGATGATATCGGCCAGCTTGGGCTCTACGTTAGTCACACAAGTCATTTGTCGTTGTTAGTTATCGATGGCAAGAGCGTTCTTCGTTGGATCCAATTTGTTGTGTGTGCCTATTAGTCATCTTCATCATAAATGGCCTACTTCCTTCTGATTGAACATCTACTGTTCTACACACTATATTTGTTCAAGCATGTGTGGAGTTCTATGGGTTGTTGCTCATTCCATCCATTGACAGCGAGATTCATGAAGTCATGAACATTGATTGTTATATGTGCAACTGGTTGAAAGTTTCTATTACAATATATCAAGCTCTTTTGTGTGGTTCATACCGATTCCGATTTCAACTAGATAGGGTTGACTTTATCTACCGTAGCGCATATATTGTTAGGCATAGGAAATTCAAATTCAGGTCTACCCCATTGATTATTTGAGGTCATCTTACTTTAGTGCAGTGCCTTGGCAACTCGTTGCTAAGAGCAACTCGCAAACTAGAATGAGTTGTGAAGTAGCCAATGACAAACATATTAAAAGTCATCCAAAAGGGGCCTCCATCAAGCTTCACAGTAGTGTTTTCTCATTCTGCTTCCAACTGTTTCATAATCATTGCTTGGCTCATCCTTCTCCCATCCCCATGGGATTAATCAAGTTGAAGTCAATCTTTCTTACAAGACCATAGATTGGACTTGCAAACGTTAAGTTTAGTTTTGCTAAAGAAGACTTTAACTACCAAACCAATCGCAATTAATTTTATCAATTAATGTGTGTGTTGTTTTGAGTCGCTTTCATTATGACCAAAAATAGAGTGATTATTCTTTTTTACTTGGTTTCGACACTAACATCAAATATTCTTTTGAAATTCCACGGACAAGTGGATGCATAGTAGCTAGACTGTATTTGATAACTAGAAAGACATAGTTTACATTCCATGTAAGTATGACATTGCCAAATAGCTTTACTTCTATGCAACACATCCAGGTTTGGATGTGCTTTCCCACATCCTGCACCTCCAACATTGGTAGTGAAAGTTTGCAAAATGGGGAAAAGGCACATTCCCCTATGATTATAAACTTACGGAGAGAGTTGTGCCGACTCTCTGCCATACATCATGTATGTTTTTTTTTTCCATTTTTTATCCCCATTCCACACTCTTCCCTATCCTTGAACACATATTCTAATGTTCATGTATTGTTAAGCTAATTTGTATCTCTTTTGCTTACTAGTGGAATGTTCTAATGCTTTTCTTTCATTTGATTAAAACAATAGATCTTTCCTTGTTTCAATCGACATCATCCTCTTGACATATCTTTTCACAACATCGAATCCTGCACATGAAGAGTTTGCTTTAGATAATAACTTTTTTTGGCAATTGGCAGTAACCTTCAACATTCAGAAGCCCCATCTGCAAAACATCATTCCACTTGTAGAACACATTTTTTTTCTTCTTTTTCTTTCTATCTAGTAGATAATGTTATCTTTTCACCGGCAGGCATAAAGCCCGTTGGCAAGCATAAAGCCCATTTGGTAGGCATAAAGCTTGTTTAGCAAGCAAAAAGCCCATTTGGTAGGCAAAAAGTCATTTCCATAGGCAAAGTTATTTTTTATGGAATAGCTTTTTTGGCATTATATATTCTTGCATTTTCTTGTAGAACAACTTTTTTGGCAATCGATACCAAAAAAACTATTCAATCTGCCAAAAAATCTATTTCGCAAAACTATTATTGTCAAAAAAGTTGTTCTACTAAAAAAGCTAGTTCGCAAAACTATATACTATCAAAAAAGCTATTATGCCAGCGATCTTGCAAACTTACATATCGATAATGTGCAACGGCCATCTTGTCCAAGCCACAGTCCTTGCCATTTCTTTATTCTCATTCTTTCTCTTTTTCCTTCATCCAAATAGAGGATTTTCAATGTATTTTTTCATGCTTATAGAAAGTCAAAGGAACCTATATGATTGGCATGTGCGAGATATTGATTTTTCAAATTACAATACAAATATGACTACTAATATTCAGGTAATATACTAGTGTTCTATCAATTTGCAAGACTTCTTTGCAATACTATTGGACTCTAATATTCTCGATGTTGCTTCAATCTGATTTCTTACAACATTCCTCTCTTTTGATGCATGTTCTCGATGGGAGGTAAAGATTTGGAATCATCAGTAGACATAGCCGAGTTGGATACAAGGTTGAAGGATGACATTCGATATAATTGTAGACCATGACAATATTATTTAGGCTGCATTCAAGGATGAGTTATGAGCTCTTGTGAATCTAGTTTTATTCATTGGGCTTCAATTTCCAAAAGGCGGCAAATATTTGAATGTCACCAAGGCAATAATAAAACACCACCGCTGACATTTGAAGGGAGGATCGGCTCCTAAAGGACCTTGTGCATGTTCATATTTTTTTCACTCTATTTTTTCCTTTAGGAAAATTTCATTAAATGATGGGATCCAAGTTTCATTTTAAGGTAGTATTTATGCATTCCATGACAAAAGAAGGAACTTTGTTGTATAGCAAGTGAGCAATGAATGAATTAATAAAGGCATACCAAGGACTTTCAAATAGAGAGAGATATCAGTGATGGCAATAAGCGGGTCTCTTTGGGTTAAGTAGAAGCTACCTCTTTAAAGTAACCTTAATGCATTTTTTCAACTACATGGTGCAAAAATTGTTTGGCAATAAGCAGGTCTCTTTGAGTTAAGTAGAAGCTACCTCTTTGAAGTAGCCTTAATGTATTTTTTTAACTACATGGTGCAAAAATTGTTTTCAATATTTCTTTTGGACATAGCCTTAATTGATAGAGCCTCATAAGCTAAAGCCATTGCTTTTATGCATACATGCACTCTTGTATTTTTAATGAATTAATGATCGGCTACTCAAAATTCATTATTTTTGTTTGCATCCCAAAACTTTATGCTACCAGAATTTTGTAAATTCGATAGTGTGAGGGAATTTGATAATATATGGTCTCCCACAAAAGGGTTTTAAGAGTTGCAGCCTGCACTTGTTAGTAATGTCTAGCTAATAATTTGAAGCGGGAAAGCATGGAGGAAGAAGAAACTAGATCCGGACAGGTAGCTGTATTGAGATAGAATATATATAAATGCATTTAGTGCTATTTCCTAAAATTTGTTAAATAATATTTTCCATTTTGACTTAATTTTTAAAGTGAATTTAGAACATAGATATATGTAAACTTGCATTTTTTATCTATGTCCTAGGCCATTTTCTACATGCAAACTTATGAGCGTTATTGGATAATTCATATGGTGTTATACTTGAATCTAGTAGTGATATTACTGATTTTAACTTTGTAAAAAAGACCTATGTTAAATCCTATTCTACCACAAAACACACAATATTGCATCTTCGAAATATATTGAGAAGTAATTTGGTTCCATTCTTTTAGAAATTTATCGATGAATAGCCATGAAGAGAAACTCGACTGTAATCATCTTTTCTTGTTCTCTATGCTAATGTAGGAAGCACGTTCTCTCCTTTCAATAAGTGACCTTTTCATATTTGTAAAGTAAATTATATGTTAAAGTAGAAGCACCTACTCTATTTTCCCATTGTAGATTAGAGTGTTAAAAATGACTTGAAATTTACCAATTCGAATAATCTACAAACAAAATATCAAGGTTGTTAACACTTCATATTTTTCACACAAAATTTATAACATCTTTAGTTTATGTTGATACCAATTTGAGTATAGCATATAGCAATTTGAATGTAGCATATAGCATTTTGAGTATAGAACATGGTAAATAGCTCATTCTTTTTGCACATAGGAGTTTGTGTTTAGCATATATTATTTAGCATATATTTTGTAGCTATTTGAATTTGGGATATAGCACGTTTCATTTATCACTTTGTATATATTTGGTAACAATTTGAATTTGAGATGTAGCACTTTGAATTTCATTTTCATTTAGAATTAGCACTTAGCATTGAGCAATTAACATTTTTGCATTTAGCATATAGCACTTTGTATTTAACACATAAACAAATAAACTTAACCACACATTCATGTGGGGGGAGAGTCGGCACATTTCCTCTCCAAAAATTATAAGATCAAGGAACATGCCCTTCCTTGGGTTCATATCATTTTGCATTTTGCACATAGTAATGTAGCATATAGCATTTCGAATATAGAACATGGTAAATAGCTCTTTCTTTTTGCATATAGGAGTTTGTGTTTAGCATATATTATTTAGCATACATTTTGTAGCTATTTGAATTTGGGATATAGCACTTTTCATTTATCACTTTGTATATATTTAGTAGCAATTTGAATTTGAGATATAGCACTCTGAATTTCATACATAGCATTTTGCATTTAGAATTAGCACTTATCATTGAGCAACTAACATTTTTGCATTTAGCATATAGCACTTTGTATCCAACACATAAACAAATAAACTTAACCACACATTCGTGTGGGGGGAGAGTCAGCACATTTCCTCTCCAAAAATTATAAGACCAAGGAACGTGCCCTTCCTTGGGTTCATATCATTTTGCATTTTGCACATAGTATTTTGCATATCATATGTAGTAATTTGATTTTGGGATATAGAACATAGCACTTTGCATTTTGCACATGGTACTTTGTTTTTAGAAATGTATGATTTTGTATTTTGTACATAGTATTTTGCATATAGCACATAGCATTGAGCAACTAGCATTTTTGCATTTAGCACATAGCACTTTTTATCCAATACATAAACAAATAAACTTAACCACACATTCATATGGGAGGAGAGTTGGCACATTTCCTCTCCAAAACTTATAATACCAAGGAATGTGTCCTTCCTTGGGCTCATATCATTTTGCATTTTGCACTTAGTATTTTGCATATAGCATAAACAATTTGAGTTTGGGATATAGAACATAGCACTTTGCATTTTGCACATGGTACTTTGCATTTAGGAATGTATGATTTTGTATTTTGCACATAGGATTTTGCATATAGCATGTAGCAATTTGAGTTTGGGATATAGAACTTTGCATTTAGTATATAGAAAATTTCATTTAGGTATTAGTGTTAAAATGGCTAACATGCAATATCAACATCTTGGGTGGTCCTTGTTCTAGGTATGTGTGCACTGAGCTTTATGGTGCATTGACTTTGTATGGTTTCAAGCTTGCAGAAGAGGAGCTAGGAATGAGGAGGATCTTTCCCACACCTAGGTTAGACAGGCACCATAAGAGTGGGCTTGTGAGGAATGAAGGCTTCTGTCCTCTTGAAAGCCTATATGATGAGATTCATTGGGTGAGGGATACAAAATTAGATTTTGGCAAGTAGTGGTATAGGCATGCTCAACTCATTGATCAATGCTTGATTGCGCCTATAGGCAACCAACATTTTTCGGAAGCAAGATACTCCTGAGCTTGAATTGTGGGAATGTAAGTGGAATTTTAAGGCTCTAAGGTGGTGATTAGAAGCGCAAGGAAATTCTTTAGTCCTTATTGATAGAGAAAGGAATTGTTGTAGAGCTGTGCAAAGTCAAACCTGATGTGGATCTCTGCTAATGGAGAGGTGACCTTGAGCCTTCACATCCTAAAACCTGATGCCGAAACTCATTCGGTCCTATGTTAGCAATATGGGTGACGATGATGTGTAATGTGGTTTTCTAGGTACGAGGGCTTACAATTTGATTGATAGAGGTTCAAGTTTGGCACCCAACCTGGTTTTCTACCTATCAAGGCACGTAGTTACGCTCCTTAGGAACTGATTATCATTTTCAATGATGTCAGCAAACGATATTGATGGACCAACGACTCCTAATTTTTATCCTTGAACTTATACAAGCAGTCAAAAAGTTGGAACTAGTTTTCCCTCTATGTGTATCATATGTAAGCTGCTAATATATTTATCGATTGAAGTGGCGTTGAATTATCGCATTTGTGAGAATGTGTTGGAATTATGTATGTGAATTTCAATTCATCTTTTTTTCCATCGTCTGCACTTTCATCAAGATTCTTAGATTTAAACCACGATATAAAAATCACCCAAACTCGCAAAAAACTTTCCTAGAGTATAAGCCTTCTCAGCTGTGTAATTTTCTAGCTAAGTTGTGGACGTGGGTACTTAAGCTCACGTTAAAAGCATGAATTATGAAGAAGGAAAAGAGAAAGTAGGATCTGTAGAACCGAAGCTACTCTCACAAAATCTTGGCTCCAGCACAAAGGTGATGTGGGCTATGAAAGATGAGCACATCGGGGGATTACTAAAGATAAACGAGGCGAGCACACCAAAGGGAGGTAGGGGAGGATTAGGGAGGGGGTAGGAACAACCAAGGCGAAGGCAGAGGAGTGGGCCATGTGAGAAGCAAATTGGGTAGCGGAATTTGCAATATGAAGGGGTGTGATTTTTTGGTGAGCTTTTTGTCATGAGCTTTTTTTCAATTTTCATGAATATTGTGAGCTTTTCATTCACTTGAGAGAGAGAGAGAGAGAGAGAGGGGGGGGGGGGGGTTCATGGAGTAGGATGGGTTGAAAATTTGGGTTTTGGTTGCAGTTAAGACGAGAGAGGGGGGCGAGGGGAGATAAAGGAAAGGGGGAGGGATGGGCACATGGGTAAGGTGGCATGGAGAAGGGAGGGGAGGGGAGTTGGAACATATATTCATTATCATAGTGGAGAACGTAGAGGGGGAACTTATAAGGTATCCAAAGAGGAGTGTAAGGAGGAGAGAGAAGATGAGGAATGTGAAAATTATGTTCATCTACTAAATGCAAAGGGGAAGGGAGAGCATGTGGGAAATTTGTTCATTTTAAAAGTGTATAATTTGACAGATTTGACCTCATATTTGGATTCCTCGTCGAATTCCGGTCATTTTGAGTACCAACATGACCATATTCCAATAAAATTTGAAAAAATGGTGTTTTTGTCATGAATTCAGTTTTGGCCTGTTTTGGGCCTACTTTGAGTCTGCGCTAGCACTATTTTTATCGGAATATGGTCATGTTGGTACTCAAAATGACCGGAATTCGACGAGGAATCCAAATATGAGGTCAAACCTGTCAAATTATACACTTTTAAAATGAACGTTTCTCCCATAGTTCCTCCCTTCTACTTTGAATATGGACATATCTTCCATAATTTTTTGCCTCCTATTAAAATGAACGTATCTCCCATAGTTCCTCCCTTCTACTTTGAATATGGACATATCTTCCATAATTTTTTGCCTCCTACTGCTACTCATATTCGCCCCCCCTTGTGCATAGTATACACTCTTCCACCCCTCCCACATGCTATGAAAATGAACATATCCTATATCCTCTCCCCGTCTTTCTAACCTCCCCATCTTTCTTATAACAAAAACACGTATGGATTTCTAAGAAAAGCTCGCAAAAACAAAGGAAATGGTAGAAAAGCTCACATTAAAAAGCTCACCAAAAGATTTTCCCCCAATATGAAGGGGAAAAGACAACAAGACTAGGGGCTTATGTAATATGAAACTTTTGCGAGGTGTTGGCTTTATAGCAGCTCTCCATGCCCAAACTGCCAAAATGTGAGGTGAGGGAGACGACCGTGGAGCAGTTATTATGGGGTGCCCCTTTATTTCATTTAATAAATAAAAGTATTGGATATAAAATCTGTAGCAAGTGGCTCAACAAGAAGCTAGGATTTTTTTTCAGTCCACAATGCTACCTGCCTAATAAAAGTTTGTCGTGTACGGCGTTTAATAAAGACGTTGTAGTTAGAATATGCCACTGGCTTGCAAACTAGTTTCACATTTGAAGGCTAACCAAAAAAACCACCTGAATCGGCCTTTTCACGCTGGCCTGCACCTAAAGATTAATGCTCCCTCTGTCCGCTGCCGTCTGTGGGCATAGCGCCTGCATTTGCCTCCTTTCCAGCCTCGACGGCTGGGAAGAACTAGATACCCTTCGATCGGTTCGATCGATTCTTTTTGGCCGGCTTCAATCTTTATCACACATCTGTAGATGCCCCTCATTGTTTTGCATTTCTTTTTGTAGCTAGCACAAAAAACCATTTATTCTTGATGCTTTCCCCGGGGTGCTCCATCTACCATATAATACTCAGCTAGAATATATTGAGTTTGCAGCACGTTGTGTACAGACGGAGCTGCAGAAGTTGTTTGGTTGAGCTGATCAGTTAAAAGCATGTTGCTGAGGTTGTTTCGCATAGCGTTTTGGAGAATAGCAGAGGATTTTGAAGAATAGCCAAGTGCGTGTGCGCGCGCTCTCTCTCTCTCCTCTTGAGAAATAGGCATGCTTCATAACAGCCAATATTTGGATGCTAAGAAAAGGGCGTGTATAGGCTGTTTATGCTTTTTCTCGACTGAGACTGCGAAACTTTGCTGTTAGTGATCTAATCACGGATTGTCGATATCAAATACTTGCCACAACAAAGAAGAAAGATGTATATTTTGAGCCTTGGGAAGGTTCCTACAACACACACATAAAGGCTTTTGGGTCTGTTCACCAATTGACTCCGTCTTATTTGTTCCTCGCTATACAGAGATTGAAGTACTCTGTAAAGATGTCGAGCGATTATGGATCATCCTCATATTATGCATCTCAAAGCGATATCGAGAAGACCCCCTCCCGCTCTCAGGTAATACCGATCGAGAGGCCGGACGAAATCGATAAAGAACCTGTAACAAATTCTAGAGGCGGATTGAAAACCATGCCCTTCATAATTGGTAAGTCCAAACGCTACACACGGCTTTGGAAGTCGGTTAGTCGTTCTTGAAAGTACAGCTAAATACGATTTGTGTTCGCAATTCGATAGCTGAGGGTGATCGAGAAACTCTTCTGGGGATGCAGGTAACGAAATTTGCGAGAGAATGGGATCCTTGAGCGTTTTGTGGAATCTGGTTCCGTACTTGAACTCGAAATATCACATGACGTACGTAAGGGCAGGTTACATTGTCAATGCAGTCTCGGGTACATGCAGCCTGACGCCGTTGGCCGGGGCATACCTTGCTGACTCGCATTTCGGACGCCATCGCACAATCATCGCCTCTTCAGTTTTTACTCTAATGGTGATCGCGTCATCTCATTTTTGCGTTCCAATTTCCAAAAGTTGCAGAATATTTCTAATGACAAGACGATGTTTTCGACGGTTTAGTCCCATTTTGACGAAATGTTGCCTGCCATATGTCGAATACCGTCTTTCAGATTCCATCCCAATATTCTACGTTGATTGCAAGCGTTTCTATACTCCTCTCAATCCTGTAACGAGCCCAACAAGAAACGACCTCGTTCTAGAAGTAGCTCTTAGCTGTAATCGCTGACAACCACCGCCGTTATCGTGTAGGGTCTGGTACTTTTGGTCATCTCGGCGGTCTCTAAGAGGCTCCAACCTATTGCCTGCACCCCTCCTTCGCCGGCACTAATTTATGAATGCCCACAAGCGAGCATTGGCCAGCTTTTTTTCCTGCTCGTAGCATTTGGCCTCATTGCCATCGGTTCAGGGGGTCTGCGTTCCTGTACGTATGCGTTCGGTGCAGATCAGTTCGATGGCTCAACGATAGAAGATAAAAGGACTCGACAGAAATTCTTCAATTGGTTCTACTTTTGCACGTGCCTCTCTCTTGTGTTTGGATTGACGGTAATCGTGTACATCCAAAGTTCCATTAGTTGGGGACTTGGGTACCTGATTCTAACCATCGCCATGGGGGTCTCGATTATTCTATTCGTGGGTGGCTCACCGTTATATAGACATGCTCCTATCGATGGAAGTGCCTATGCGGGCTTGGCCTATGTTCTCGTCGCAGCTTTTAGGAAGCGAAGGCTACAGCTACCTTCGGATCCAACAGCGCTTTATCAAATCGAAGAGAAAGATGAAGTCTCGACGCTCAAGCACACCGATCAGAACAGGTACGCCTCATAGCGTTCAGACTAGATGAAGTTACAATTCAGCTAACGGTCGTTAAGTCTAGACAGCGCAATGAGTTCCTAATGTCAAAGCATTGAAAAAACTTGAAGCATCCTCCTGTGTTATTCAGATACTTGGATAAGGCGGCCATTTTGGCACCGGGCGATCTCGAAGACACAGTGGATAAGAAGGGAAGAAATCGATGGCGGATTTGCACAATGCATGAGGTGGAAGAATGCAAATCGGTGGTGAACCTGGTTCCGATTTGGGCATGTCTTTGTCTATGGGCGATGGTGCAAACCCAGCTGGGGACGTTTACTGTAGGCCAAGCGATCTACATGGATACGAAGTTAGGCCCTTGGGAAATACCGCCCGCCTCACTGTTCGTTGTCACGCTTCTAACTTTCATAGTGGCAATACCAATCTATGATCAGGTGGTGCTGAGGATAGCGAGAAGTGTAACGAAGAATCCTAGGGGAATAAGTCTCCTTACTAGGGTGGGGATGGGGGTGATCATGATTGGTGTGACCATGGTTGTGGCAGGTCTCGTGGAGAAGAAGCGCAAGTATGCATTACAGACTCACGGAAAGATGCTCTCTGTGGTTTGGCTCATACCCCAGTGTGCATTGCTGGGGATTGTTGAGACCCTAAGCATCATCGGGCAGTTTGAGATGTACTATGAGGAACTCCCCCAAGGCATGCGTAGCCTATCTGGTGCAATTTTCTGGAGTAGCGAAGCTTTCGGTGGCTACCTCGCCGACCTCATTATCAACCTTGTCCAACATCAAACCACACGCACTAGCACTAACTGGCTCCCCAATGACATTAACTCCGGTCACCTCGACCTTTTTTACTACCTCCAAGCAGTCATCTCTGTTGTCACCTTCATCCTCTTCTTGGTTTGCGCCCACCGCTACAAGTATGTGCACCAATCCTAGCCTCAGATCAACTAACAACCATCTTGACATTGGAGAAAGCCTACTTGTTGGAAGCCTTCTCAATGTTTCACCTCCTCTCAGCTAACTCTCTTTGCCTTTGCCATTTTGTATAGAAAACAAACCTTGTGTAATTCCAAAGTTGAATCTCACAAAGTGGTCTACCTTAAAATGACTCTTTTCTTCCAAGTTCTCCAACTCAATTCCACCCCCTCTACATGCTCACTAATAACTACAACTTGTTCACACTATTGAGGTTGCCTTTCCCTCCCATGCTCTAGATGCAATTGACTCACCCTTCTAGACCAATTGAAAGCCCCACTATTTTGAGACATTTTATTCTTCCAAAAGCAAAGAGAAAATGTCTTTGGATGGATGAAATATATTAAAGTAGCCGGTGCTTTAGTTTTGGTTAACCACATTGTACAATCAGGTTATCTTCTCGACATTGTGTAAGGTATGTCCAAGTATAAGCTTTTAATTGCTATGGCTCAAAGTTTAAAATTTTTGCTTCAACTTTGCACAAGGGATCAAAACATGATTTTTCCTCATACTCTACAACCAATGTGGCATTCAAAGGATTGAAAAATAGTTTCTATATGGTACCCATACTCTGCCACCAATGTAGTATTTTAGGGTTTTGATAATTCTGCCCTAATGTGGCGACCCCTCCAAGAGCAAGCATGTCAAAAGCACGAGTTTGTCCTCTTTTTGATTGAGATTTGGTAGATTCCTCACCTTCAATCCTATTAAGCAATTTGATGGCGATAGGCACTATTCTTTGGAGCATGCTTTCTCTCTTACACTTATAGTAA
Organism: Dipteris shenzhenensis; assembly: GCF_047967505.1. Classification (NCBI taxonomy): domain Eukaryota; kingdom Viridiplantae; phylum Streptophyta; class Polypodiopsida; order Gleicheniales; family Dipteridaceae; genus Dipteris; species Dipteris shenzhenensis. The sequence goes on from NC_141611.1 coordinate 35,403,531, forward strand.
TTTGATGAATTGTGCAATCGTCTTTGCTATGTTTCTTCAGAAATACAAGCAATTTTGAGTTGGGATAAGTTTTGCATAACGTGTTTCAAGAGGAATTTGGAAGTATCTTTTTGATTCATCATGAGTCACTAGTGATCAAAGCATAATCCATTAGTTTCAACTAGGAGCCAAAGATCATGGCAGTTGCTCAGCATGTGGAGGTCGAGAGGAGCATGGTAGTTTGAGTTGGTTTGATACACCTATATCTTGTCTGTGCGCAACTACTTTCAATCTCTTTGTCAAGCCAAGCTTCGTGCCCATCTATGTGAAGCTCTTTGAGAGCTTCTATGATCACATGTGCTTTGTATGGTTCTTAGTAGAGTCTTGTGAGTCTCTTACAAGTCGTGGTACTGCCAACAAACTCAGTAGAGGAGGCAAAGTCATGTATCTTGAGTCAATTTAAAGAAAGAGTGCATGGTTGATTTATTGTATTGCAATTTGTCATCTCTTTAATATTTGAGTATTTTGCAGCATCTCGTTATCTAGTTATATCTTATTATTTCTAATAGCCAATAGATGGTATCAGAGCCTAAGTTGGGCTAGTGAGGTACTAGCCGTGATTATTGAGGGTGATGCTTCCATATCCAAGAGAGTATTGCACAATCACTCTTCTATGTGTCCTCTTATTGTGGTGCCTAGAGAATTGAGAAGACCTCAAAGCAACTGTGGCTCAAAGAGGATACATTCACTATTAGTTTTATTAGTAGAGGCTTGCTTCCTTGAGATCTTAAATCAGTGATTATGGCTATGTCAATGAACGAAAATCCTGGTGGGGTACTAGTGACATGTAATGGCAAAAACTTCCCTTCTTGGTAGCTAGCAACCCGTCTCTTATTCATGCAAAAGAGCTTATGGAGTGTGGTTGCTGGGATAGAGAAAAGACCAAAGGAGAGGTCACATGATGCCGACAAAATCCCAGCATGGGATACAAACAATGAGAAAGCCATCAGCTATATGGGAAGAGCTCTGGGTTTTAAATACTTTCACCACCTCGATGTGAAGCTGACAATGGCAGAAAATTGGCAAATCCTGGAATCTTTATTCAGAGTCTGGATGGAACATTCGAAGGCCAATCTCAAACAAATCTATTTGATTTGCAGATGGACTAGTCAGAGTCTCTTGGATTATTTCTCAAATGCATGCAAGCACTATTACGACAACTAAATGAGCTGGGAGCCAAGGTCGAAGATGAGGATAAGAAAGAAATCTTACTGAAGAGTCTGCCACTTGAGCAATTTGGTGACATGGTGAAGATACTACATTTGGATGATAGTATGGACTTTCTAGGCTATGTGGGATTGTTCCTTAGTGAGGAGAAATGTACTTCTACATCCATCTATGATTCAAGAGCATATTTGGCTACCAAGAAGAAGAGAATTGCTTGTGACACTCGCAAATGTTCTTATTGTGGTAAAGATGGTCGCATAGAGAAGTTCTCCTATGCAAAGAAATGAGATGAGATTCTAAACGCAGATAAAAGTAAAGACAAAGCACTGGCTATGGATATCAAGGAGGAAACAACTATGCTAGTTGAAGATGATATTGTTAAAGATCACATGTGATTGGGCCTTCTGATAAATGCATGCTCTTTGTGAGTAGTCGGTTATTATGTTCTTTGTCTATAGTTCTACATTGTCAAGCTCTTTGTGAGCTACTAGTTATTTGTGAACGTTATTTTTGAGATGCTCTTATTATGAGCATATGCTTCTTTTGACATTGCTCTTTGTGAGTAGGTCATTGATTTAGCCCTTTGTGAGCATTTGTAGATTTTGTGTTATGGTTTTGTAAGCAATAATGTTATGCTTCTCCCCATTTTTGCCAAGGGAGGGCTTGTAGAAAGTTGGTGATTACAAGGTCATCCTCATGGGGTGACTAAGGGTGTTTGACTCACACCTCCATTGGTTGCATTCGAAGCCTTGTGATTGGACCATGCATGAAGTGTGAGGTGATTGGTTGCATGGAGGGTAGCCACGTTGTGCATGGCAACCTCTCTAGGAGCCAAAGATCATGGCAGTTGCACAGTTGGCTGCTCCATTCTTCACCACTTTGCCCTTTTCCCCTTTCTCATGTGTTAGAGGCTCTAGGCTTTGCCCTTGGTGGTAGTTGCATCTCAAGGTGCAACATTCTCCCCAACTTTGATTCTAGCCAAAACCTGATGGCTTAGACTATTGGTGTTTGCTTACAATTGCAAGCCGCTATCTTCTTTATCAATCAAGATTGGGGAGGGTCCCCACATTCAACGAATGGTTGAAAAATCTTATGAGCCACAACTCTATTTACTTTATGATCTTGGAGTAGCTGTCTCTTTAGATTTTGAGGTTACATATCATTTTCACCCCCAATCAGAATGAATTCTCACTGCACACTGTTAACAATTTCTCATGATGTGAAGTGATGGTTGTAGGTGACCTCTCAAATCTTTCTTGCTCTATCAAGCTATTGGTTAAGGGCATGCCTCCATGATTGCCCCATGTCCATGGGGATAAATAGTGTGATGGGTTGAAGCCATCACTATTGGGCCTCATTGCATTTTGCATTGAGCCTGTGATCTTGTTCTCATTAGCAAAGGTGGTGATGTTATTTTGTCATTGTTCAACTTGTCATTCACTCTTCACTGGGAGGCTTTGGGTGAGGAGCTTCTCCTTTTTCTGTTTCTCTATGATCTTTGAGTTCTACCACTACTCTTGCCTCCTAGTTCCTTAATCCATAGTTGGTACCAAGCCAAATGTTTGACTCGTTCCGGTTCAAGACTTCATGGACTCCTTCTATTGGTGAGTTGCTTCACATTCAATGGTGCTTTGTTTGGAAATTTTGAGAACTTTAGGTGCATTCACTGGTAGTGTGGACCCCCTCTCAATTTTCTCTTTTGATAGTGCAATCTTTGCATCATTTGGTGGTGTTGCTTCTTCCTCATTGAATCCACTTTTGCAAGCATCGTTTTTGTGGTCACTCCTCCTTTGAAAATTGATACTCTAGCTTGGTTGATTTTTCATTGCATTGCTTTAGTTTTGTGAGGGGTTGGTCTCATTGTGTGCTTCAGGTTTGTTATAGTAGAACCCCCTCTTTGTCTTTCTTCAACGTCCTCATTGTCATCATCTTCTTCTCCCCTCTTCTTGAATTTTTCATGGCTTTATGGTTTACTGAGCTCCTGCCATAGTTCCTCAAGGTGTTGTTCCACCTGGGTGCACTGCAGTTTAATGCCTTTGAAATCCTCCAAGGTTTGCTTCATTCACCTCTCTTTGATCCTGCGAAGCTTGTTCTTTGACATAGACACTTTGTCCTCGATTGGGTCTTACTGAGCTTCTAGGATACCCATGTTGCATTGTGACATGATCTTCTCCTTGGTGACCCTATGGAAATTTTGCTAGCCTCCTTTGCCTCTTGCTTGCCTTTGTTAGTCATCCTTTGCTAGCCTGTAATGTTTTAATTGACTTATTCCCTTGCAATGCTTGGTCCCTCTTCTTCCAAGACCTTTTGGACATCACCTTCTTCTTGCCTTGAGTGTCTTCACCCTGGCCTTATTATGGTTGTTTTCCTCCTTGAGCTTCTACATAATGTACATGCCCATCTTTTTTAGGATAAACTCCCTCATCGCGTAGCATAGGACATTGCAAGCTTGTTTAATCTATACTTGGAAAGTGGCTTCATATAGGTGTATCTCTTTGTGGGTGGCATTGATGATATCTATTTTGGGTAGTGGTTGCATTTGAACATCAAAGGGAATGACCCTAATTGCATATATCTACAATTATGCTATGAGTCAAGCTCTTTGTTCTTCTCTTCATTCTTTGTTTCTTCTTTAGTGAAGCCTTTGGGAAAACCAAGTGTGTCTCTTTTACTTTGGGCATCCATTCTACCATCACTCATGCCATGTCAATCATTACAACCGGTACATAGCTCATCATGAGCAGCTTTTCTTTGATGTCAAAAGCATAGTCTTCTTCTAGCTATGCATTGGCTTACACTCTTTCTTGATTGTGCCCTTGTAGAGGAACCTCAGGGGAATCTCATTTCCTTTTTGGATTATGGTCAAGACCTCATTGCCCCAGTCGAGAAGCACCTTGGCACCTTTCAACCATGGTCATGCCAAGAGCATTGTGTACCCTCCATCGTGCTCCATCTTCACCATGATGAATGCCACCATGAAGTAGGCTCCTTGGATATTGATGCAAACATCCTTGAGCATCCCAATGATCTGCTATCTTGACCTTGAATGGTGAAGGCTTCAATTGCTTCAGCTTGAGCCTCTTTTGCATTTCATCCAAGATGACATTGAACCTCAAACCTCCATTGACTACCACTCACTTCGCATTATGATTCCAGACCTTCACACCAATCACAAGCACTTCTTCATCCCAAATTGTCATTTTGGTCACTTGGATTGTTAATGCTAGTGGGGTGGTTGATGCTTATTGGTCTATCATTGGACTTTGGAACTTTTTTTATTGGGGAGAAAGCTCCATCAATTGGCCAATGGTAATGATTACATTCAGCTTCTGAACTTGTCCCATGCCAACTCGATCTTTGTCTACTCCATCTGTAGGTGTTCTTTGTTTTTGCCTTGTGAGGTTCACTTCCCTCGGCCTATTATTCATCCATCATTCGCTCCTCTAGTTGTTGTCCTAATGTTTTGCATTTCGACAAGTGATTCCATCTTCTTCATCTCTTGGCTTATCTTTTCTACAATCTTCTTCTTTGCCTTCCACTTGAAATGGGGTTGTTTTGACTTTGATTGTGCTGCCTTGGCTGGTCCTTACAATCTTGTGACTACCTTTTTGTCTACTCCTATGATTACTACACCGGTTTAGCGTGCCCTATTTTCCCCTTTGCATGCTTCTGATAGCATGTCAAGGTGCTTCTTCCATAGCTAACATACGCTCTTCCTCCCTTTTGGGTTGCTTCAAATTCTCATTTCTTTAAGGAGCTTCTTGAGCTCATTGTTTGTTGCATTATTTGGTACCTTTTCTTTTTCTTCTTCTTCTTCTTCTTCTTCTTCCTCGCTCTCCACTTATCGGATGGTCAAGTTCTTCTTCTTTTGGGACTCTCTGTTTCCCTTTTCTAATGTGATTTCTCATTGAAGAAATTTGTCATATGTCATCATTGGGTACACTATCTCTAGTCGTATAGCTTTGATCCCAGTGTAGCCACTCAATGACCTTAATGATGTCTCATCTAGTGCCTTGTCGAGTTGATTGGACAAGTGTCACCCTTTGTTGAGAAAATGTAAAATGAGTGTAATGTAAGCAAAGTGATTCATACTAGAAAGATTAAGTGCATGAACGAATGTAGGACCAAAGGTAAAAGCCAGTGTGAAGAGTATTTGAATAGAAAGATAGCTTCTATTTCATACAGCCAACTCGACACACTATCGACCTTCCTCTAGACCACTAAAATTTGACTCTTTTTATACTAGTGTGAAGCTAACATAGGTGACAAGTACTACACATTGCCTTTACGAGAGTTCAAGGGCTTTGACATTATCCTACCTATTGTGTCATGCCCTTTATTTAGCTCTAACAAATCATCTCCCTCCACCATTGGCATCCCTCCTCTTGATGTCTTATGTCTTTATTGCCTTTGAAATGGGTTCTTGAATGTGATGATAATATTCAGGTTTGTGGTACTAATGCACCTACTAGGTCCTTCACCCACTCAATCGACGAAGTCATCTTTGGTATTGTGGAATGTTTGGGGTTGCTATGATAAAAGAAAATAGAAGGGATAGCGTTTTCATAGCCAGTATGTGCCACCATCATGGTAAATAAAATAAACGCATTGATATTAATGATTTGAAATAATCAAAACCCAATGTTAATGAAGGGGCCCAAAAACCCAATGTAAGGGTTAAGGACTTGGGTCGGTCGAGGTTGTTTATTGATGGAGCCCTGTTGTGATGCTACTGTAAGAAGTAAAGTGTGGTCCACATGAAGACATTTGGCTTCTAGTGTCTCACGTCAACTATGATGTATTTGTCAAATCTCCTATGTGGGGTAGAGGTGGTGGGCTCTCCTAGAGCAAAACACCATCTACAGGTAAAGAATTGTTTAGAGATGCTCATGGTCAATTCCTGGCTGTTTCCATCTATGTTTTAGGATTTCAATTCAATGTTGTGTGTTTGTATGCCCCAAATGAGCGTGTTAGGAGGGGATTGGAATATGAGTGAACTAGGTGAATGTACCTTAGGAAGTAACTACGTGAGGATCAGTCTCATTCCAATAGAGGGCTAGTAGGTGCTGAGTTAGATATATGCAGTAGTTCTGCTTGGATAAGGGATTGATTGATTGCCTTGAGATAGGCCCCGAGGGTTTGAGAGGTTTTCCTTGCAGTAAGAGACATAAAGGTGAGGAATATATGTGAGTAGATTGGATAGATGAGGGATAGATCTTATGTTTCAGAAGAGGGGCAGTGGTTGAGAGCACTAATGAGAGGGAAGGTGTTGCTTGATTCTGCTCTTCCTGATCATTGTCCGATGTTAAGGTCCTTGTCTATTCATGGGGAGATAGGTAGATCTCTAGATGTTCCTTATATTACCTATCTTTGGATAATCCTTATAAGTTTAATAAGGATTTGTTGAAGAGGGAGGTATTATGCGATGAGGTGGGCAAGGTTTGGAGAAAGGAGACCAGGGATGTAGCAGATCCTTGTGAATATTGGGATAAAGCAATTTGGGCCATCTTGCAGGTTGGTAAAGTCAAGAATTCTAAATTAGACAAGGAGAAGAAGAAATTTAATGGTCTGTTAGTGTTTGCAGGTCCAAATTAAGAAAGGCTCAGGAATGCAATTAGTATAATCCTATAGTGGCTCTGCATACTCCACCCCTCACTATTGTTGATAGAGCACTTTATAGGCATCACATAGGAGGTTAAATATGTTTTCCTTGCCTCCACCAATCGACCTACCCATATTTTTACATACCTTTGGGAAGTTGTCTACCTTGCAAATCAATCTCCTGCACCTAAGCATTCTGAGACCTCTCTTCCAAAAGCCACTTCTTGTGGTTGGTATCAAGTAATTCCTCTTCAGTGCCATTGTCTGGATGATCATCAATTGCAATAGCGATCTTGACTTCTCCTTCCCTAGGTTTGGCCCCTGTTTGAGTCTCCTTTGAACCTTCTCCCACAACCTTTGACTGGCCATTTTTCTGAGGCTCAATATGCGAGCTACCATGCCTTCGGCACACTAATAGAGGAATTATGAAACTTCCATTTACTTATGGTAGGCCTGACCATTTATGGCTCCTAGGTGGTATGCTGAAGAAGGCATGACCATGTTTATGGCTCCAAAGTGGTATGTTGGAGAAAGATATTGCTTAATTGGGATGTGCAGTTTGCAAATTGTTACTCTCTCTAAGGCTTGGTTCTCTAAGTTTATGGGATCTGTTTGGCATAGGGGGATGTGACCTCTATTGTGTTCATGTAATCATTAATGAGGTAGTAGCACTACTACACATGGATCCTATTGCGACGTTTACGTACCGATGTTTAGCGCGTGCGGGGCGCTAATCTTCGGTATGAAAAGCGTGTTCCGTAAAGCATTGCTATATAGCGATGCTAGACAAACGTTGCTATATAGCAACTATTAAAGAAGTCGCTATATAGTGACTTATGAGTGTCGCTATATAGCGACACTGAGCTACTATTTTATAGCGACATTTTCTAGAGAGGTTTTTTACTCATATAGGCATTAAAAGTTAGTTTTTTCCAATGACAAATTTTTTTTAATTTTCATACATGTTTGATCTCATGGAGAATAAAAATATGAGAGCATGTACATCAAGCCTTTGAAGCTCATATATTCATGTCCAAGTTTGAGATGAAAAAGTTCAATTAAGAGCATTTATATCAACTGTTTCATCTTGAGCCAAGTCTAAGGCGCCAAACAAATCTATCTCCAACAAGTCTATACCGAGTTGATCTCCTATATCATCATCATACTCCAACATTATACGTTCACCTAAAAGTACTTGATCATCTTCTTCAATAAAGTGTGCTGATTCTTGATGATCGTTGTCTTCTTCCTCAATATCGTGATCTCCATCTTCCTCCTGTGCGATGTCATTATACACATCTTCCTCTTGCCTCATATTGTGATCTTCATCTTCTTTGCTAGATTCATTGGGATCAATTGGATCCGGCATTGGTAGTGGCATCTCCATATCCACATCTCGATTTTCAAAAATTTGCTTACTTTGTGGTGCAACTTGGATCACGTACCACCATCTTGGATCAAAACGATCCGGATGAAAAACCACCTATATTGAAGATGGGTGCCAAATGTCATCAATTATATATATGAAATTATGTTCAAGTACATATATCAATGGATCTTTAAAAATGAAAGCTTCAATTAATTAAATCATTAGTATGCACCTGCTCACAGTGCTCGGGAAGAACAAAAGTATCACTGTCATCGGTCCAATGTTTGGTGGAATGTATTGCAAAGAAACTGCTACTATCTTTTCTCATTGTCGCATGGGGACCGTTGTAAATAGTTCTAAACCATTTTACATCAAGAATGAAAATACTAAATCGTCTGAAATCAACTTCATAGATGTTGCGTATGGTTCCACAATAATCCAACTGTGAGGAGAGAAGATTGGTATCCGAAGCACTTGCTCGGCTATCTTGTGTGAAGTTAGCCATGACTCCACAATCATACGTGACTCTCTTTGAATCGATGCATTCCACGCAAAAATGTCGTCCATATGACCATAATGCACTGTACTTTTTGTATTGTAAAAGAGCATCATTATAACAATGAAGATGCATCTATTTTATAGCGTATATTGCCACAAATAATTACTTAATTACGTCAAAAGGTAAGAAACTTACATGCACCATATATCCAGATGATAACTCTCGCTCGCGCTCGTTTATTATCTCTCCATCGCATTCGGCTTTACGTAGAGCCAGTTGTAGCCAATCAAGTGACATGTGAGTGGGGAGAAGAGCCAGATCCCGTGGATATGGTTGCATTTATTCTTTTTGCTTTGGCCACTTCATATCTCTCAATCCACTTCTGCATCTCAGGGCTATTGAGGATACAAAAATTATTGAATTTCTCCATTTGCTCTTCGCTCATCTTTCTTTCAATCCCTTTTCCTTGGGGAACCTCGCCAATGATGCGATCATCATCCTTGTTATGCCAAGCTTGCGGCATATCGGGATCCGTGGATGCAAGAAACTATGTGATATATACTAATGACTCTTGCACAAGCCATCCCTCTACCATGCTTGCTTTTGGTCTTGTCTTTGTCTTACAAATCCCTTTAAAGTTTTCATAAACCGCTCGAGAAAAAACATCCATCGACTATGAACAGTACCTGCAATAGCCACCTCATCAACTATGTGCACAAGCAAGTGGACTTGAGTTGTCATAATGCTCGAGGGAAAGTGCTTCTCAAGCAAGCATACGGCTTCGATGGATTCCACCCTAGCTTTCTCGATGCTCGATATGGAGATCTCTTTTTGAGATATCCACCTATTTCACATGTTCATGTAAGATATTTTCATAATCAGTCTATAGATTAATCAACTTAAATTGAAGAAAATGCAATCAATGCGATTTGATAGTAAGCATACCTCATAATACCATAGATCTTGAATATAGCATTTCTAACATCTTCTTGTAACCACCCTTTTATTGTAATTGGGAGGATGAACTATCAAAGCAACAAAGAAGTCATGTTAACAATATAACATAATCATAATTATGCTAACGCATCATGATTATTGGTACACTAATTCTACTTAGAATACCTGTAAGACCTTGTGCCAATCATGGGACTTAAGCCCACTAAGCTTATTGTCCTTTGAAAATGCTCCTTTCAAGCAATGCATGTACCCTGTCAGTGTTTGTAAAGAGGCAATGTCTGCCTTGATCGCTGCCTCCTCCCTCGTAGAGAGGATCCACGTTGCTTTCGGGAGGACAAATTTTCCCGAAGCATGCACTTGGGGCCACAAACGAGACATCCTATTCATAGCACGCAAGTCTTATCGCACTCCTCTCGATCTTTGGAACCAACCAAGTGTGCCCAAATAGTAGCCCCCACATTCTTGAAGATATGCATGGGATCCAAAAGATGATTGATTTGTAACTGACCCCAATAAGGAAGCTCATGAAAGATCGATAGCCTCTTTATACCAGGAGGAGGTTCCTCTCCATTCACCCTCCAAGTTTGAATCCAGTCACTTGCCTTCAAATATGGTGGTGGTGGATCAAGCTGACCTCCACCTGCGAGATGGTCGAGCAGAAGGTATCGAGCATGACCTTCATAAACATTTTTCCTCATATGTTTGGAGTAGCATGCAAGCGATTTCAAACTCGGTCCACAAACAGGACAAGCATGGTACCCACTTGTAACAAGTCCTACATGCATGTATGAATGTGTTAGTACAAGACATGCATGCAAAAGAGAGTCATAAAAGAGTAATCCCTTATTATACATGTAGCGAGACAACCATGTACCTGCGCACTCTCCATATCCTGGGTAGTCATGCATGGTCCACATCAAGATACCCCTGACCAAAATATCATTGGTATGTTAAGGAGCTCTGGAAATATCAAAGACCTGCACTCCTCTCCATAATATCTGTAACTCCTCTATCAAAGATGCCATGTACACATCCATATTTTTTGCCTTGTACTTTCCTGGCACAAGTAGTACAAGCATGAGGTGTCCCTTTTTTATTGTTAGCCATGGTGGGATATTATAATTCACCATGACTATGGGCCGTGTCGAGCGTAACCCAAAAGGATTCACACCGTCCATGGTGAGCCCAAGATGTAAGTTGCATGGCTCCCTCGCAAAGTCCGGCCATTGATTATCTATGTGCTTCCAAGCTGCACAATCTACGGGAATCCTCAATGTGTCGTCAGTGGACCCATGAGATGCATGCCATGTCATCAACTCCGCTATCGATTTACATCGGAACATGTGTTGTATTCTTGCAATGATGGGAAAGTGTCTCAATACCTTTACCAGTATCCGCTCACCCTGCAAGTCATCTCTATATCGTTGTTCCCCACACTTTGGACAACTAGCCAAATCTCCATGCTCACGATGAAAGAGAATACAATCATTACAGCAAGCATGGATGGTATCATAATCCATACCCACTGTTGTTAGCATCTTTTTCGCTTCATCTCTTGATGCGAGCATGGTATTTGGTGCAGGCAACATCTTCTGGAGAACTTATGACAATTCAAACATACATAGGCTTCGAACAATGATGATACGGTATACACTATCCAAATGATGATTCTCAAAACAAACAATATCCAAATAATGATTCAAATTAAAGCAAGAGCTAACCTCATTAAGGCCGAGACACTTATATCCGACCACCCATACTTTACTTGCAAATTCAAGATTGAGAGACAAGCACGTAGTTTAGACATCCTAGCAGCCTCGTACAATTGTGTTGATTGCAACTCTCGCATTTTGACCTCAGACTCTGACATCACATGTACATGGGATGTAGTGCCCCTAAAAATAGAATCCATCATGTCGACCATACCCTCGTCATCATCCGGGAGACTATAGTCTTGCTCAAAGTGTGAAGGTATATGCGTACCCTCGTCAGCCTCCTCATCCTGTTTTAAGATTTCGTGTAAATATAAGATCTTGTATTTCCTGCTATACTGCGAACTTAAATAGCTTTGACTTACCGATAGTCCATCAACACGTGCAACACCAACGATGGGTACTGGTTCGGGTTTCTCCCCATACATCCACAAGTGGCACATGATAATACTACGTTGATGTCGTACTTCTCGCTTGCAATGAGTGCAATGACAATATAACCTCTTCGTAAGCCACTTTGTGCTCCTGGGCGTTGGCGCATCATCGGACGAGCTTCCACTCGTCCCTTCCATCTACACTTATAAAATCACAACATAAGTTGCAAGAAAATATATTAACAGTTATAAAATAGCATCTATGAGCTTCCCTTCAACTTAGAACAAAAAGTGTCTAAAAGTGTCGCTATATAGCGATGTTTTGCTCTGTTCCATCGCTATATAGCGATGCTTTTAATTAAAAACATCGCTATATAGCGACAGAAAAGCATCGCTATATAGCGACGCTGTGGGTTAAAATCAAAACCCGATGCTACACGTTGCGCTTTCTTTAGCACTCTCTAATCTTTCAAGTAAGGCAATCTCTCCTCCCACCTATTTTTGATGACCTCCCACCTATTTCCGACAACCTCCCACTCTATTCTCCACTCCTCACCCTTCTCCTAGCTCTTGTGCTCCCTCTCCACCCTTCTCCCTCTTTAGTTGCTTGAAAGGAAGTTTTTCAAGAGGTGAGTCTGTTTCAACAATGTAGGTTATTTGTTTGTTAGCTTTAGTTTTGTGAGTGCTTCTCCTTATATTGCTAAACCTGTAAACTAGTTTTCATGCTTGTTTTCAAAGGATTGAAACAAAAAATGAGATTTCAAGAAAGAAAGAAGACTCACCTCTTCTTTTCCTTTTTTGTATTTCTCTTCCTTCTCTTTCTCCTTGTCTCCTCAATCTCCTCCTTTCAAGAAGTTACTTTTGTAATCTCCTCCTTCCTCTAACATCTTATTTGAAAAATGGTATGTTTCCTCTCTTTTGTAGGGCCAGTCCATAACACCGAGCGGGACGTACTATTTCAAGTAAGTGCTTCCTCTTTTTTCCATTTGTTATTTTTGTTATTTGCATTGGTCTGCAGCTAGCGCTAGTTGTAGTGATGGGCGTAGGAACCCTCTCTTCCCCTCTCTTTCCTCTTCTTTCCCTCTTCTCTCCTCTTCTTTCCATCTTTTCCTCCTCTTTTCCCCTCTTTCCTTTCCCTCTTCTTCTCTCTTTCTTTCCCTCTTCTTCTCTCTTTTCCTCTTTTTCCCTCTTTCCTTTCCTTCTTCTTCTCTCTTTCCCTCTTTCCTTTCCCTCTTCTTCTCTCTTTCTTTCCCTCTTTTTCCCTCTTTCCTTTCCCTCTTCTTCTCTCTTTCTCCCTTCTCTTATGCTCATGCATAAGCATAAGCATGAGCATATGCTCATGCTTATGCTTATGCATGAGCATAAGAGAAGTAGACATATGCTCATGCATAAGCATGAGCATATGTCTCTTTTTCCCTCTTTCCTTTCCCTCTTCTTCTCTCTTTCTTTCCCTCTTTTTCCCTCTTTCCTTTCCCTCTTCTTCTCTCTTTCCCCCTTCTCTTATGCTCATGCATAAGCATAAGCATAAGCATGAGCTCATGCTTATGCTTATGCATGAGCATAAAAGAAGTAGACATATGCTCATGTGTCTCTTTTTCCCTCTTTCCTTTCCCTCTTCTTCTCTCTTTTTTTCCCTCTTTCCTTTCCCTCTTCTTCTCTCTTTCCCCCTTCTCTTATGCTCATGCATAAGCATAAACATGAGCATAGACATATGCTCATGCATAAGCATGAGCATATGTCTCTTTTTCCCTCTTTTTCCCTCTTTCCTTTCCCTCTTCTTCTCTCTTTCCCCCTTCTCTTATGCCCATGCATAAGCATAAGCATAAGCATATGCTCATGCTTATGCTTATGCATGAGCATAAGAGAAGTAGACATATGCTCATGCATAAGCATATGTCTCTTTTTCCCTCTTTACCTTCTCTCTTTCCCTCTTCTTCTCTCTTTCTTTCCCTCTTTTTCCCTCTTTCCTTTCCCTCTTCTTCTCTCTTTTCCTCTTTTTCCCTCTTTCCTTTCCCTCTTCTTCTCTCTTTCCCTCTTTCCTTTCCCTCTTCTTCTCTCTTTCTTTCCTCTTTTTCCCTCTTTCTTTTCCCTCTTCTTCTCTCTTTCCCCCTTCTCTTATTAAGCTCATGCATAAGCATAAGCATGAGCATATGCTCAAGCTTATGCTTATGCATGAGCATAAGAGAAGTAGACATATGCTCATGCATAAGCATGAGCATATGTCTCTTTGTCCCTCTTTCCTTTCGCTCTTCTTCTCTCTTTCTTTCCCTCTTTCCCCTTTTCCAATCTCTCTTTCCTTTCCCCCTTCTCTTATGCTCATGCATAAGCATAACCATGAGCATATGTCTCCGTCTCTTATGCTTATGCTTATCATGCATATGTCTCCTCTTTTCCTTTCCCTCTTCTTCCTCTTTTCCTTTGCCTATGCTTATGTTTGTTTTTTGTTTTTTGTTTTCGTGTTTGTGTCTATGTTAGACATGGGATCACGTCGCATATCCAATGAGTACGGACAGCCTCGCAAGAGGAGAGTTCACAATCTATATGCTCTAGAGGACTTTGATTCCTCTCAGGTGACTACCCCTAGGACTACCCCCGACTCCTCTCGGACCTAGCACTGCGACTACCCCTGGTCCGACTCCTCTCGGACGTAGCACTGCGACTACCCCTCGGGGAACTCCTTTGCTAGCCGTGCATGGCTTTGTCGGGAGTCCCGACGAGTTTGTAGCACAGATGAGTAAAGAGGAGGCAGTGAGATTCTTCTCTCTGCTATCTCAGAGGCCCTCAACAATTCCCTCCCCTACACCGACGGCTGGACATACTGCCTAGCTGTCCCCTTGTGCCCCTTTGACCGAGGGGTCATCACCTGCACGTGCCTCTCGTAAGGGAAGGAAGAGTAGGAAGGGTAGCTTATGTTGTGCTGACTCGGGAGATGTAGATGAGTCAGCACACTCACATTCCTACAGGTTTCCAGTTGGTGGTCCGGAGACACAGTATCAGTCAGGTCCCTTGCCCTCTCCTACTCCCACTGCTACTCCTCGCTCCGAAAGCGCTCGCACTTCCACTCCTTATGACTTTGCTACCATCAGCGCTCCTTACTCATCAGGGGATCTCTCCTATCAAATCACGGCTGCTGGAGAGATAATAGAAGATAGAAAGGGCAAAGCAGTGATGGCCACCATGAGGCGGTTGATGAGCCATCACTTCAAGAGCGGCATTGCTACCGATTGGCGGTATCAAGATGACCAAAAGAAGCAGGCGGTCATCAATGAATTAAGCATCATAGATTAACCTTGCGTACTTCCATCACAAAGGGGTTGGCTAAACCCAGCTGGGCAGACAAAGCTGATTGGAAGTTCTTCAAGAAGCAGAATAGGGACCATCTCGAAATGTTTGAGGGTCAGAGGAGGGCTGCGAAGAGACAGCTGGACATCATAGGTACTTCGCACTTTGGTGCAGGCGGACGGTTGGCGTTCGAGGCAACCGTGGTAAGTCTACTTCTTCTCAGTTAATGTATTGTTCTATTTATTTTACTACATATTACATGCACTTTAGCTAACTCTAACTCTCGTAAATTGGATCCACAGCAAGCTGCGATGGATCATCTTCCTACAAATGCAGAGACGCGATGCGCATTTGGCATAGGAACAAAGCTGTGGTTTATTGGTTTATTGAGCAAGAGGCAATGGGAGCGACGGTTGATTGGGCTGAGGTGGCTACTCGCACAGTATAAGTCTACTCCTACTTGTAATCTCACTTTTCAAATTGTTTTATTCTTAAGTTCCAATCTAATTTTCAATTTATATGGTTCACTCTTAGGGTCAAAGCTCAAGCGTCCCATCATCGGAGGCGAGCGATCACCAGGGCCAGGGATCAAACACACGTGACGAGGATCAAGAAGAAGGCACAGCTCACGAGGACCAAGGATCAGGCCAATAAGACGAGGACGAGAACGAGGACGCTTCGGATGAGTAGTAGTAGTAGTAGTAGTAGTAGTAGTAGTTTGCATTTTCTTCACCATGTATGTCATTTTGTATATCCGCTCGTTTGAGCAATTTTGTATCACCCTTTCAAAAGGGTAATTTTGTAACAAACAATGTTGTATATGTTCGACATGTATATGCTTTTGTTGCTCAATCATTTCATTTGAGCGATTTTGTAGCACCCTTTTCGCAAGGAAAATTTTGTTATAAAAAACTTTTTTTTGTAATTACCCAAAAAAAAAGGATTAGTGGGGCTAAATAGGGCCATAGCAAGCCCTATTTAGCCCCACTAATTCTTTTTTTAAAGTTCTATTAATCGTCGCTATACAGCGACATTTACTAGTGTCGCTATATAGCGACGATTATCAGTGTCACTATATAGCGACGTTTAACAGCATCGCTATATAGCGACGGTTCTTTTTCGATGCTTTTAACGACTTTAATAATGATGTTTGCGCCCGTGAAAAAAAAAATTAATGTAAAAAGCGTCGGTATTTTTGTCAGGAAAGGGCCTATGCCTTGTAGTGTAGTGATGCATGTTAACATTGTGGAGTGCATTGAGGGTTGAGTCGTGTTGACTACTATCATTACTACTAGTAGTAGTAAGGGTTGAGAATTGAGTAGTGTTGACCACTAACGTGACGAGGAATTAGGTGACATCCCATTAGGTGGGTACAAATTCATTATTGGAAACTTCCATTTATTTATTGTAGGCATGACCAAGTTTAGGGTATGAATGCATCATTGGAAACTTCCATTTATTTATTGTAAGCAAGACCAAGTTTATGGCTCCTAAGTGGTATGTAGAAGACAAATATTGCTCTTTTGGGATGTGCATTTTGCAAATTGCTACTCTAATAGGGTGTTGGTTCTTTAAGCTTATGGACATGTTTGGCATAGGGGCACGTGACCTCTATTGTGTTCATGTAATAGATACGACCATAAATAAGGATAGTGATGATGCATGTTGACATTGTAGAGTGCATTAAGGGTCCACAGGCATGACTACCGCTAGCACTGAGGGTTGAACACTACATTGAGGGTTGAGTAGTGTTGACCACTAGCATGACTACCAAATAGGACTACTGATTGATTTCATTTAAGCATTAGTAATTTTGAAGTGTTTTTGAAGTCACAAAGTGAGACAAACATTTTTGCTTGCTTTCTTGGAAGTTTGGAAATTGTCCTATGATGACATCTAATAGATTGTTTGATTAGGTGATAAGAAAACTTGCATTAATTACTACTTGTTCTTTCATGAATGTAGCATTTGAAGCATTGGTTTGTCATATTGTTTGACATTTTTTTTGTAGCCTTTTTAATGCACATAATCATATTTTTTATAGTATTTCAAAATAATAATAACATTTACCTAATACTTTGAAGTGTCATAGTTAGTATAGTGCTTAGCTTTATATAAGGTCTAGTTGGTCTTACTTGTTGATTCAACAATGGCACAATTTGAACCCTTAATGGCTTTGGAGAGGCTAAGAATTGGTTCTTGATGATTCTTTCACTAATGCTTGTAAAAATTATTGAAAATATACTAAAGGTCTTGAGAGATGTTGTGAGTGTTTTGAAAATCGATGCAAAATGGCCTTATATGGAGAAAGTGCATGAAAATGAGAGAAAAGTCTTTTTTGAACAATAGATGAGAGTTATGTTCACAAAGGACTTTGGAGGTGATTTTAAAAGTTGATCAAAGTTATGCTTAAAAGATTTTTTATAGGGGGGTCACAATATATAGAATTCAATTCATTATCTCAATCAACCTCGAAAACTTTAATTTCAATTGAATGTTGCTTTGAACCTTAACGACATCAAATTTCAAAGTAAAATTTGAATTCAAAATTTATGCAATCCCTTGTGAAGTTGTTGATGACATCAATTGTTAACAAGGTTGTGGCCTTTCATAAGACTGCCCACACGGTTGATGATTTGAAACATGATGCTAGTGTGGCAATGAATGCTTGTCGATGTCGTGGTTGAGTTAATTGTAGAACACATGTTAGGGTGGACTTAGTATGCTAGATCCATAGGTTGTGTGAGTGATAAACAACTAAAGAAGAAGCCTTGCAATGTAGGAGCAATGGCAATACTTGTAGTTCAAAAGGTAGTGTACCTTCTCGCATGCTATGACTAGAAGGTTCTCACAAGGGTGAGCTATTTGCAATGCTAATTTGAGATATTAGGGTTAGGGGCTCAAAATTTTGCATGCAGAGGTTCAAAATTCAATCGAACTTGAGTTGTAAGCGATTCTCCTAGTGTAACCAATTGTGGTTTAAGCTTGCCTGATTGTCATGTGTACAATGCAAGCATTGGTGAGATGAGAAGGCACGCAAGAACTCTTCATTCTTACCTTTGACAACCACTAAACTACTGCTATAATCGATGGAAAATGACATGCAAGCAAAACTAGCTAATGGCACGTATCTTCATGAGCCTTAGGGATTGGATGATGGGCAAGAGTGCATTCTCGTGTGTAAGGGAGATGCCAGAGGCGATTGTTGAATAATGCAGGGTGAGGGAACAATCGATCCTCGAACCCTTAGAATGAGGGTTTAAAAATCCGCTCAGCCTATAAGGGTAGCTAACTTCAACTAGTTCGTTGATGTTAACTGGGCTCCATTTTGCTACTAAATTTGTGGTCAAAGGCATGAGAACACAACAAATACCTGCTCTTGAATCCAAGGGTGGTGTATTTTCCCAACGAGGGAATGCACCCTAATGACAACAAGGTTGCTTTTTAACAATGCTTGCTTAGAGGGAGTGCTATAGTAGAGTATTGAAACTCTCTTGTGAATTTCCAAGTGTAATGTTGGGAAAAATTAGGTAATTTGTGTGTTTTAAATTATGGAGATCATCCTACAAAAATTATATTTTAATAGCCCAAATCCCTTTGAAAAGTCATTTGCTTTCTCTTTGGCATCCAAAAGTGCTTGCTTTACCACTCTCCCTACTCGCTCTCCTAAATAAATTCTATTAATTTACCCTCACTGCCTCTCCCTATCTGTCACATTAAGCTAAGCTAACAGGCGTGAATTACTCTCTGCCTCACATCCTGCCCCTCCTGCTCCTCAAGCTTCGCCTCGCCATCTCCCTCCAGCTTACCTCTGCTTCCGCATCAGCCAGTGGCATTGGTTTGGTGCCATTGGCAAGGAGAATTTGCAACCCCCTCGCCTACTAAATGCTACCACCACTATGATTGCTGGCATTGGACTACTCACCTAGCTTTGTAGCCACCTCCTTTGTTAACTCCATTACCAATATTTAAGCACCTGCAAAGTGAAAACTATGTAAATAATTTTTAATTGCATTCATACAGCCATTAAGCATTCAACTCACACACGAATTCAGCTTATAAGGAGGCCTTTAATCTCCCCCCCGTCTATTTCAGCTCTCATGGAGACCATGCAAATAATTTT
Organism: Dipteris shenzhenensis; assembly: GCF_047967505.1. Classification (NCBI taxonomy): domain Eukaryota; kingdom Viridiplantae; phylum Streptophyta; class Polypodiopsida; order Gleicheniales; family Dipteridaceae; genus Dipteris; species Dipteris shenzhenensis. Next base: position 35,422,654 of record NC_141611.1, read on the forward strand.
TTAATTGCATTCATACAACCAAAATTGGATACCATGCACCTCGAAAGTGGAGACCATGTAAATAAAGTGGAGACCATTACACAAGAGGCACCATGGGATGAGGACTTACCCTGATTATCCTGTGCATCTTGCATATTATAAGGAGGCTTTCAATCTCCCATAGTCTATTTCAGTTCTAGTGGAAGGGAATGTCACAAGTATGCCTCAACTTGTACACATATGTCTAGTTTCCAGCAAGGGCAGAGTAGCCAAACAAGGTACCACATCCACATGAGACTGCATATTCGGTCTCAAGACAATAGATACCAGTCAAGTGAACAACCTCACTTCTTAGCAAGAGCTTCAACTCCGCAAGTAGCTCCTCGTAGGAAAATTCCATCATTTACTTATAGACGTAATAGTTTAGCTCACCAAAGTGGCTCCTCAAATGAAGGTTTCATCCTTTACCTACAGTCATAACAGTTCAGCCTATTCGCATCTTACCGCATGTTTGACAAGTAGAAAATGACTACTAAGAGTTCAAAATGACCCACCTTCTTGCCTTGCTCAATTTAAAGGTAGCCCTTGCCCTTGTATCTTTTATTTTCAATTGGAGAGCCAAGTCTGTGGGTCTTACATTCATGGTAGCTTGGCTATTTATGCCCCAGCCACTCCACAACTTGGCCCCTTATCTATGTTCATACAGAGCCTCATACATGGCCTTGAAAGTTGAATGGTCTCCATGGTAGCCATATTCTACCCACACATGGGCCCTAGAGTTGCCACTGGTTGGGTCTATATGTTGCCATACCCGCTGTAGATCTACCACTACCTTCTCATGTGAATCTTGTTGCCCATACAGTAGCCCATACAATAGCAAACCCAACCATTAAAAAACCCAGCCATACAGCACCAAACCCAACCATAAAGAAAACCATACCTGCAGTAGATCTAGCACTACCTTCTTGTGTGAATCTTGCTGCCCATACAGTAGCAAACCTAACCATTAAAAATTTTGACATAAAAATAGCCATAAAAACATGAATACTGTATGCAGGCCATAATAACTTCAGATAAGAATTCCTTACAATGCTTGACAAGCATCGTTTGATCTCATCCATTAAAAATTCAATACATGATCAAAGACTTTATTGTATGTATTCAGCAAGGAATTGCATCAATTCACTATATTTGTATCAACTTCAGTACACAACAAGAAAATGTGTCAATTTTGCAAGGCATGATCCAAAAAACGGACAAATACAGAACCAATAGTCTCTAAGATGTCCAATCTTCTGTTTTCTATGGCTTCCCTCTGAGCCTCTGCTGCCTCCATCTTGTTTGTAGATCATTCAAGATGAGCAAGAATCCCACACCCATTCTCCGTTACTTGGGAGATGAACTCATCCGTTTGTGCATCTTTTCTTCCACCCCGATCGTGTGTACTACCACCTGGGTGTAGTCTGTTGTGAAGGGGTGGACAAGTTTGGTGAACTAGGGTCTGGCTGTGAGTCATCAATTTGGACCCCATCACCAATGGCTAAGGCATGACTATATAAATTGACATGTGCACGGTCATGCATGTACTAGTCCACGATATCAAACCACTTGCATGTCTTTTGCCATTTCTTGAAATGCAATTATGAAGTCTATCTGCTTTGTATTGGTCATAGACATGACCTCACTTCTTGCGGTATGCTTCACTATCCTTATCGAAGTCAGAATACGTGGCTGCCAGCTTGTTTGCAATTTTACTCCATAGATCCATCCCTTGTTTCTGTGGCTTGTAGAACTCATCATTGATCTCACCACGCTCATGGATTAAGCTAATGACCCAATAATCCTTCCACATTGTTGCTTTCCCCCCCTCGGCATCATTATCGCCATCAACATCGACAATGCCATTTTTGTTTTTCTTTGCTCTTACTTTCTTTTTGGGTTTTTGCTTGCTTTGAGCAGAATCAGCCTTAGAAACATTTCTGCCTCTCTTTGCACCCTTTCTCGAAGAAACTTGCCCTTTTTCCTACTCTTGGATCACCTCCACATGGTGGTTCACCTTAGTAGGATCGTGGACTTCATGACCATGTGGCATTGTTGAGGGCAATCGAAAGATCATAGGAGACGTGGAAGGGAACATAGGGGCAAAGTTGTGAGCATTGTACAAATGAGGCTAGCTGTAAAAGGATTGGGAACCTGGGTCTCGGACACATGATCAACCAACTCATCCTCAAGGACCACATCATCAAGAAGCTTTCACATCGCCATGTAATCTCCCACAACTATTTCAAAGAAGTAACAAATTTTAGAGAATTAAAAATCTTCAAGAAAATAAAAGATAATTTTCAAGGGACGTAACAATTTCCAGAGAAGTAAGAGATTTTAAATAACATTTGTAAAATTTTAACATGCAATGGACATGCATAATTCCTTTGTACATATAGGAAGACATTACAGCCAAACTTCCAAAACAAGTTTGAAGTCAAACATCGAAAGGAAAAGCTTGAAGCAGTGGGAAGTAGACATTTGAGCTTGTAATGATGTTTCTCATTCCAAAGAGTCTCAATCAACTTTTGAGCTTGTAATGATGCACAAGAGCTTGTAGTAGTTCTAATTGAAAATGGCAAGCTGCTTCACTATGTTAGAAATGGATTCTTTCGTTAGAAAGTTCATGCATGGGCATTCAATACTATTACTCAGAAAAAAGGCCATTTACCGAGTGCTTTCCATACTGTTTCTATAAAGGACTTCCATACATATCATCCATATAGAGTCGAGTACCTTCTAAAATGCTGTATTACTAAGGTCATTTTCCTGTCAAGAATCCATATCGTGGATTCTCACATGAATGCCTGATAACACTAAGTTGCTGTCCTAAGCTTGTCTCCATCATGGGCTAACTTCGCACAGAGTGTAACAGCCTGTAATGGCTCTGAGTTGAACTTAACAATGTCCACCACAACAAAGTCTGCCACAACGACAAAGGAACAACTTCCACCCAACAATCGTCAAAAGCACCTGTCCAGAAAGGTCATAAAGCCCACATTGATTGCCTGGAACCTATGACCAAATAGTTAACATGCCGATGAAAGGAACCACCTTACGTATGTTGAAGAGGAGACATCTTGAAGAAATACAGAGACTAGCATGTGAAGAAACAATCGTCATTTCCTCTGCCATTTCCTACGTAAGCGTGAAAAGCCTAGTTTTATTACAGCGGTTTCGTATTACTAGCTTTAATGAGAATCAAAAAGCTGGTTATATACAACGATACCACTGACCAGGTGAATAACAAAGTGCACTAACTACGAGCAAATACACAACGATATGATGCCACCAACATTGACCGGCGTTACATAGACACTATGCTGTAGTCCACATCGACGAAACCACAGTCTAGAATGCTAGAGTAGCAGCAGATTAAAGCTTAACGGCAACGTTCAAGACCATGCCCTTTTCTGCGCAATGGAGAACCACCCCTTCCACTTGAGGTTGTGGATAGATTTGTGTATATGTTGAAAAGAAACGTCTAATTACCGAGCAACAGTCTAAGGCGCACATTCCAATCTTTCTCTCGTTCCACTATTGCACTGTATCCTATAGTCAGACCACCACCACCACAACTCCTATTTCGTGGCCTTACAATCCTGAAGTCCCATGAGCTACGTGTTGCTTGAGGTGGACATTGCACGAGAACGAGCTATACAGCGGAATTCTATAGCGTTTATCTCAACAACAACCTCGCACGGGATTTCTAACAGAGGTCGCATTCCCTGCACTTGAAATATAGGAATACACTGAAATGCAGGCGTTCCCGCATCAATTGTTCAAATTCAAGGCTGAGCAACGATAGCTGTGGGTCGAAAGGAGTACTTGAGAGCTCGGCGTCTCCATAAAGTTTGCAACAAACTCTTGTGTTGGCGCGAAAGGCGACGAGATTCCAGGGAAAGAGAGCTCGAAATAGCACAATGAGAGAGCTTGGGCGACCTGGGAGAGTCGGACGAAAAGCAGAGTCTCTTGGGGCTGAGAGGTTCGGTCACGTGAGGAACGAACCGAGTCACGTGAGGGACTTGACGAATTCTTAGTATGTGTTTAAACTTGGGTTTTTCTGTGGGAGGCAGTGGACTGCTAAGTCCACGTTTTGGGTCATGCCTGCGACCCAATCGATCGTCGTCTGCTCTCCATCCGCACGGCACCCTCTTCCGCCATAGCTATGGTGCTGCTGCGTTCCGTCCCTTGTTCTGCTCACCTCCATCGCCACCTTCCTCCTTCCCTCCTCTCCCATGGAGGTTCCCTCCTCTCCCATGGAGATCTTGCAGCACCAAAATCAAGAGCTACACCTCCAGCAGCAGCAGCCGCCGCCGCAACAGCACCTCCCCCCCCTTTCCCCTCTCCTTCATCCTCCCCGTCGCCCTCCTCTTCGTGGCCTCCTCAAGCTCTCCCTCGCAGCTTCCCCCTTCCTCCACTCTCAGATCCCCCCCTGCCGCCTCCGATCCGTCTCTATCGTTAACCCTGGCGACCGCGACGATCGCCTTCTCGTTTACCTTGGCACCGACTCCGGCTACTTGCTCCTTTTCACTTGGGTCCGCTCCTCGCCTGCTGCACTGCCTTCTAATGGCACTTCCCCTGATGTAGCGCAGCCTGGTGTTAGCGAGTCTAGCAACGCCTCGTTTCTCCTCACCAGGAGCAGAAATTTAGGCAAGTCTCCTGTCGACTGCCTTTGTCCGCTGCCACGGGGAGGCGTGATAGCTGCTCTCGTGGATCAACAGGTGGTCATTTTGAACTTGCACACGTTGGACCCGTTGGATTTGCTGCCTGTCACCAAAGGAGCGTTAACTCTTACGCGGGCTTTTGGCTCCACCGTAAACTTGCAACCCCTCAAAGGAAATCTATCCGCTCTTGTTGGTCTCCCAGGAAGAGAGGGAATTAGATCTCCCGAGGCTACGAAAAGTAGTGCGGGACAGGGTCAACTAGGTAGGCTTTTTGGGTCAGGAAGACTATCCGTAAAACGTGGGGGATGGAACCTATTGGGTGGAGAGGTTGGGACGCCCGGAGGTGCCTTTCGAGGGGAGGTGGTGGATGCAAGCAGTGGTGCATCCACTACAAAGAGAGGCGTTCCTGGAACACCGCCAGTGTCAGATGCTAAGCATAATGCTATCGAAAGGTTTGCAGTGGCAATAAAGCAGAAATTGCTCGTGTACGAGATTCGCATTGAAAACCAGAGAAGGAAAGGGAAAATGTGGGTAGGGGACAGCAATGAATCTCCTTCCGTTGTAAAACTGAAAGAAATTGTTGGACCTGATGAAGTGATAAGCATGGCCTGGGTGGGGAATGTTATTATTACAGGGAATCGACAAGAGTACATGCTGTTTTCTGTCACAGATGGACAGACTTCTCTCCTTTTCTCTCTTCCGCAAGACATCCTCAGTCCACCGGTACTGAAGGCATTTCCTAAAGAACTAGAGGTTCTCCTTCTGATTGACATGGTTGGAGTGGGTGTCAATGCAGCCGGGCAGCCTACTTCAAGTAGCCTGCTCTTTAGAGATATTCCAGATGCTATCGGACAAAGTTCATCATATGTGGTTGTGGTAAAACGGGGTCTCATTGAACTATATCACCGTAAGACAGGTGCTAAGGTGCAATCTCTTGTGCTGTCTGATGCAGCGGTAGGCCCGTATTTCGTAACTGATGATGAGGATGGAAAGTTCCTGGTGGTTTCCAGTGCTTTCAAGGTAGGGCTGCCTGTGTGGAGGGGGTTATGTCTCTGGTGTTGATGATTCTAATCCCCTTGCTCTCAACGTAGGATAGGGCAACATATTTCAGCAGAGCCATGGCATTCATTTACCAATTTGTTCTTTCTTGTTCCTTTCTTCTATTGCTATTGGTTGAAATCTATGTCCAATGAGGAGCTACATCACAGCTAATACCTATATCAATGGAACAGGTTTACTGTTTAGAAAGGGTACCCGTCGAGGAGCAGTTGAAAGAATTATTGAGGCAGAGACAAATCAATGAGGCTGTAGAATTGGCGGAGGAGTGTGTGGCTGAATTGGAGGATGGCAATGCACAGGAGAGGTTGGCAATTGTGCATGCTCAGGCAGGGTATCTTTTGTTTTTCGACCTTCAATTTAAGGATGCAGTGGACCATTTTTTGGAATCATCTGTCATGCTTCCTGCAGAAATTTTCCCGTTCTTCCCAAACTTGACAGAACGCTGGCGGACAATGGTAAGACAGTATTCTAAACTCTGTTTGTCATCTCCTGCCATCAAATATATGCTTTAGATGTAGGTTGGTTGACCTAATCATCAGTAAGAATTGTGCTTTTTTGGAATTGCCTTTCCATCTATACAACCTGAATGTGGATAGTAGAAGTTTAAAGTACAAATTGCAATTCTATAGCATTCCAGCTTCGTAGACGTTGGCTTGGTACCGATGCTGAATCATTCATAGGGTTTCTAGAATGGCAGAATTGGTTTTTTTGTTTAAGTTGAATATTTATCCTTTTTCAATTGAGGAGCATAATTACGTTTTCCTTCCTGAAAAGAAAGAAGTGCAAAGAAGGTCCGTTATTACTTGTCTGGAATGAGTGCTCTCTGAACAGTTTTTTTTAGAGCAACTCAGCAGCAACAGCCCTCTCCAGAAGAAAGGGAACCTGGTACATGAATGGTCCAATGGTTGATTCTTTCGTCCATGTTGCAGCGTGTTGATATTGCAGCCTGCTGATATTGTGATAGTGGTGCATTGCCCTATCAGCTTTCTTTCTAAGCATCTTCTGCTTAGAAATGCTCGTTTTGGGGAGACAAAAATGAAATACTTGATAGAGATCACTGACCCACCTGTGAGCTCCCATATGAGGACGACAAGGGGTCAGTAGATCAAGGGGATTAGTGTGGGTAGAGGGATTTAACTGAGGCTGTCCGTGGCATGTTAGGGTTGGACACAGCAGCCCTATTTTTGGTCAGTTCGCGTGCAGGGTTAGGTCAGGTGCAAGTGCACCGCCACACTGACTGATCTGCTGGAAACAGGTCACCAGACCTGCTAGGTGAATTGATCAGCAAGTTGGTTTGACCCGACGGTCCAGTTAGTCCTGGGAGGGACTCTTGACCAGGTCATGTCTGCTACAGACACAGCCAGCTGCTGTTTGATACTGGTCAGCTGCCCTAATTAGGTTTCGGGCCTGAACCCTGGCCACTCCAGCCCTATAAATGGGCACTTATGCTAGTGTATCTGGCATCCCACTGAATCCCTCTTTGAGGCATGCAGGAGCCAATACATCAGCAACAGTGCTCCTTCCTTCATCGTCATCTGACAGCCACCCCTGGCTGTATTTTACCCAGCATGCATTGGGAGAGTAGTGCTCGTCTAGAGCTGCTCTTGCCCACATCTGTGGATGAATAAACTGAGGTGATATGGACACTCTTTGTACTGTTGTATGTTCTGTGTATATTCTGTTTGGTGGGTTATGTACAGTGTACTGTTTGGGTGGACTTCAGAGAGAGTAACCTATCCTTTCTGCTGCGTACAGGTTCTACAGCGAGCACTTTTGTCTTTGACAATACTAAAGGCTTGAATGAAGAGAACATGGACTACTTTTGACTAGTCTTCTCCTTTAGTGCTGGCCCTTGTTACGGCTGAGTATGCTGTTCCCCTCCTGAGTGCTGACAGAAACTCAGTATGATAACGTTTGTATAAACGGACGCTCAAGTCGGCGTGGGCATATGGATATGTATGTGAGAGCATGTGTTCATACTATGGTCTACACCCACTGATTGTGCAGAAAAGGGATACGGGCAGGCTAGGGGAATTGGACAGAATTGGTAGAAGGGAGAGAGAGGTAGGGAGAGAAGGAGTGAGAAGTGAGGAAATGGGGGAAGAGAGAGAGAGAGAGAGAGAGAGAGAGAGAGAGAGAGAGAGTATTAACGTCTGCAGGAGGCCTCAATGGGCCTATCCAAAAGTAACTCATACAAGCCGCTGTCAGCTGAAGCAAAAGGCTTGCTAAGGCCCTTGCTGAGTGCTAAAGTGCTAAGCTAAAGAAATCTCAAAACCTTAGACACTCAATGCTAGTGCTCCAAACACATATCCAGGCACCATGGTGGCTCTCCGATGAGACACAAAGATGTCTCGTATCTGTGTCTGTCGAGTCATCTCTCGCTGTGGCGGGGGGTGTGGTCTCTGTGATCTCCGTATCTGGTGGGCCATATCAAGAGTGACACCCCAGCTGAGACGGTCTCCTCTACGTAGCGAAGGGATGGGTGGAACCTCTTATCATGTGGGCTCTGGTCAGCCTCTGCATTGTGCATGGTCTCTGGCTGTGGCTTAACCGTTCCGTGCTGTCTCTTCCGGCTTGTCCTTTGTCCTTGATGCCCTCATGTTGGCTATCTCCTCCTCTACCCCAGTATGTAACCTGGAATGCTGAATATTGGGTCTTAGTGGGTATGAAATGGGCTTGTTTTGTCAGCCTTACCACAACATAGATGCTGTCCCATCCTGGATCTTAGAAGACAATCTTGTGATGATGTGTGCCAATTTGCCCCGCTGGAATGGGTAATGGCTGTAACAAACCAGCTGGCAACTTGCTGTTCACTTTGCTTTGCTGGCATGGCAAATCCTCAACACGTTTGACTACATCTCTCCATAGGCCTTCCAAGAAGAAACTTTACCTTACCCTGTCATACGTCTTTGTGACACCTGTATGTCCTTCCATAGGGGAAGAAAGCATTTCCCTCAATACCAGCTGTCTATATTGTGAATTTGGAACCGAGTAGGTTATGCAACTTAAAAGTCAGGATGATCGTGGCATGAGGGCTGCTGCAATTCTGAAAAGATGGCTGCTGGCTTTGAATAAGGCATGTAGTCTTCTTGAATGCCATGTCTCCAATCTTGGTAAATGGTAGAGACTACAGACAAGGTGCAAGCCAATATCTCTTTTGCTTGGCAGACAAGTTTTGCTGCGTGAGGAAAAATCCGATTGTCATATGATCAGTTTTGACCTTGATTTTACTCGCGTACATGTAGTGATGCTATTTTTGAAGGCATGTAGTATGGCCAACACTTCCTGATCATCAAAACATGGTAGTTGAGCTCTTCGGCCTCAAATTTTCAGCTTCAAAAGCTATTACACCATGCGCTTGTTGTAGAACAACCCCCAAGCTTTTGCATCTACCTCCACAATAATTGGCCATGAGAAGTTAGGGCATACCAACATAGTTTCATGAGTCAAGGCAAATTTCAGGTCTTCAAAGCTGAGCTGCGCTTCTTTTGACCACAAAAAGGCATCATTCTTCAAGAGGTCTGTAATAGGAGCTGCCCTCTTGGCAAATTCCTGAATAAAGCGCCTGTAGAAGGAAACAAGACCCAAAAAACCGCTCAGCTGGGTGGGATTTAGTGGCTGTGGCCATCCCTTCTTGCATTTCACCTTTGCGGGATCCACTCGAATCCCATCTCTACCCACAATGTGCCCCAAGTTCTGCCGTAACAGTACATTTTTTGGCTTTTGCATAAAGCTGATACAACCACGAAATTTCCAGCACTTGTTTGACATGCTTGATGTGCTCCTTGCTGTAAATGAGGATGTCATCAAAGAAAACCAGCACATATCGGAAGAGAAGTGGCTGCAATATTTTGCTAATGAATGTTTGAAAGCATTTGTCAACCCGAATGGCATCGCCTTGAACTCATACAAACCCCTTTCCGTGCGGAAGGTTGTTTTGTGCTCACCACCCTCTTTCACTCTGATCTGATGATAGCCCGATCGTAGATCTTTCTTTGTGAAGAACTGAGCACCCTTTAGTTCATCCAACAGATCATCAATCTTGGGAATTGGAAATCTGTTTTTAATAGTAGCCTTGTTGAGATCCCTATAATCAACGCACATACGGCATGAGCCATCTTTCTTTTTCACAAGGAACATTGGGGAGGCAATGGAGAAGTGCTATGAGAAATGAAATTCTTCTCAAGCAACGGTTCCTTTCAAGAATGCTGACTTCATGTCCATCGTGATGGGCAGCCAATGCGATCACTGTTCGAATAGTGACCATCTGGGATGTGGGGAGCAAAAGTCTCATTGAAATCGAATGCTGACTTCACATCCATATGGAATATGGACCATCCGTGATGGGCAGCCAATGCGGTTATTGTCCAATAGTGACCATCCGCGCTGTGGGGGCAAAAGTCTCGTCAAAATTAAGGCCTTCTGATTGAGCGTAGCCTTTTACCACCAAGCTTCTTTATGTTTGTCCAAGCTCCCATTAGACTTGAACTTTAGCTTGTACACCTACTTGGTACCTATGACCTTCCATTTGTTTGGGTACCATTTCCCAAGTGTCATTCTTTAGAATGATGTCCATCTTTGCCTTCATGGCAGCCTTCCGCGCCGGTAGATCTTTCACCTCCTCAAAGGTCCGCGGCTCGTGGAGTAGGCAAAGTTGGTTGAGGGTGTAGACATGTTGCGTCGTAACCGTCGAGCTGCTACTTGAGAATGTTTGACCCGAGGTTCTGTAAGGTCTTCAGATACCATGTCGGTAACTTCCTATCTTTGGAAGTTGCCTTTGGGGGTGGCTCTGATGCATCTTGCTCTTCCTCAGGCTCTTTTGGGCCCTCGGGATCTACAGTTGTTGGTGTTGGGATATCTCAAGGTGTATGCCTCAGGCACACCTTATGTTTCTATGTGTGAGTGCTAGAGGCACAGTTAGGTGCCCACAAGCACAGTTAGGTGGTGGAGAGCCACATAGGATGATTGAGAGAATCTAGGAGCAGATTGAGGAGATGATTGTGGAGCTCTGAAGTCATCAGTGATGTCAGTGAGCTTGTATGAGGTGCCTACTTAAGGACCTCACTTTTCTTCATTCCATAAGCAAGTATTCTGATTTTGTGTCCACTCTACTCTTTCCTTTCAGTATTCTAACATGGTATCAGAGCCCTTTGATCCCCCTTGAGCCCATTTCTGCCACATCATTATCTTCTTCTTCATCTTCTTCTTCTTCATTTTCCTCTTTCTTCCCAAAATCTTTGAGAGCTTGGTTCTCCATCTACAAACAGCCATTGCCCAAACCCTCTGAGCTGGAAACTCCTCTAGTATGGGCGAACTTCCACCTGCAAGCAATTGAAGAAAAAACGTCTGTGGTGGCTGCCATTCTCCAAACAGCGAATTTCTTCTGTTGCTCAATACTCCCTGCCTACTCCGCCATTGCCTGAGCCCTCTTAGGAGTAGATGGGCGACCTCAAGACGAAGATTTTGAGCCATTTTTCAGGTCATTTGGTTCAGTAACGAGGGAGAAATCGTCAAAACTCAGTTTCAGCCTGTAGCAACTCTCCCGGGCAAAAGTGCGCACCATTTCGTCCAACCTCTGTGCTGGACCTTCTCTGGTATATGAGCTTTCTTTTGCTTCAGAAAGCCCTCTTTTCCTTGCTTTGAAGAGTGAGCTACAAGCCCTCCAAGTTCAGCTTTTCAGTTTTGACAGTTTTGGACAAGTTTTTGAAGATGATGCTACATAAAATGCTACTATCGGCGTAGCCAGGGAGCGGCTGCACGTCGCAGCCAAGGGCTGCTGCAAGGCGGGAGCGCGGGCGGTGTAGCTGGAGCGGCTGCAAGGCGATGGCGCGGGAGGCGTAGCTGGAGCTGCTGAAAGGCGGGAGCGCGGGCGGCTCAGCCAACGCGTGGCTGCACGACGCAGCCAAAGGCTGCAAGCAAGCGCAAAGGCGCTGCTGCAAACTCGCAGGGCGCGGCTGCGAGCCAAAGGCTGCAGGTCGTAGGGCGTGGCTGCACGTCGTAGCCAAGGGCTGCATCTGCGCAGGCCAGGACTTCAAGGCGTGGTTGCATCGGCGTCGACAAGGTCTCCGGGCAGCGTGCACGCCCGTACCAGCACCCCCCCCCTTTCTTCCGGCTCCTTTTGTTACAGATGAACAGCAGCAACGGCCAAAAGTACAGCCAAAAGGCGGGGTACCGCAGCAAAGGTGTTGGTATCTACTGTGGCAGGGCATCACTCAACTCTGAGGCTTAGCTTATGCCGCAAACAGAGTTGAGACAGGTTATTCACTTGGCCAGTGAGGGTTGACACAGTGTATGCATTATCAGATTTGCAGTGTGTATGCTTGACACTTGGGCAGAGGTTTATGCTTTTGTCAGTGTGTACCCGCACATGCCTTGTGAGCAGTAGCAGTTGATGCCATTTACTGTGTTAATGCACGGAATGTGCAGTCAATTCAAGGGGCTTTTGATGCTATTATGCTTGGGACAAATGCTTTAGTTTGTTGCTGCAAGTACATCCACATTTGGTACAGATTTGGTCGATTTTGACCAAGTTTGACTTAGTCAAATTTGGGGCTTTTGTAGCCTGACCGGAAATCTGTCAAGTGGGAGCACTCTACATGCATCAGGCTATCTCGTAAAGCACTACTATGCTTTGAAAGTGCAAATTTGACTTACAGTTTTTTTTTTGGTCAAAGGTCAATCTTTTTAATTGGAGGTCAAATCTCTGATTTTCTTCATGCATTCAAAGGGCTTTTGAGCAATCTCACTTCCAAACTGTGAATTCAGTTGGGGGGGAAGTTTCTGGAGCATATGGAGGTCTAAAATCAGAGATCTTCATCCACAATCAGAGATTCACTGTTTTTTTGACAGTCCGGGACTGTCAACCAGCAAGTTTGACCAGATTTCACTGTCAAAAAGCTCAAAAAGTACTGCTATTTTTTCAGAAAACAGTTCTGGGATTTTTTCTGGAGCACTTTGAAGGAGCTGTACCGCACTTTCGCCAGCAAAAAAGACAGGAACAGATTGCTGTACTGTTTCTGCAGCAAGTGGGAGACAGACTTTCAGTTGGTTTTATGCCACTGAAACAGTACCAAGTTCATTTTCTGATCGTACTTCCGCTGCGGGGGAATTTTCTTGGAGTAACTAGTGCTTAATTGCACGACTACAGGGAGTCAAACTCTATTTTCTTTACCATGAGTTCCGGCAGCGATGTGTCGTCCTTGTTTCAGATAAAGAAGCTCGAAGGAGCTAAAAATTACGACATATGGAGGACACAATGCTACAATGTGTTGATGCAGAAGGACCAGTACAAACCTATAAAGGAGAAGGGTGTTAAGCCCTCCAACATTACTGATGAGCAGTGGGAGAAGATGGACGGCTTGGCCAGGTCGACCATTATGCTTACAGTTGTTGATTCACTGGTTGTAGGCATCAGGGATGAACCTACTGCGTGGGAGATGTGGCAACGTCTTGAGGATACTTATGCCAAGAAAAGTGCCACGGGAAAAGCTTACTGGCTAAAAAAGCTTGTTGGTCTTCAAATGAAGGAGGGGACAGCTATGTCCACTCATATTATTGAGTTTAACAGCATATTCAGCCAGGTGATCAACCAGGGGTTGAAGCTCGATGATGAGCTGAAAGCTACACTCATCCTATGTTCTCTACCTGAGTCATGGGACACATTCAGGACTTCTACCAGCAACTCAAAAACCATTCTGGTATTTGCAGATGTGGAGAGTGCTCTTCTACAGGAAGAGATGAACAGAAAGAACAATGCTATTGGGAAGTCAAATGCTTTGAATGCACGCAGCAGGTCCAAAACACGTGGTAAAGACAAAGAAAGAGAGAGGAGCAAGTCCCGCTCTAAGAGTGATCTTGTATGCAACTATTGTGGCAAGAAGGGACATATTGAGAAAAAGTGTTTTCAAAAGAAGAATGACCAGAGAGCCAAAGAAGGCAAGGCTCAAGGCAAGTCTAAGGGCAAAGAAAAAGAAGAGCTGAATGTTACTTATGTTAGTGACAGTGACAGTGGACATGAGATATGTTTCACCTCTTCACTGGAGGCTCATACACTTCATGCTGGTGATGGATCAGATATGTTTTCCTGGATTATAGATTCAGGTGCTTCCTTTCATGTGACATCCTACAGAGATCTGTTTGTCAGATATGCAGGAGGGCAGAAGGGAGTTGTCTTTCTTGGTGATAACCATGCATGTTCTATCATTGGTATAGGTGATGTCAGGCTTGTTCTTGAAAATGGCCAGCAGTTAATGCTTAAAGGGGTCAGGCATGTTCCTGAGGTGAAGAAGAACTTGATTTCCACAGGGTTGTTGGATGATGATTGTTATCTTACCACCTTTGGTAATCAGAAATGGAAAATCAGCAAAGGGGCAATGGCTATTGCCAGGGGTCCTAAGGTTGATACTTTGTACTCACTTCATGCTGGACATTGTCCGCATTCTGATGTAAATGCCACCGAGCTGCCAAAGATTTCATTGTGGCATAGCCGGCTTGGCCATATGAGTATTAAGGGAATGGAGCAATTGGCTCATTTTGGTTACTTGCCGAGTCTAAAATATTCAGATTTGCAGAAATGTGAATTTTGTCTCTACGGTCATCAAGTACAAATACCTCATAAGAGAAGGTCAAATCAGAAATTACAGCTCTTGGAGCTAGTACATACAGATGTGTGTGAGATGCCTACACTCTCTTTAGGAGGTTCAAAGTACATACTGTCATTCATAGATGACGCCACCCGCAAAGTGTGGGTTTACACTCTCAGAAAGAAGAGTGATACGTTCAAGGCTTTCACTAAGTTTGTTGCACTAGTTGAAAATGAGACAGGCAAAAAACTGAAAGCCTTACGATCTGACAATGGTGGAGAGTACTTGTCCAAAGAATTTCAAGAATTCTGTGAGGCAAAGGGTATCCAAAGGGTTTTGTCTGCACCATATGATCCTCCACAGAATGGTACAGCTGAAAAAATGTTCAGGACCATTCAAGAGAAAGTCAGATCCATGTTGTCACATGCTGCATTGCCCCACACATTTTGGGCTGAAGCTGTAAAGACAGCTGTGCACCTTATTAACAGGTCACCAAACAAGAGACTATGTGGTGGTGTGCCTGAACAAGCATGGACGGGCAAGCCTCCGTCTTACAAACACCTACGGGTCTTTGGTTGTGTCGCGTATGTGCATGTACGCAGGGAGGACAGAACTAAACTGGATCCAAAGTCTCTTAAATGCATATTCCTAGGTTACGGTGACAAAGGTGAGATGGGCTACAGGATTTGGGATCCCAAGAACAAAAAACTTATACGCAGCAATGATGTCGTGTTTGATGAAACCATCATGTTCAAGGAACCTGTTGTACAGCAGGAACCTTTAAAAGTAACTATTGATGATGACAGGCATCATGGGCAACACAGACAGGCTGTAAATCAGCCACAACAGCAGCATAATCAGCCATTAAATGATGCTGCAGCAGATCCTAATGGACAGCCAGTTATGGCAGAAAACATCCCAATGGATGAGGCACAGTTAGGTGATCTTCCTGACATGCAAATGCAGCCAGGAATCATGGAACAGCCACCTTATCTGGGTGATGAACAGGCTGGACAGCCAGCTCAAGATGATGGTCTTTGGGTTAGAAGGTCAACCAGACAGACGCGGCAGCCAGAAAGATTTGTTCCAGGCATTGATTATTTGATGCTCACTGATTGTGGAGAGCCTTCATGCTACAAAGAGGCTAGGCAGAGGGCAGACAAGGTTCAATGGGATCTTGCTATGAAGTCTGAAATGGACAGTCTTCACAAGAATGGCACTTGGGAATTGGTACCCTTGCCTACTGGTAAAAAGGTACTGCCATGCAAATGGGTTTATAGACTTAAAGTCACACCTGGTGAAAAGCCAAGGCATAAAGCCAGACTGGTTGCCAAAGGGTTCAAGCAGGAATATGGTGTTGACTTTGAGGAGATATTCTCTCCCGTTGTCAAGATGACAACACTCAGAACTGTATTAGCATTGGTTGCACATGCAGATATGGATTTGGTCCAAATGGATGTCAAAACAGCATTTCTTCATGGTGATTTACATGAGGAAATTTTTATGCAGCAGCCAGAGGGTTTTACAGTGAAGGGCAAAGAGAAGCTTGTATGCAGACTGAAGAAAAGTCTTTATGGTCTAAAGCAGGCACCCAGGGAATGGTATCATAAGTTTGATACATTCATGCGAACCCAGGGTTACAGGAGAAGTGACATTGATCACTGCTTATATACCAAGAAAGCTTCAGATGGCAGTTTACTTATCCTCATTTTGTATGTGGATGACATGTTAATTGCTGGAAAATCTCATAAGGAAATGAATGCCTTGAAAAAGAGATTGCACCAGACCTTTGATATGAAGGATCTTGGTGATGCCAACCATATATTGGGTATGCGCATACTTCGGGATAGGGAAAAGCGGTTGCTATACTTGTCTCAGAAGGAATACATTGGCAAGGTCTTGCAGAGATTTCACATGGAGGGGGGGAAGAGTATTGGTACTCCATTACCTCCTTATGTGAAAATCAGCGCTTTGGACAGCCCTCAGATGGGGAGAGAGGGGGTGGAAGCGGAGGGAGAGAGCCCGTTGGCTCTGATACCAGTTGATGGAGAGTGTGAGGGAGAGATAGAGTAGGGAGTAGAGAGACACACTCACAGTAGTCACACACCAGTGGGTGGGGATAAAGGAATGAGTGGTACCTCCCCAAGTACACACACTAGTATATATATGGATAAGACTAGGGCCACTAAGTACCTAAGTACAATGTGTACTTAGTGTACTTAGTAGTACTAGATTAATACTGTTACAAGGGTGGCCAGTGCCTTTACCCCAACATCTAGCATTTCTGGTTTTTTGAAGCTTTCAATAACTTCAGTACAAGTGTGGATTCAGTTTTGTTTTGACTTGCTAGACCTGGTTTTGATTGGAAAATGTTTATTTCATCCACTTCTATGAAGCATGTAAGAAGAAGCATCATTGTTTGAAATCTAGTCACTACTATTTGCTACATTAAGTGCTCATATTTTGGAAGTCTTTCAGTTATTTTTGCCTTGTAAGAGAGATAGACACTGCCCAATATCTGGGTTAGACCCTCTCATGGCTACCATATATAATCTTGAGAAGTTCAATGGAAAGGGCTTCCATACATGGCAAATGAAGGTGAAATTTGCATTGATGCGGGAGAACTTATGGGGACTTGTCAAACCTACTCCTACCGCTTCTTCTACAGCCTCCAATGCTGGAGAATCCTCAACACCGACACGACCAGCAAGGGATCCAGCAAGAGAAGAAAAGGCATATGGTATCATTGCTCTTGCTTTGGGTGATGATTATATACACCATATCTCTGATTTGGAGTCTCCTTCGGAAGCTTGGCAGAAGCTAGACATGATTTTTGGTGCAAGCTCTCACATCTCTAAACTATCACTTAAAATCTCTTTCTTTGAATTAAAGATGGCAAGTGATACTACTTTAGCTGCTCATGTCAACTATATGCGGAGTCTTATGACTCAATTAGCTTCTATCAACTCTCCTATCACTCCTGATGATGCTATGGCAGTGTTACTTAAGAGTATGCCTGAAAGTTTTGATCACATTGTTAGCACTTTGAAGAATCTTCCCAATCCTAACCTTGAAGGCATTATCTCTGCTCTCCAAGAAGAAGAAAGGCATATGGAGCTAAGGAAAGGCAATGACACTGCTTATGCTGTAAAAGTCAAGAAGGGCAAGTATACTCCTTGCAATCACTGTGGAAAGACAAATCACCTTTCAAAGGACTGCTTCAAAGTTAACAACCCATGCAAGCACTGTGGCAAGAACAACCATCATGAGAAGTTTTGCAGAGCCAAAGCAAAGACAGAAAATGCAAATCTACTTACAGTTAATGAGCCTCCACAAGATGAGGCATCCTTTGAAGATTATGCATTTTAAACACATCTCTATGTATGCTCCATATCTCTCTTTTTATGTCAAGGTACTCAGCCTGGATAGTCCTCCAAAATGAATGAAAATAAACTATTGTGTTTTGTGTGTTTTGTAAACACCTCTGGTCACCTTATAATGTAGGCCATGTGTATGTTTTGTTCCATGGTACCTCCTGCAGACATTGTGTGCATGTACATGCAGGGGAGATAACCATTGGAAGGTCTTTTTGTATCCCTTTTGTTTACCTTACACCCAAGGGAACCCTTGCTAGCATGAGAACCTAGCCATAGATTAATCCTTGACCACCATGAGATGGCATGAGAAACTATGAGACTAGATGTATCCTTGACATAGCCTGAGGCATTTCCTTGAGGGGGGGTTTGTTGGGATATCTCAAGGTGTATGCCTCAGGCACACCTTATGTTTCTATGTGTGAGTGCTAGAGGCACAATTAGGTGCCCACAAGCACAGTTAGGTGGTGGAGAGCCACATAGGATGATTGAGAGAATCTAGGAGCAGATTGAGGAGATGATTGTGGAGCTCTGAAGTCATCAGTGATGTCAGTGAGCTTGTATGAGGTGCCTACTTAAGGACCTCACTTTTCTTCATTCCATAAGAAAGTATTCTGATTTTGTGTCCACTCTACTCTTTCCTTTCAGTATTCTTACAGTTGGTACCTTTGTAATGGTCAACTTGAGTGTGGGAGCTTTGGGAACTTTGATGACCTCTTTCTTTGCTTGGGACATTGTTTCTTCAAAGACCACGTCCCTACTAATCAATATGTGTCTCTTCACTGGGTGAAAGAGGCGGTACCCCTTTGATTCTTCATTGTACTCGACATAGACACACTTCTTGCTCTTGGAATCCAACTTTGTCCTATCATCTTTATGCACATGTACGAATGCATCAAATCCCAAAATCCTCAGATGAGAGATAGTGGGCTTCTTACCATAATATGCTTCATTAGGCGTCATATCATAGGGCATCATATTTGCAACAGCCTTATTCACTGCTTCATCCTAGTAAGATTTCGAGAGATCTCTCCCTCTGATCATGGTCAACCCCGTCTCTATAACCAATTCGATGCTTTTGCTCAGCAACTCCATTCTGTTGAGATGTGCAGGCATAGTAAGCTGACTCCTGATCCCATGCTTCCTGTAGAAAGTGTTGAATTTTGTGGAGGTGACCCCCCCCTCCCCCATCGTTCTGTGCGGAATGCTTTGACATCCTTCCTTGTTTCCTTCTCTACCTTGGCTGTCTTGTCTTTGAATTTGAATTTCTCAAATGCTTGGGACTTCTTGGCTAGGCTATATATCCAAGTCATCCAACTAAAGTCATCCATGAATAGAAGAATATATGAGGACCCGTGCAAATGAGTTTGTTGACATTGGTTTGCAAATGTCAAAGTGGAGCAGCTTCAATGGTCCCTTGGCCCTTGATGTAGCCTCTTGTGAGAATCACTCCCGTTTTGCTTGCCTTCCAAACAAGCCTGTCAGACATTCTTTGCGCTTTTGACAGGTGGAAGTCCCTCCACCATTTTGGACTTTTGCATTTCTGTAAGAGTACCGTAAATGACATGACCAAACCTTTCATGCCACATTTTGGAGTGCCCATGGTCCCTGTGGACAACTAGAGCATGTAATCGGTATAAGCCGTCCTCCGCGACACCTTGGGCCACCCTCCTCGACACCTTGGGCCACCACTTGTCTGTCTTCCTTGGAAGTGGCGATGACTTTTCCATTCTCGAATTGTATTGGCTCAGTGAGAGCATATTCTTGCATAAAGTTGGAACAAAGAGCACACCAGATATTACCCTCTCTTCTCCCATTGTTTTGATGAATGAAATACTTCCAACGCCCTTCACAACGCATGTCGAGCTATCCGCCACGGTCACCTTCGAGTTGGGATGGGTTCCCTCCATGGTCTTGAACCACTCCTTGTTGGATGTGTTTTCCACGTACCAAGCCTCCTTGTGTTCACTCTCTGTGTGTGCAGAGCAATGCTCAATGGCCAAGAAAAGCTCTCCAGTAGTGACATTGGCTGTGTCTGTCTTAGGCTCCTCCTTGCTATGGGACTACGTTTTCCTTTGATTTGCCTTCCTCTTTCAGTAGTCTTTCACATAATGACCGAGCTTTTTCATAGTAGAAACATTTTACCTTCTTTTTTTGCTCCGAGTCCTTGGCCTTGCATTTGGAGTCCTTGGACTTGCCCTTACCGGGCTTATCCTTTGCCAGAAGTGCTTTATCATCAATCTTGTTGTACAACTTCTCTCGGGCTTCTTCCTGAAATAGCAAGGACCCAAGCTCTTCGAATGTTAGAGGCTTGGTCCTTTGTCGTGCTGTCACAATGGTGACGAATCCCTTGAAGCTGTGTGGTAGACGTCAACAGTGCTAGCTGACAGGTGTCCGCCTTTTGACCAACCGATGCCAGTTGATACCACTTTGACTTTTGTCAAGCGGTCATGTACCGACTCTCCCTCATCCATGTGCATATTGAAAAGCTGGTGTTGGAGAGTCAAGATACGGGAAGTGTTATCTGTCTCGTACAAGTCCTTGAGAGTGGCCTATGCCTCCGCTGATGTTTCAGCCATCTCAATATGAGGAATCACAGAGTCTGTTGTCGTCCCTAGGACTAGAGCCAAGGCCTGGGCATCTCTATCCTCCCATGCTTTGAGTTCATCTTTGTCCACCGACATCCAAATCGATCTACAACATCCTCTAGGCTTGCGTTGACTCCCATCGTGAGCTTCCACAGCTTCGGGCCACAAGGGACTCCAGATCTCTGGGTGATTTGTCCCATCCAGCTTTCCAGACTCTCCAAAGTTAGGGATTGTATGAGACGGAACATGACTGGCGGGGAGTTTGAAGAGTAGTGTCAGAAGAGGCTTCTGACTTCGACATGTTTGCTGTAAATTTCACACAGCAAATAGAAACGTGGTAGATGAAATGGAACTCTGCAAACCTTGTGAATCGGAGTTGCTTTTCTGAAGAACAACTCCTTCCTTCGAATGTGAGAGTGTCTAGAGCTGAGAACCGTGCTCTGATATCTTGTTGGAAATGAGGGATAGACTCACTTGAACCTCTCAACCTCTATGCGGAATACGAACAGCTCAGTCTCACTCACTCAATGATGCAGACCACGCGCTAGAACCTCACTCAACAGATAGAGTATAGACAGCATATACCAGAGATAATATGAGAGAGAACTCAGATCTATCCTCTACTAAACAGCAGGCAAAATCTAGCTCAAGGTGAGCACAAAATATCCCAGCAAGGGCTGGCTATGAAGCTGGAACTCTACTGCAAGTCTTCTCCTGCCCTGCGCTGACTTCTTGAGGGCTTCAGGGTGCTGTGGCTTATGCAAAAGGAAGAGGCAAGAGGCCCTTATGTAGGGGGCTGGAAGGGCTGCAGCCTGGCCAACTTTTCTGGTTGGTTCAGGGCCTGCAGGTCGTTTGGGAGAGGGTAAAATGAAATCATGTAGTTTTCACAAGCAGTTGTAGCTTGAATGAGGAAAATGTGGACTACTTTTTGATTAGCCTTCTCCTTCAGTGCTAGCCCTTGTCACGGCTGAGTCTGCCCTTCACCTACGGATTGCTGACAGAAACTCAGTACGAAGACCTTGGTATAAATGGATGCTCAAGTGTGTGTGGGCGTCTGGATTTGTATGTGTGAGAGCATATGTTTATACTATGGTCTACACCCACTGTTGGGCGCTGACGACGTCAGCGGGGATGTCATAGTAGCTAGTCCCTGCTATGCGTGATAGAGTTCATGGTTTTCAATCTTATGAGTGATTGAAACTGCACTATGTATTTTTAGAGGATGAGTTTGGGCATGTTCCTAGATTCGTCTAGATATACACGTGTGAGAACGAATGGGGAGGACCTGGGGGCAGGTCACCTACAGGAAGCATGGGATAGCTAGGTGTGGTGTGTGGGCACAAGGAGAAGGTGCCACATGGGTTATATTTGAGAGGGGGAGGGCAGTCGTGGGCTGTATATGCGCAGTATCTTGCTGTGCACGAAGGACAGCCATGTGGGCAGCACTATAGGTAGTCACAGGGGCTGTATAGCTGGCCCAAGCATGGGGTCTGGGAGAGCCCTGCAAAGGGGGCTCAAAGGTCTGACAAGATGGGATTATATAGGCTGGAGCTGGTCAACCAAGCAGCAGCTGGTTGGCCAAGGAGACCAGCCAAATGCAGGTCAATGCACGTGGAGGGCAAGAGCCGGGCTGCTATCCTGGTGGCTCGGCCCACCCCCCTAAATCGGGGCAGGGGCGTGCTCCATTGGCCTGCTCTGACAGCCAGTCCGTCTTGTTGGAGGAGGGGGGCAGAGTATGCCTCCCTCTTTATAAATAAAGGCCATAGGGCCCTTGTACTCCCAACCCAGCAAAGCCATTGAAGCCCCACTGAGAGGCACATGGCAGCAGGAGTGAGAGTACTTGTAGGAGCAGCATAGTGCCCACATTTTGGTAGTTGAAAGAGCAGAACTGCCCCACTGAGAGGCACATGGCAGCTGGAGGGAGAATACTTGTAGGAGCAGCACAGTGCCCACATTTTGGTAGCACTGTAAGGTACACAGAGCATACCTTCCAAAGTAAGATTTGTCCATGTTTGGAGCATCATGCATACAAGATTTTTTGGCTGTCTACTTGACGGTACTCTTTCAGATCTGTACGTTTCTTTGAGTATACTTGTGTGGCTAACCTCTACTCTAGCATCGTATCAGAGCTCGGCCGTCTTTATGTATAGATTCTATTACAGGTGGACCCCTGCTGCCATTCTTCCCCACTCTGAACTGCCCCTTCACTTTTCTGTACTCTGCCCATTTCTGTTCTTCATTTCTATTTCTCTCCCATCTCTCAACTGCCTCGTCACTTTCTGTGCTCTGCCCATTTTTGTTCTTCATTTCCCCCGCTAAGCCCTCCTTCTATTTCCTTTTGCATTTGATGATGAAGCTGTGACTTAGGTCTTACTTTAAAGGATTAGCAGTCCTCTGACCTTGTGTATAGTGAATTGCTCCTACTCTTGGAGATTCATTGTGTTTTGATCAGATTTGTTCATATTTAATTCTGTTCAAGGAAGATATGTGAGTTGTTGCTGGGCAGAAGCTCCCATCGTATCAGCTTTTTTTGAGGCAAAATTGTTATTTGCAGGTTCCTAGAAATAGATATTGGGGTTTGCATCCTCCCCCACAGGCCATGCATAATGTAGTTGAAATAAAGCTGCAAGCCATCCAGAGGGAGCTTATTCTGCAATCAGTCAGCAATATGAATGATTTACCAAATGGACATAGCTTGCCAGCAACATCGTCCAAAAGCAAAAGTGCTGTAATAGAGGACTATGTTATGCAGGCAATTGAGCAAGTCATTCGGTTGGTCATCTTCCATCTTGTAGATTGCTTCTGATATCCTTTTGTTTTTTCTAGAACGTATGCGCATATGTTATTTCAATCCAATTTATTTTATGTTAATGTGGTCAGAGTGAGATTCGTTTTCTTTCTTACTCTTATATAAGAGCTTCATCACAAGGGGTACCAATGATTGAATGTTTGTCAGATACCTGAAAGCTGTACGGGACAAGACTATGCCAGCATTGATCAAGGAGGGAGTGGATACTCTTCTCATGAAGCTCTTCATTAAAGTAGGTGCTGCAGGGGAAACGGAACAGCTTGCAGCTTCTGAAAACAGCTGCGTTGTGGTATGAAACATGCTTTGGTTTTGTTTTGTCTCACTACGTGCATGGTATTTTCTTTATGTATTAGTTTCTGTGAAAAGCAAAAGGCCTGCACGATGCATTTTCTTCAACTTCTTTCTTAGAAGTACTTTGGTGTGGTAACCTTAGAGCTCCATTCCATGCATGCTGTGCGTGTATGTTGGGGGAGCAGCAGGTTGCTAAGAATGCTGTAAGCTGCAAAGCAAGAAGGCCACTGGCAACAACTTGCAGGGAGGATGACACTGCAGCTTGCATGGACGGTGCAGGAGGAGGTGGAAGACTTGTTGCAAGCTTCTGGAAAGCTTCGTACACTTGCATTTTTATATGAGACAAAGGGTCTGCAAATACGAGCTCTCCAGGTGTGGCAAACGTTGGCTCAGGGTAACATGAGTATGCCCATGAGGGAGATTAGGTCTGGTTGGAAGATCGCAGAGACAATCTTGACAGAGAGGATTGAAATGTCTGATTTCCAATTAGCTGCTGCCAGGGAGGCAGCACGCCTTTTGGAGGCCTCTTCCGACAGTAAATTGGTCCTTATGCATCTTAAATGGGTAAGTTTCTTGTAAATTTCTTGTGAAGCATAGCAGTGTGAAAAGAATAGTGTTTTCTAGTGAACAGCTTTACTGGCTTTATGTCTTTCAAAAATCTAGTATGGTCCTAATTTTGCTTTGTTAGGTGTTTGTCATCACAAGCTAACCCTCCTTCGTATTGCAGATCTTGAAGGTAAGCCAGGATCTGGCTCTTCAAATATTAAGCTCACCAAAGCGCTTGAGGGCACTTCCGCCAGGTAAGTTTCCCTAGATAGTGTATTGCATACCATTTTAGTCTCTGAAAATTTTCGTTGTTCAGAAAGGATTATATTAGACTTGAGCATAGAAAGGCACATTTATGCAGATGGATGAAGGCTATCGTGAGTCAAGTGTCCACCTGCACATTTTTGTCATTAAGTACTTTAGAAGAGTGAAGAAATATCTGACAAAGGTGATTTCCTGCACTATGGTAGATATCAGTTTTTTGCCCCCCTTTTGGGTTTCCAGACTGCTTGGGAATTGGAAATTGGGATATCCAGTGGTTTATTTTTGTTCGCAAAGAACATTTCTGGTGGTCCTATCCCAAATGTAATCTAGCATCACATAGCCCTCCCAAGAGTGGCAACGACCACCATGCAAATGTGTCATTACTTTGCACTCTGAGGCCCTTAAGCTTCGGTTGCAGTATTTACCTACCTTGTGCCCCGTGGTCTCAAAAACCCCACCCTCAGTATGGCACTCAGCCACCCAGCTGCTGGGTGCTATTGGAACATTAGTGTTCTACGCTCTACCCTCTGCTTCTAATTGGCAATGGGGTCACCACACGGGATCAACCTTGCATTTTAGACACAAACCACTTGAGTAGCCACATGGGAACCCATATGGGGCAGCCATGGCGGGTCATATGGGACAACAAGGACTTAGCGAAGTTGGGCAATGAGGTTGACTGCGATTGTGCAGTAGTGGGGCTTTTTTGATCCTAAAAGGCCCCTTGGTGCATGCGTTGACACGTGGTAGAAGGCATCGGGCCTTAATTGAATGGACCTTGAATATAAGAGGGGGTGGAAACCCCTCCCCATTGTGTTGCAAGCTCTGTTGGTACATGGAGAGGAATCCCCCGCCTCCTAGCCACAAAAACCGGGACCCCTCTGCTCGACGCCTCCCCGACACCTGGCAGCATGTGAGTGGCTGCCCAACAGCAAGGTCCTACATCGAGCACAATAGGGACACACTTGGGGTATTCTTTAGAGCTTTAGGATGGAGGAGTGCACCCCAGCTACCACTTCCATGGAGAGCAATGTCATTTCAAATTTGTAGAGATAACTTGTGGCATATAGAAATTGGAATTCTTTCTCATGACTTTCAAAAAGAAATTGATCAGTACCCTTGTAGACCTACAACATAGATTTATGCAAGGAATCATTTATTGCTTGTTTAATCATCAAGGTAAGGTCGCCCCCTCATGTGTGATCATGTGTGAAAAGGGACCACTAGTCATGTCTTTATCCCATAGTTCATGCGGTAATAATAATACAAGTTTCTTTCTTTTAACATACGTGTCTCTTGCTAAGGCCACAACATAGATTAGGGCAAGAAATGACGCTCTATCTTTCATATTACCAAGGTAAGACGTTCTCGTCACGCATCCACTCTCATCATGGGGGAGAACGATATAGTCAAAGCACCAGTGTGATCATGTGTGAGAGGAGCTCACTACCACTGTCTAACATTTCATAAGATAAGCTAATAATAACAATTTCTTTCTTGCTCTTAGAAGACTAGTGTTTGGATTTGCATATTTAGAGTTTCCATATTGCAAATTAAGTACCGACATCCATCAAGACTTAGGGAGAGAGAATGTAATGTGACAGTAGCTAAAAGATGGGAGGTTGCATGAGAAGGAAGCTAATCGAATGTGGCAAGATGCTAAATTTTTTGCATCATGTTAGAATAGAAAGAGCTTATGCAAAGGCAAGCATCAAAGCATTGCATCAAGGGGGAGGGAAACATCAAAGGCAAGGAGGGTTGGACGAAACTGTGAGAACATTAATGGCCATTAGGTAGATGAATTTTGAATCATTTTGAAATGTTTAGATAATGTTTAAGAGCATTTCAAAGAGTTTCGTGTGATTATGGTAATTCTACATCCCATGAGGACTACTTTTGGTGGTCACATGGTATTACCATTAAGGGCCATTGGTAGGGCCATCCAAGGAAGCTATGGGCCTTGGCCATATGGACTAGACTAGCTAGGCTGATGGCCCAATCAGCCTATCAAGCTACTCAGGCAAAGTTGGCTGGTACCAAAGAGATGCCCCCCTTGCCTATAAATAAGAAGGCATGGGATTGGAAAATGAAAGTTTGCCCCATAGGCTCAAACACTATCTAAAAGGTGTCTAGAGTAACAATGCTAACTATCCAAAGAGATGCCCCCCTTGCCTATAAATAAGAAGGCATGGGATTGGAAAATAAAAGTTTGCCCCACAGGTTCAAACACTATCTAAAAGGTGTGTTCGAGGGCTAGAGTAACAGACCACAACTTATAAATGGTTCCTAGCTTCCCTTTTTAAAATAAAACTTTCTTGGAGTGATTAAAAATCCCCAAATGTATCTAGGTTTTTTTGAATCTTTTAGACTAAAATACGCTTGCTTTTGAACCAAAGTCCTAGGTTACATGGTTTTTGTCATGTTCCTAATTCAAACTTCTTCGGGAAAAAAAATCCTATCCAAACCATTAAGTAGCTATTGCCAACCTTAAAAAGAAGAGGAGACAATTTGAGAGTTTTAGAGTGACCAATAGGCTTCACGGAACTCAGTTAGGATCATGCAAGAGTTGTGCAAGTTGCAAGTGTTACTAGAAAAATGCTAACTTTAAGGGTGTTTATAAAGATGATATCGAAGAGACTGTGATCAATGAGCCCGTGGCCCCCTTTTCATTTGTTCTATGTTGATGGATTAGGCTACATTGTAGACAAGGAGGAAGGTACTTCGATAAGAGAGATGAGGAAGCTTTTGCTAGAGTTTCCAACTAGAGAGCCCCTTGCTACTGCTGTCCCAAAGAGCCCCACCCACCACTCTTGTGCATGCATCTTTACCCTATACAACTGCTCTTGTGCTTGCATCCTTACGCTATACAATTGCTCTTGTGAATGCATCACTTGTTGAGGAGGAGTGGCAAGTGCAACCACATTCTCTCGCTGTGTCTCATCCCCATTGACATAGCCCCATAAGTGTTTGCCAACTAGGATATTGTGAACCATAAAACTCCATAGGGAGTAGTTTGTACCATCCAACTTATCCTCTTGTGTGAGGACACCAAACACTTCATTGGGATTGTTTTGGGCCATAACTGCCAAAGAAAACAAAATGCAGCAAATGTGACAAGAAATATCCCTAGATGCAAGCTGCCCACTGCTAAACAATTAGCCAACCAAAGGCTCAAGATGCCACAAGAATGTCGTGCAAAATGCCAAAGTATCACTGCAAAAATGGCAATTGTTTGCAATGTCACTCCATCTGAGTCCAAAACTGCTTGCAAAAATGCCAAACAGCTTGTACACTGCAAAATTGCATTCAAATGCCAAAAAGTCCCAAATTCTTGCGAGAAATTGCAACTGAGAGAGGGCAAATTGATTGAAAGCCCCAAATTTTGCAATTATTTGCAAAAGCCCCTAATTTCTATGGAAAAATTGCAATTAAAACTAAAAGTCCCAATGCAATTTATAGCTATCACCTGCAAATGTCGCTTGTAAATGTAATTTGCAAAGGTCACCTACAAATGGTACGAAAATGAGAGCACCTAAGTGCGCTCGGGAATTGAACGGGGTAGTTGCAGGCACGGAGTTCGAGGTATGCGAGAGCTAGTGGTAAGGCAGTCCGTATAGTACAGATTGTACGGTACAAAACCATAACTAGTCAAGCACAAGCTGAATCAAGTTGATCTCGGAGCCGAGACTCAGAAATCGAAGCCCGACAGAGTGATGGCTCTTTGATAAGCTGTGAAAATATCTCGTATCTGCGTCTATCGAGCCGTCTTGCGTTGTGGCGAGATGCACGGTCCCCTCGATCTCTGAACTCTCTAGGCTATGTCTAGGGTGACCCCTCGTCTCTATCGATCCCCCCCTGAGAAGAGCTGTGATAGGTCGGACCTCAATAGAATGTGCTCTGAGTTTGCCCTTCACCTCCGGAGTGCCGACAGAAACTCAGTACGAAGACTTTGTATAAATGGATGCTCAAGTATGTGTGGGTGTGTAGATTTGTATGTGTGAGAGCATACTTTTATACTATGGTCTACACCCACTGTTGGGCGCTGATGACGTGAGTGGGGATGTCATAGTAGCTGGTCCCTGCTATGCATGATGGAGTTTATGGTTTTCAATCTTACGAGTGACTATCGTGAGATTGAAACTGCACTATGTTGTGTTTTTAGAGGATGAGTTTGGGAATGTTCTTCGATTCATCATCTAGGTATATGCTTCTGCCGTATTAGCGGACATGCAAATTTCACCTTGTGAAGTTTTCGTTCGGTGTTGCTGCGATGTCAGAGTAGGAGGGTTTGCTGATAGGGGTTGCAACAAAGGTCTTCACCTTTGGGAGCTCCATGATGGCCTGTGAATAACTGGGGGCCCCTCTTGCTGTCTCTAACACCCTAGATTGATGGGAATGTTCTTCGATTCATCATCTAGGTATATGCTTCTGCCGTATTAGCGGACATGCAAATTTCACCTTGTGAAGTTTTCGTTCGGTGTTGCTGCGATGTCAGAGTAGGAGGGTTTGCTGATAGGGGTTGCAACAAAGGTCTTCACCTTTGGGAGCTCCATGATGGCCTGTGAATAACTGGGGGCCCCTCTTGCTGTCTCTAACACCCCAGATTGAGCCCAAGGCTCAGCTCAACTTGGGGGCTGAAGATAGGTTGCTCTTGTACCTCTCTTAGGCTGATGGTCGGCGAAAAGAGGGCTGCCCTCTCTAGTGCGACCTGGATTCGAAACATTTTCGGGAGGCCTCGCGGGCCTATGAGACTAAGTACAATCACCAAGATACCCATGTGAGCCGCTGTGGGCTGAAATAGAGGACTCGCTAAGGCCCTTTCTTGAGTGCTATGCTAACACCAAACTCAAAATACAAGAAATCAAAACTAGTACTCATACTCAGAGTCAAGATACATAGCCCAAATGTCTCGTATTTGCATTTGTCGACTCGTCTCTCTTGGCAGCAGGGAATGTGGTCTCCGTGATCTCTGTATCCGGCACGCCATGTCCATAGTGACCCCTTTGATGGGATGATCCCCCCCAAATATAGCTGTGATGGGATGAACCTCCACCGTACGTGCCTTGGTCTGTCTCTGTACCATGGTCCGTGTGTGGCACATGCATCTTTGGCTACGTCTCTCCTCGTCGTCGCCTCATTCCGCTGACGAGAGAGAGAGAGAGAGAGAGAGAGAGAGAGAGAGAGAGAGAGAGAGAGAGAGAGATTTTATTTTTGTTTTTCGGTCTCTGGCTACATTTGGAGGTTTTGACTGCAACTACGCCGCTTGCTTGAGCATAAAGTATACACGCCTCACCTTACAATCAATGATTTTGTTATGCATACATTGTGAAATTCGTCCATTATAAAATATTTTTGTGGCATCTGATGACTGCCTCATGCCACTTAGGTTGCTTGTTTTCATGATAAGCTTTCAAGTACCATTAATATTTGGAATCAGATATGTCCTTACCTTACAATTAACTACTTGCTTTGCAGAGGATGTTCTCCATGGTTTGGGCCCAAGTGAGGAGTATGTTCAACAAAGGTGAGCGGATGTGACTCAGTCATTTGTGTAGAATGGCTTGACCTTGAATTACGCATGCACACACGTGTGTGTGTGTGTGTGTGTGAGAGAGAGAGAGAGAGAGAGAGAGAGAGAGAGAGAGAGGGAGGGAGGGAGGGAGGGGCATGTGCATACATCTGTACTTGTATACTTATGCATGTATTAGATATGAGATGTATATACTTTTGTTTTACACTTAGAACATGACCACATGATCCTTCAGTGATTGGTTATAGTTCATGTGTTCAGATCACATTGTCTATTACTCGCTTTGATTTTGTATGCAGATATTTGCAATGGCTAGTACAAGAGCAGGGCGTGGAGGATTCTAGCTATCACACTTCGTTTGCTCTCTCTCTTGCTAAGTCTGCAATGGCTGCGGTTGTGGAAACCCAGGGCAGCAGGGATACTATGCATGCAGGTAATGCCTCTAGCTGGATGATTGGTGATGTCAAGATAGGGAGCAGTACCCCCCCACAAAAAAAGAATGGTGTATGCTCTCGTTATCCACCAATGCTGTGATTGAAATCAAAGACTCAGTAGGCATGCAACCGCAATCAGATAAACCAAGTTTTGCAACCGCTAGTGGGGGCAATCTGTCTGAAGGTTGTACTCTCTCAGATAACACTTGCTTTGTCTGATTGCGGTTGCATGCCTGTTGATTGCAATCACAGCATTTGGTCATACACCATTTTCTTTGTGGGGGCATACCTTCTGAAGGTTGTACTCTTTCAATCAGATAAAGCAAGTGTTTCAGCCGCTAGTGCGGGCAATTTGTCTGAAGGTTGTACTCCTAACCACAGGGTTCCAAGACGGAGGGAACATGTTACAAAATTTTTTAGGATCTTCTGAGAAGTATGATCCAAAAGCAGTTCTTGCTCTGATTCATGGTTCTGAACTCTGGCGGGAGCAGGTTTGTATATTGCTTTCTTTCGTGCTGTGGATGAAATTTGTTCATGTGTGCAGTCGCACTCTTGAATGTGTTGTGTATTTTGGTCCTCCTCGCAGGCAATTTTGCACAGGAAACTTGGAGATGAAATGTCTGTGTTCAAAATATTGGCTTTGTAAGAACATTCTCAGCCATTATGTGCTCTCATGTTTAGATTCCCAGGTTCCCAGGTTCCTTTATGATACTGGTCTATTTAGCCAAGATAAAATTTAAAGGTATTTTCTCTGGATATCAGGAAACTGGAGGACACTGATGCAGCTGAACAATATTGTATAGAGCTTGGCAGTCCGGATGCTTTCATGAGGTTACTAGAGAAACTCCCACTTTAAAAGTTCAAATTTTTTCAAAAAACAATAGAGCAGGCTTGAATGGAGAACATAAATTTGTAATTTTCAGGTACTGGTCCCTCTATATTGTGATAGTAGGCTGTGAGAGAGCATTTTCTTGGTGCCTGCATTTCTGACACCTAGAGTTTTTTGTAACAATTAGTGGGTGGAGTGTAGTAGGTTTTCCCAGGCTAGCCACACTACATTGCCAGAAAATTCAGTTCTCCATTTTTAAGACAGGGTACTGAGCACCAAAATGACAAGTCGTCCTATCATTGACCTCTCTTACTGCTGCTATTGATGATACAGGCTCTTGCTATTTGTTAGAGGGTGTGTAGCATTTCACCTTCTGTTACGCCTCCTCTTCTTCTTAGAAACATGGTGGAAGGAGAGAGAGAGAGAGAGAGAGAGAGAGAGAGAGAGAGAGAGTTAGGGTGTGAGAAAATAATGCTCCAATGAAGACATGAAGAAGGCTTTCATTCATTCATCAAGTATATCAACAATGAATGCTGCAATAATGCAAAGAGTACAAAGTACACCCTATATGATGAAACCCTAGGACGGGGTGTCCTGGTGGTACTAACTGTACTAACTTCTGCTTTATTTCTTGGGAGAAATACCAATTGGTGACATATTTTCTGAGGCATCCATCATATCAATTGGTTTGGCTCCTTGCCATCCGTCACCTCCCACATCTCCCTAGCCATCATATGGCTCTGATAGCTGCTTCCCTTCAGCTTCCTTGACTCTCCGAAGTTTGGAACGAGTGGGTAGAATCCCATGGCTCTCGGTGACGTGAGATGAAGTCTACTGAGCTATCCTGCAATAACTGCAATCCACACAAGCACTTCTTAATGTGGGAGCTCCTTCCTCCTCGGCAAGGACTCCACCCTTAAGTTTCAGAAAGGTTCCAGTCTTCGATCTCCTGGCATTCGTGTCATGAGCAAGGCTATCCCTGAATGCTTTGTCCTTCATCTTCACAGCCCGAGGCAAGTAGACTTTGGACATGAACTTCCCTTAACAACTCAGAGAAACCTGGACAAGTAGGATCAGAAACAGTGTGGGCTCCAAGTGATGAGCTTATGCACCGGGCTCCAGAGCATGTATCCAGGAACAAGACTCAAAGTAACTTCTCACAAACTGACTGAAAATGGATCACACAAACTCAAAGAGAAGCCAAAAACTACACAGCCCGAGTCAAGTAGACTTCGGACATGAACTTCCCTTAACAATTCAGAGAAACAGACAGCCTCAAAATACTTCGAACCCACAGCCCACATGAAGGCTATCTTCGTGACTCTTCAAGATATCAACCCACAAGCTGGCCATGGTCAAAAGTCTTATCATATCTTCCCCAAGACCATCATCGAGCACTAGAAATGATGCAGCCCGCCATCTTTGGAGATTCTATCAGCTGAGGTCTCTGCAGCAACACCCGGCACCCACCTGTGGCCAAAGGCCTCACTATCTTCAGCTTTGAAGCAACTGAGTGCTCACACAACAACTAGCCAACCCGTGCGCACATTGCACCCCAATATGTAACGGTTGACCTCCCCAGCTCGTATAGTAGCTACCAGTTGAGGTCTCTCTAGCTCGTATAGTAGCTCTGGAGATTCTATCAGTTGAGGTCTTTGCAGCAACACCTGGCACCCGCGTGTGGCCAAAGGCCTCACTATCTTCAGCTTTGAAGCAACTGAGTGCTCACACAACAACTAGCCAACCTGTGCGCACATTGCACCCCCAATATGTAACAGTCGATCTCTCTAGCTCGTATAGTAGCGACGCCCATATCAAGAAGCTTGCTTCCAAGGCAACAGGCCCGTTGTTCATCACGTTCATGTGGTGATCACAGCCTACCGACTTCTTCCATGTTCACAAAGCTCACGCCTCTTTCTTTCCAAGCCCTTCTAGCCAGGAGTGGTCTGCCTTGAGCAGCAACTGAAGCCTAC
The DNA here is from genome assembly GCF_047967505.1 of Dipteris shenzhenensis. Taxonomy (NCBI): domain Eukaryota; kingdom Viridiplantae; phylum Streptophyta; class Polypodiopsida; order Gleicheniales; family Dipteridaceae; genus Dipteris; species Dipteris shenzhenensis. The sequence continues at coordinate 35,455,621 of NC_141611.1, forward strand.
ACAGAGGAACGTGGCAGACAAGTAGTAGTTTCCACCAAGGGGTATAGCAAACAGAGCCTAGTTTCGTGCCTTACTTCAGGGATTGTTTCTAGAGGCGCTAGTACATATTTTGGCAGTCTTTGTACGTGGTTTCTACCTTTATATCTACACTTTTTTGCATGTACATCTGAGCTCTCTTTCAGATCTGTTGTCCTCTTTTCAGTTTAAGTAAAGCATGTGTACTTGAGTTGTATTCCATTATCTATCTTGTGATTGCGAGGTTCATCTTCCGTTGCGTGAGTAGTGTTGGCCTTAAGCAAGAAACCTACCTCTATTTTTCTAACATGGTATCAGAGCCAAAGGTCATCATTCAGGGATAGCCTTGCTCATGGCACGAATGCCAGGAGATCGAAGACTAGAACGTTCCTCAAACTGAAGGGTGGAGTCCTTGCCAAGGAGGAAGGAGCTACCACATTCAGAAGTGCTTGTGTGGATTGCAGTTATTGCAGGATAGCTTAGTAGACTTCAGCTCACGTCACCGAGAGCCATGGGATTCTACCCACTGTGTGAGCTTGTAGACGACGAGCTGAGACCCTGCGGGAAGAAGGGGCAGTTGCTTTGAGGCTGGAGCTTTGGGACGTGGTTGTGGCCTCTTTACGAAGCGGGGGGATCCTTGGGACGGGGAAAGCAGTCATGTGTGAGCTCACAGTAGGAGCTTGTGAGTTTTGGTTGTGGGCTTTCCTTTGCTGGCGTTGCTCTCTGGTGGGCTGTTGCTTTTGAGAGAGCTTTTGGACTTGGCTGTGGTGCCGCTCAGATGCAGGCCTGGAGTATCTTGGCGGGAGCTCCATGATGACGAGGGGGGATGTTGTTTCCGTGGTGAGCTGCTAGGCTGGGCCGTGGTCTTGACTATACAACAAAGTTCTGCTCTGTGCTTATCTCTATGTTGTATAAGATGGTCTCTCTGTCTTCGGGCCTGAAGAAGGAAAATAGCACACGTCGCTGATTTGGATATGCCAAAAACTCTTTGAGTGGGCCCAAAACCGCTATTGAAAAGTCAATGTTGCCGTCTACGAATCTCATATTAAACAAAGTATTTGAATGCATAACGGTCCTCTGTCTCGGGGATCATCCAAGCAAGAAGCAGAACAGGAAAACCCTCTATGTGGGCCAATTTATCTCCAATAAGTCTATCTTATAAGGGACTACCATATATCCCTATTGGACGGACTTGTGTGAGTCGAAGCATTGATGCTTGAGCTTGACTATTGCATCATATCACCTGCTCGAATGAGCCTACAGGTTGGTCGCATCATGAAGATCGGACTTGAAAAGAGAATCCCTAAGGATGCAATAGTCTCCATAAGAACCCCTTTGAAGGTAAACTACTCTCTGTGGGTGGCTGTGCTAGAAATGAACCTATACAAAGGGTATCGCGCAACGGAAAACTTAAGAGCGTTCTAGGAATTACATGCGGAAGTGTTTAACTACCGAATCCAAAATTTCTTTACTTTATGGGTACTTCACAACCATGAGTGTGTGCAAGCCAATAAATAGAGAGAGATAGAATCTACAAAAGGTATATTTCCGTCCACAACAGGACACAATACAAAAGAGAGATCCAGATCTGTGGTCCTTTGATCTTACCAAAAGTTCTCCTACTATCACCTTGGCACCTCTAGATCCTTGAGCCCGCGTGCTCCTCTTTGAGCTCCTATACCCGGACGCCCTTCTTGTGGTGGATTTCCTTTGAAGTTCTGCCCCCTCCGTCCTAGACAGCTTTGCTGTCCTCCATGGTGGCTTCCATTTGCTAGGTCCTTTGTGCTGCCCACATGGCAGCCCCATCCTTACATGTTTTCCTCTATGGATCACCCCTCCAATGCACTCCTCATTTGGGGGCTCACCCTATTCCAATAGGCTGTTTGGGATGTGTTGAAGATCATGACCTTGGTTTTGCCCAAGTTGAGGTTTAGATCATGTGTATCACAGAAAGAATGGAGCGCATCCAAATGCCGTTGATGAACCTCATCTCAGGAAGAGAGTAGGACCATATTATCTGCGCATAGTAGAACTGGAATCAAGAAGCTAGCTAAGGGGGACCCTGTACCTCCCAAAGTCGTGATGAAGGACCCGAGTACGAGCCAAACAAAGTTCGTGATAATGAACCTTTTTTCACTCCAGTTTTGCTCATGACCTCCTCTATCCATCCTATCATAGTCTTGACTCTGCCTAATATACTCTCATATAGTGTCCGAATTGCCCAAATAATGTCCGGACTTAACATCTTCAGGAGGCCTCATGGGCCTGAGACAAAATGCAACCAAAAAGAGTAACTACTGCATCTGAGCATGAGAGAGTCAAGGGATTGCACAAGGCATCTCGTGGGAGTGCATATAGCATCTCCGAAATCATTATAGGCTAGCTATGATGTGTGGAGATTCTAGGCTAGCATCTCCGAAATAATATAGGCTAGCTATGATCTATGAAGATAATCAACCTTCATTTACATTTGTTTAGGACCTAGAGTCTTTGGGTCTAGAATCGAAGTCTTTGATTCCCTATAGACAGCCTAGTTTTGTTCAGCCAATTCTGTAGCTTTTGCCTTGACCGAGTCAAGGTGAGATGCTTTGAGATCCATGTCGAGAGAGTATTGGCAGTGAATGGAAACTTTTCATTCATGAGCTGGTCCAAGTGATATCCTTTGGAGTTGACACGTGTGTTGATTTCCCCACTTGGAGGTGATTTTGTTAGACTTCTGCATGTTGAGATTTAAAATTTTATATTGTCTCATCTTTATATGTGGTGTTTGAATGTTGGGATTTTGTGAATTTCTAACATAGTCTTATCTTTCTATGTGGTGTTTGCTCAGGTTATTGGACATGTATTTGAAGCCAGGGGAAGGAAGGGAACCTATGTATAGTGCTGCTGTACACCTATTACAATTACACGGAACTTCGCTTGATCCTCTTCAAGTTTTAGAGGTCTAGTGCAATTCTATAGTCATCATTGGCAAAAATGTGTGTTTGTATCATCTGTTGCTTTTCATAGACAAATGTGTCAGCATCGGTCTTGTGTGAGTGTGTTTTGAAGAGAGAGAGAGAAGGGGAAGGGGGGGGGGGAGAAGCATATGTTAAACTACACTTTACAAGAGAGGCATAAAGAGATCTAAGGGTATTTGATAAAATGAGAGTGACAGCACCTAGAGTAGTGCTAAGCACTTAAAAAAAAGCCACAAGACCATGTCATCTTTAGAGATATGTATATGAGGGGCTCAAAGTACAAACAGCGGTAGCTTGGATGAAGGTATTCTGGACTATTTGCTTAGCCCTCTCCTTTAGCCTTCGTCACAATAGGGTTGGCACTTCTCCTAAGTTTTGACAGAAATTCAGTTGTAAGACCCTTGTAAAAGGGGAACTCGTGTATCAAAGGTGAGCTATTGTATGTAATTTAGCTTATCCCGCTTTCTTGTCATATAATGATATCTTCTGTAACTGGAAGTCCCTGCTTTTGGGACTTTTCTTGTAATATAATCTTCAATTGATCCCCCCCCCCCCCCCCCCCCCCCCTGAAAAAAAGGTGCGCGCGCGTGGAGATTCTACTTTTTTCCAAGTTTCACTACGTCCTGTTGTCCCTCAGGCAATCTTTTTATGATTGTCTGCGTGTTTGTCAGAGAGATTACTCTGTTTACTTGTCTTACAATGAGATCTTTTGATATTGTAATTACATGTCCCCTCTTTGGGGACTGCTGCTTGTACTACAAACGTACATGGATTCTGTAATACTACCTCTTCTATCTCACGCTGCTCATGCGATATATACTAGACCTACGCTAGTTCTTTCTCACGGGCGATGGCTATCTTTTCTTTCCTCCCAGCCAACTCTCAGGGACCTGATGCGTGATTGTTCCTTAATCTCATCTTGATTCCTTCATCCTTATCCCTGAGACCCACAATTCCCTAGATAGTTCCTGGCCACATGTCTACATTTTAGGCCCTTACTTAGATGCATCCTTTTTCACCCCTCTCTTGGAGTTCCTTTAAAACAATTGCCCCTTGGCAATTTGCACATTTAGATGCACCTAGGCCCTAGCCCTATTAGAACTACCTAGTCAATGCCATTACGCCCTCACCTAGGACCTTGGCAGTTACTTCTCTTGACCATTTAATTACGCACATTAACTATTACAAAAGTTGGTCATCTAAGAGAAAATGCCCACTGAACTATCCGAGGTCATGCTATCTCGGCTAGAGCATAACATTTCTTCCCTCCTCAAGCATCAGCGTCCTCGATGATGAAATCTGGGAATGCTCTCCGTAACTGGTATACGGATTTCCAGGTAGCTTCCGATAGAGGCTGACCATGCCATGCAACCAACACCGTGGGTATCTTCCGATTTCGTATCTGCATTGTTCCTCGGTCCAGGATCCTTGTTGGTTTGCGCCTTGCAATATCCTCTATCTCCTGAAACAAAACCACACCTTCGATTAGTGAGTCACCTTTATGCAAAAATTTCTTTAAGCGCGAAACATGAAAAACCGGGTGCACCTTACACCCCTGTGGCAATTCTAATTTATAGGCTACACTGCCTATTCTCTTTAGAATTAACCACGGCCCACAGTATCGAGGTGATAACTTAGCACACTCTCCTGAAGTCAACGACGTCGAGTGCGAAGGAATTCTGAGAAAAACTTTTTCTCCTTCTTCAAATACTCTTATCCGCATACACCTTGGCTCTATCCATAGCCTGGCGGATATTAGCTCTCGCAAGTGCTAGCATCTCCCGCATCTGAACTACAAAGTTCACGGCACTAGGCACTTTCTGAGGTACTCCAACTATAGTCGGATTGGCCGGTCTATAACCATAGTTCAGCTCAAACGGACTGAACCCAGTAGATGAATGTTTCCTATCATTGTAGGCAAACTCCAACAATGGCAACCACTTGTCCCATGTATGTTGCCTCAATGACACATATATGCCCTCAGCATATCCTTCAAAGTCTGGTTGACTCTCTCCGTCTGACCATCCGTCTCAGGATGATCCCCACTACTCATTCCCAACTCAGTCCTTAGTGTCTCAAATAGCGCTGTCTAAAAATGACCGGTAAATCTGACATCTCGGTATGACACTATGGATCTAGGCAATCCATGCAGACGAAATATATGTCTAATGAACAAATCCGCCACTTGTGGGGCACTAACAGACTCTCTAGTCGGAATGAAGTGAGCCATCTTGGTTAGACGATCAACCACTACAAGGATAGAATTATACCCTCCTTGGGTTACAGGTAGCCCTACAATAAAATCCATGGAAATGCTCTCCCACTTACTTAGCGGTATTTCCAAGAGCTGTAAAAGTCCGGGTGGCTTCACCCGCTCGGCCTTACTTACCTGACACGAGAAACATCGTGTCACATAATCATGAATATGCTTTTTCATCTTTAGCCAAAAGAAATCTCGCTTCACGAGATCATAGGTCTTCTCGACACCTGGATGTCCCGCACACGGGCTATCATGGCATTGTCGAATGACTCTCTGCCTGAGATCATTCTGACCAGGTACTACAACCTTGCCATTTCTAACTAGCATACCATCCCTTATGGTATATCTTGCATATGTTTGGCCTTTTCTGGATGCCAAGTCATCCTTTTCATTTTCCCCGGGTTTTAACACATGAGCTTTAGGCCATAAGCTCTAGACAAACTCGTCCACCTTTTGAGTTTCTCTGATCTCGGTCATTAGAGCACTCTCTAATACCGTGAAACTCAGGTTGTGCATAATGCGAGACAACGCATCAGCAACCTTATTGTCTTTTCCTCTTCGGTACGGAATCGTTAGATCAAACTCCTGCATGAGCTCTGCCCACCTAGCTTGGCGGCCCCTCAAGTCAGGCTGTTTACAAAAATGTTTCAGAGTATCATGATCCACATCCACATAAAACTCTGAACCATACAAATAATGTCTCCATGTTTTCAAAGCATAGATAACAGCATACAACTCCAATTCATGAGTTGGCCAATTCCTTTGAGAGGGAGAAAGCTTCTTGCTTTCGAAGGCTACTGGCCTTCCCTCTTGAAGGAGGACTGCTCCTACCGCAATGCCACTTGCATCGGTTTCTAGGAACAACGGTTTCTGGGGATCAACTATTTTTAACACCGGTCCTGAGACCACAGCTTGTTTTATGGTGTTAAAACTTTCTTGTTGATTCTGTCCCCAAATAAAAGGTACTTTATCTGAGGTCAGATCAGTCAATGGCGATACTATTCCGGAATATCCTTTGATATGCCTTCTATAAAACTGGACAAATCCCAAGAATGATCGCAACGCGGTCAGACTATGAGGGATTGGCCAAGTTAGTATCGCAGCCACTTTCTTCGGATCCATTTCTACCCCCTGTGGAGTAATTATGAACCCTAAATACTCAAGCCTAACCATACACAGTATAGTTTTCTTTTTATTCACATAAAGACTGGCTTTCCTCAAAGTACTGAACACTATTCTTAAGTGTTCACGATGCTCAGTAACACTTTTACTGAATATCAAGATATCGTCAATAAAATGTACTACGAACTTTCCGATATACGGACGTAGTAAATCGTTCATAAGCATGACGAAGGTCGCTGGAGCATTGGTAAGTCCGAAGGGCATTACCAAAAACTCATAATGACCAAACCTGCTTCTAAAAGCGGTTTTATGCACATCCTCGGCTCTAATTCGGATCTGATGATAGCCGCACTTAAGATCTATCTTGCTGAAAATCACGGCTCCATGTAATGCATCTAGCAAATCATCAATCCGAGCCATCGGATACCTGTGCTTAACAGTGATATTATTCAATGCTCTGTAATCTATACAGAGGCGAAACGTATCATCCTTTTTCCTCTTTCATATCACTGGCAAAGCAAAAGGTGAGAAACTTGGTTGAATCTGCCCCAACTTGAGGTATTCTTTCAGTTGCCTACGCACCTCCGCTTCTTCAGTAAAACTCATTCTATAGGGAGGTCTATTTACAGGTTCTGCCCCCGGGATCAGTTCAATCTTATGCTGAACTTTCCGCTCTGGAGATAACCCATAAGGTAGTTCATCCCTAAAACATTCAGAGAACTCCTCTGTTATAAGATTAGCCAGCTTGGCCATCTCACCACTTTGCGTAACATCAGTGCTAGTCGAAGAATCATTCACCGACTCTACCGATGCTGTGCAAAGGTACAAAAACTCTACTTGAGCCTTTCTGATTTCCATCACGGAAACCAACGGTCCCTGAGGTATATCTTTTTCACCTCGCAAGACATAAAGCACATCATTCATCTTGAATTGATATATGTGTTTTTTCCAATCAATGGCTGGATTCTTCCTAGAATGCCACGCCATTTCCAGGGCTATATCTGCATGAGCAAGCTTGGTCATTTCAAAATCAAGCTTCTCAGCATAGTCCTGAATCCGAAGCTCCAACTGGGTAACCCTTTGGTCCCATACTTCAGTTGAACTTCCATCGGCCATCTTGACTGTATACGCATAGTCAGATGGACTTGTCTTTAATTTCAGCCTCTTGACGAGCTTGGAGTTAATCACATTGTGAGTTGACGCCGAGTCAAACAACACAATGACATCATGACTGGCCACTTGCCCTTTCATTTTAATTAACTCCGTATCATTAAAGGCTGTATACCCCGTTGCTGCGGGCTTAGATAGGATGTTATCAGGTGCACTCGTCACTAACTTAGCAACAGATACACATAACAAACAAGGTACTAACCTCTGAGAATGTCCCGCCAGTTGCATCTGCATATGTTCCGCACTGGGACTCTCCTGCATTTCTACGTCGCATTCAGATATTATCATATTAGCCGTGCGACGATCCCATTCAGTGGACAATCCTTCCACTGATGTCGTTGAAGGCAGCCGAAGCACAATCCTTCTTTTCTAGCTTTCTCTTTTTGTTCAGGGGTCAACGAGGACTTTGACCAAGCCCGGGCTGCCATTGGAGTTATTTTTCTTTTCACCCCAACGGTGGTACTTGTTTTTACTGGTCCCTCAACCGGCTTCACCTGCTTGGTTTGGCCACTTGGCTGCGAGACACTTGTCTTTGAAACCCATTTCCTCTGAAATCCCCCTTTCCTCGGGTGCTCATACTGAGTCCCTGCCTGCACAAATCCACCAGATCTGCCTCTGGCATCCTCATAGTTCAGGGCTACTGCTATAGATTCATCTAGTGTAGTCACATATTTAGCCCGAACTTCCATTTTGATCTTGTCGTTCAGTCCATAGATATAGTCTTTTAACTGAACCGACATAGGGAGAGGGTCTGTTATTTTCATGACACATTCCCTGAATTTGTCAGTGTACTCTGCCACTGACAAGCTCCTCTGACGAAGATTTCTATAGGCATCCCAAGCTCGGGATTCTTCATCAGGTGGGAGAAAGTGTTTCTTGAATTCAGTTTTGAACCCTTCCCAGGTGGTTGGAGCAACTTGATCCTTCTGTTGCTTTATCCACCATCTATCCGCTGCCTCAATAAACAAGTGTGTGGCCTCGCGGATTTTCTTTAGATCGGATCTAATCTCACAAATGGCGAAGGCTTCTTCCCACTTGTGCAACCAAACCTCGATCACATCAGAGCTGCGCTCGGTCATCCGACCAGCGTACTTCTCCGGTCTATAATTAGCGATATTAGGCACTTTGACCCTTGCGCGCTCTAAGGAATGTACACTGGGCTCTGGCTCTGCTAGAGCTTTGCCCTTATCAATCCTAGACGGTCTAGCCGACAAAGCTTGCACCATCTCCCTAATCTCATTTTGACCAGCATTCACTTGAAGTTGCTGGTTCATAATCTGCTGTAAAGCATCCTCTAATATTGAAATCCTACCAATCAATGTAGGTGCTGCCTGATGTGACATCTGTTGTGTGGATTGTACTCTAGACTCACTAGGATTCACCCTTGAATTCTGCCCTTCTGCTTCCATAAGTTCACAGTGGAAGATGGTTTTTTTTTTTTTTAATTGGGTTTTTTAAAAAAAAAAAATTAATATGATGGATTTTCCCCTTTTTGTTATACACAAAAAAAAATAAACAACAATCCCTGCTGTAAGAACGAACTAACTGCTACTCAAAATTTTTTTCGAAAGACATAGATGCTTCCTGGATTCAAGTCCGCCACCACGCGCGCGTTGATCGTCAAGAGGGATTGAAGGCGACGCCACCAATTATTCGTTATCGTCTGTCTGCATTGTTCGACAGCAGCAACTAGTTGCCTGCGTTATATTCTTCCTGCTTGTCGTCGTTTCCCTACGCAGATGACAATATAGGCGTCGACGTAACAGCTCATTGCGCAAACATACACGTCATCCGTCTCTACTCCACGCTCGTGTTTTCACGACCAGCCCACCGCCTTACGAAAGCTAGGCCACAACGCCAATTATGGACTGGTATAGTCACCAAGGCTGAAGCCTTGCCACCAGCCCACACTTGAGGAGCGGAATAGACCGATTCGACGGGTTACGGCATCAATTTTAATCAGGTGCGTCACAATTCCGATTTCAAGCCCAAAACCCCCGCCCGACGCCAACATTGCGTCATCGATCGTGAAACCGACTCTTCTTCCAAGCCACCGTACAACGCCTCACGGTGATCAGCACCTTACCCACGCCAGTCGTCGCAACTGTCAGTCGAACTCTCTAACCTGGCTCTGATACCAAATGTAATACTACCTCTTCTATCTCACGCTGCTCATGCGATATATACTAGTTCTTTCTCACGGGCGATGGCTATCTTTTCTTTCCTCCCAGCCAACTCTCAGGGACCTGATGCGTGATTGTTCCTTAATCTCATCTTGATTCCTTCATCCTTATCCCTGAGACCCACAATTCCCTAGATAGTTCCTGGCCACATGTCTACATTTTAGGCCCTTACTTAGATGCATCCTTTTTCACCCCTCTCTTGGAGTTCCTTTAAAACAATTGCCCCTCGGCAATTTGCACATTTAGATGCACCTAGGCCCTAGCCCTATTAGAACTACCTAGTCAATGCCATTACGCCCTCACCTAGGACCTTGGCAGTTACTTCTCTTGACCATTTAATTACGCACATTAACTATTACAAAAGTTGGTCATCTAAGAGAAAATGCCCACCGATCTATCCGAGGTCATGCTATCTCGGCTAGAGCATAACAGATTCCCCCCCGCCCCCCCCCCCCCCCCCCCCCCCCCCCCCCAAAAAAAAAAAAGGGAAAAAGAAAAGAAAAACCCACCCGCCACCCAAAAACAAAGTGTGTGTGTGTCTTTTGTTCTCTCTCTCTCAGACACACACACACATGCGTGCACACACGAGAGAGAGAGAGAGAGAGAGAGAGAGAGAGAGAGAGTTTTTTTTACTTCGTAGCAACAATGCCAAGACGCACACAGTAGGCGTATCTGAAGTCGACCACGAGGATCGAACACACACACACACCGACATGAACCAGAGCCTCAACCACCAAGACCCACGCGGGTTTTACTAAACTTGATGGGGAAGGATGGCTTATACACGGTGAGAGAGAGAGAGAGAGAGATTTGCTCCACTCTAGCGAACCTTTACTCGTGAATTGTGCAGGCAGAGAGAGAGAGAGAGAGAGAGAGATTTGCTCCACTCTAGCGAACCTTTACTCGTGAATTGTGCAGGCCTTGTCTCGAGATATGCCTCTTCAACTTGCTTTCCAGACTATTGCTCAAATGTTTAGAATGCGGGTGCATCTGTATCGCGAGGGACAGGTAACATTTTTCAGTTTTCCTTTCTGTTGAGAAGTTTTGCAGTGGATTTTAGAAATTCTAGAACTTTGAGCAGATTCGAAAAGGATGCCTTAGAATTCTGTTTTCAACACTACGCGTTTCATTCAACATCAGACATAATCATGACCTCATGATATTTATGTTGCTCCCTTTTGGGGGGGGTGGGGTGGGTCGGAGGGGAGTTATGTCTCCTCTTGCCTTTGATTGCATAAATAGTTGTGTAACCCTTGATCTTAAATGCTCTTCATTTTTTATTTTAAAGGATTTATATTGGTCACAAAAACTGGAGGTTATAAGCTTGCTTGCTATACAAAAGCTACAGTTTGCAAACCTCTAAGCTTGCTGGTCAGAATACTTTGTGATTTGCTGAAGGTCCAATTTGATGACCATGGTTTAGGTTGATGTGCTTGAGGGATGCAGATCGTCAGGCACCTTACGCGTGCTGAGAACTTTGAAGCTCGAATTGCAAGGTTAGATGAGCGGGCCAGACATACACGAATTACTGACCAGAGTTCATGTGGGTCGTGCTTCGCACGGTTTGGAACTAAGCTTTTTGCCCTCTACCCAACTGGTTCTGTTGTTTGTTATAAGGTCTCTCTCTCTCTCTCTCTCTCTCTCTCTCTCTCTCTCTCTCTGTGCAGGTGTGCTTGTGGTTTGGGGGTGTGGGTTCTCTGGTCCCTGTTTGCACCTGTGCATGTTTTGCGCGTTTGTTAGTGAATGTCTCCTAGTCCGCAATGTGGACCTGCATCCGTGTGTGGGCTATGTATGGCATGTACATGTGCACTGGCAAGCATGCTCTTCCTTTGTGAATTTGTTGGTTCCTGTGGGGACACCATTGGAGCTGTGTATGCTCCCTTCCGCGTAGCAGGTTTTTATAAGACTGCTAATAAGAATTTATTGGCATTTATTTTCAGTGCTTTCGAAGTTCAGGAGGTCATGTTGATCCAGTAACTGGGCGTAATTTCCAGAAAGAACCCCCTTGATTTCCAGAACGACCCCCCATTTCTAACAAGGCCTTTGCTATGAGATGGGCCTTGATGGTCTCATCTTTCCTGGTGCCTTACAAAGGCTGCATTTTAGTGGAGCTTTGTAAGAAAATTTTGTACAATAGTTGTGTACAGGGGAAATGGTGCGAGTCGCAACCAGCATTGTCTTGTTGCCCTATGAAATGTTTGCAAGCCCACTAAGAAGTATATTGGTTCTCATCTAGGTTTCTGAAAATCTTCTGAACTGCTATGAGAATGCCATTCTTTTGTTATTCCCATTACATCGCCATGGTATCTGTAAGGAAGAGACGAGGAAAAAGGGGATAGAGTAGCAGAAGGAAGGTAGAAAGAAGAAAGAAAGACATATTACCATCTTTGAAGGGCCTCACGGGCCTACGAGACAAAATACATCCAAAGTCGATCCAAGTACAAGCCCAAGGTAGTGCACGAGGCAGCTGCTCCAACATATTACAAAACATAACTATGTTCTAGTCCTATCATCGTACGACTGTCATTTATCACTTTAAGGCTGAGTACCCAGATGGCAGCGTATGCTTGGGTACTGATGAGAACATAAACATAGCTTTGCTTACCAAGTAAATTACTTTTTAATTTTGTTTAAGTCGCTTACAAACTCTCTTAATTTTAATTTGTAAGATTGGATATATTCGAGTCTTATAAGGCTGTCTTTATTGAATTCCCTAATCAGTGCTTTCCCCTCCTAGGAAGCAGCGCATTTTTCTTCTTTCTTGACTTCCTTGTTGAGTTTCCAATGTTTTTTTGTTTGAGCGGGGTCGGGGTGAGTTCCTCAGATACAAAGACTTTTGTGCCTTTCAGTTTATAGGTTGTCTAAGAATCTTTACTGTCGTTGCCTTGTCTATAAACATTACTTGTGCTTGCACTTTAGTCTTTCCTGTGTATGTCTTCCTTACCCCACTCAACACGGGGTATTCTCTCCTTGAGGCGATATCTTTTGTATGCCCCTCCTCATCAAACCAGCTATCTGGCAGTTCCCACATACGTAAAATCAAGGTATTATTTCACAAAACTCCAAAAAAGCCAAGATTTATTGCAGTTGCTTGTGAGACTACTTTGACTGATGTCTCTAAATGGCTAAGATACTGCTTCAAAGCCATGTTGCCTAGTGTCCATGAACTTTGGAGGGACTTAATAAAGGAGGCAGATGTCCCCTCGCACTCGAGCTGGATTTTAAATGACACTGTAGCAGTGGTTCTTGTTGTAAAATTTTTTATTTCCTCACGAAGCTGGATTTTAAATGGGAGTGATTCCTGATGTAATTCCTCTCGAAGTGTTCAGGAAAAGGAGTCTCCTATTCTCCTTCATACCTATGATTTACTACGCTTTACACAAAGATCGAGTTGGAAGATTTAAAGTATAGAATCAAAAGGCTAGTGGTCGAAGTTTTCAAGATGAGATTTGACAAAGATAGATACAAAGTGCTAAAAATTGAATCGAGATGTCTTTGACTTTCAAAGACTTTATGTACAAAGACTCTTGTGCTTTTGGAGAAAAGAAATCTACACTTGTGGACTGAACTGTACTTTAAGAGGGGATTCTAGTGTTTTCTCTTTCTCAATCTACCGTAGGATTAGAGGTTAAATATGTGAAACGTGAATAACCTGAATATAGTGGTCTACACATGATAAAATGCCTCACATTGGCTCAAACATTTCTGATTTGACAAAATATGGAGTTATTTCTTTTGGATTTCTTAGATTTTTTCGCCTTTGTACAACTAAGGAGTCCTTTATCACTCAATGTAGTAATTTTATCACTTAACTAGTACACAAGATTTTTTTGACTTTGTACAACTAAGGAGTCTTTTATCACTCAATGTAGTAATTTGATCACTTAACTAATACACAAGAAGTATAATCCAAGAAAAATAATGAAAGTAGTATGCACAATCTTAGATATGTAGTCTTTTATCTATGGTGTATCAGCGTTAGGCATGTTTAGAATGATTGAACATAAGCTGAAAACAAAAAGCGGGGGAATAGCCTGTTTTTCTTTTAGAAAAGAGTTTTTGATCGAGCATGTATGTGCTTTCTAAGTGCGAATGTAATCTTGCATCATTATAGGAAGCGGCACATAAGTGTAAAGGGTCCATTTAGTTTTTTATGTTTTAAAATGAGAGAGAGAGAGAGAGAGAGAGAGAGAGAGAGAGAGATCTTATTCCTACTTTTTGGAAGATTTGCTTCTTGATTTGCTTGTTCATCTTTGCTTAGTCACCTTCTTCCTTTCCTCTTTATTTTTTGTTTTGATGTATTTTAGTTAGCTTTAGGTTTCGCTTGAAGAAAAAAGTTGGTGGCGGTTGTTGTGAGGAAGGTCAACAAAGTTGATGGCGGTTGTGAGGAAGGTCAACGAAGGTGAGTTGAGCGGAAGAGAAGGGGGGGGCGGGGGAGGTTTAGATCGAATAGCAAGGCAAAAGCTTGATAAATCAAGTCCTATTTAGGCCTCTAGCGAATTGTACCCCTAGTGCTAATCCACATTGAGCTAAAACTGCACAATCTCTTTTTAGAGCAAAAATACCTTCTGCATTCATTTCCATACTTCTTTTGCTTGCCTTGACCATCTTACATGGTCTTTTTTACAAATTATTTCTTGCTTGTTGATTTTCTGCACCCATGTGTGCCTTATCTCCAACTTTCTCCATATATTGCCTCAATCAAGCTTATCCCAATTCACAAATGCTTAATACTGTTAAAAGAACATTCAAGCCATAATCCAAAGATCTTTTAGTGTCACTGTTGAAGTGCCTTAGATACTTGTTCATCCATTTGTACACCCTTTGATCAAACGGGAGTCTAAATACACAGTATTGGGAGTGGGTAGTATTGCTCATTATCGTAATTATGTTTGCAAAAAATGATTCATTACCTTTATTCCTCTATCCTTGATGATCTTGTGAGGAAACTTGTGGTGGGTTTAATGCATCATCAATGAACTACTAGGCAACTTGAGTTGTTGAATGTTGCTTGTTTGGTAAATCTAAAGTTAACTTCAATGAGTTTGTCTTTTGTTCTAAACAAGTTCCATCACCATAATCATTATAGATTGGTGGGAGTTGGTATATTGCATGTGTGCAAGTTGAATTGATTTCCCATGTTGATTGCTATTAGATGGAGCTTCTTCAATCTCAAATATTGGTACACTAATTCCATCATAGTGCTAACCATGGGTTGTTATTTCATCAAGAAATATCCCATAAAAATTAGACATACCAACATAGGAAAGCAATTTTCAAAATTCAAGGCTGATGCGTGCTTACTTTAACCACTAGAAGGTAGGAGATTTGCAAGAGTAGCTATTCATCCAAAATGGCCCATCAATCTTTTGTAGAACAAGGCAAGGACTGAAATTCCTCTTAGTTGTGTGGAATTGTGTGGCCATACCTATTCCCTCATGCATTTTACCTTTGAGGAATCCACTTTTATCCTATTCTTGTGAACAATGTGCTTGAGATATTCAAGCTCTTGAGCATTTGCTCACTTAGTATAAAGCATATGCAACTTCAAGATTTCTAGCACTTGTTTGTTGTGCTCTATGTGCTTTTTCTTTGAAAAAAAGGATGCCATTAAAAAAAATGTATCGAAAGATAAGTGGATGTAATACTAACACATGTGAAGTGTGGTTAGTGCATTAGTCAATCTAAACAGTATTATCTTGAACTTGTATATCTTTTTCTATGAAGGTGCTTTGTTATCTGGTGGTATCTTGACTTCATATCTATCTTAATGTAAAATTACGCACCTTGATCTCATTTTTGATATCTTTCTTTCACAGTGAAAAATTGAGCAGCATTTTGTATATTCAATAGTTATATTATTGTAGGGATCAGAACCCTATTTTAAATATTAACAGTGTTAAGATCTAGTGCATGTATGGTATGAGCCATTTACAAAAGCCACTAGAAGCATTGTTGAGCCAAAAGGAGAACCGCTATGTGGAATCAAGTATCCCTCAAGGAGCTCCTTTACTTCATGTGCTACTTTCTACCTTTTTAAGAGGCGATATGAAGCTTGTTGATAGCCCCTTGTTGCCCTTGTTTCTAGGATCCATGTCTATGGCATGGTTAACCTCTCTCTTGCTCAGTGGGGATCATGGGGCATATTAGCACATTTGTGGAATAAAGCTACTCCACAAGTGGAACATTGCTTGCCAAACAATGCACTTTCTTAAGCGCTTTGGTCAATTGCATTGTTATATTAGTTGCATTTTAGGTGTTGTAAGACATTGTGTGCAATGCGACAAATTGTGGCATACTCCCCTAGAGGCTCCATCTAATCATATACCAAATAATGTCAATGGGAACGATATCGAGGACAGAGTCTCCTATACACGAGTAATCATGTGAGGTCCCTAGCAACACACCTCCTTATCTCATGTGCTACCCTACCCACTAGCAATCTCAACTTTTAACCTAGTAATTAGTATGAGTGGTTGTAATTTCACCCTCTATAAGGTCTCTGAGTTAAGATGTGGGTACTACTTTATTCACCAGCCTATGGACAATCTTACAAATAATATCATCTCCGAACCAGAGTATCTTAATGTTTCCACAATGCATCATGGAATATTGAATACACTCTCTAATTGAACATCCCAATACTGCTCTTGAGTGCTACCCAATAATGCATCACGGAATATAAAATACAACTATGGTTGACCATCCCAGTACTTCTCTTGCGAAGGGTTACTCTCATCACTTTGTGCTTGCAATGGCATAGCATCTTGGTGCTCAGCTAATGTAACTCTAAAATTTTGACATGAAGTGACAATTATGGGTTGAAGGTTAACCCCCTTACAATTATGGATATTAGGGTTTCTATGTTCAAGAGCACTATGCACAGTACTGCCACTTGAATCAAAAGGCATACATTTAAATCGAAGCTTAAAAAATTTCCCTACTATTGAGAGTTTTCATCCATGAGCACAAGATAAGGGCAAGGTCTACGTAAAGGTATGAAGGCAAGAGCATGCTACCATATATGTCAAAGAGCCAACAATGCAAGTATGTATCCACTCCTATAAATAGGGGGTCGTTTTCATGCAATCACATAATGCAAGCTCTCAAGTATGTACAAGTAGCCTAGTTGAACTTGAGTCTGCCTACTTAGTTTAGGTCTTCATCATGGGCGCACCTAGGATGCATCCACCTTAGATTAGTTTAAGGTTTGCTCCTATTCCTTTTTCCTATCCCATCTTGTAGACGGTGAGAAGAACTTTCTTTTAATTTAAAAAACTTTCAACTTGGTTTCCTATAGTGTGAGATGTTACATTTTGAAGTTGAGTGTCACACACACACACACACACACACACACACACTTCGTATTCACATTTTACCTTACACTTACTTTACCTTTTTTCCTCCCCCCCCCCCCCCCCCTTTTCATTCACACTCTCTTTCCTTTCTCTCATTAACACTCCCTAATTTCCCTAATTTCCCTAATTTTCCCTATTTTCCTTAATTCTCCCACCCCCTTTGTCATTTTTCCCTATTCCTATTTTTTCTAATTTCCTTTCTTTTCTTTAGTCACCATATTTTCCAATTTTCCTAATTTCCTACTTTCCTATCTCCCCTAATACCATAATCCCCCTACGTTCCCCTATTCCCACTACTCCTCCTTAATCTTTACTTTCTAAACCCCTCTACTCCCCGTACGAGCCACCTTCAAAACTCTCCCTAATCTCCCTATTTCCCCCTAATTTCCCGTACTTTTCCCACCCCCACTTCATTTCTCACTATTCCTACTTTCCTTTCTCTTCTTTAACCACCATTATTTTCTAAATTTTTTCTAATTTCCTACTTTCCTATTTCCCTAAACCCCTTTATTCCTATTTTTTCTATTTTTCTTAAAATCCTAATTTTCCTATTCTCCTATTTATCCCTATTGATTTGTTTACCTTTATTCCCCTAATATTCCTTTATCTATTACCTATCTTTCCTACGTTACCCTATCTTCCTCTATTCCCCCTATTACTTTATTAACCCCTCCATCCCCATCTCGTAAATGCACCGCCTCTCCTCAATTTGCACACCCACTGACCTTCTCGCTTCCCCTTCTTCGGGCCCCTCGCTTCACACTTCCTCGACTCCCCCAATTAGCTTCTACTTCCATCTATATTAACCCCCTCCCTCTCACTCACTATCTACCATCCTTCATCCTACACTACCCATCATCTCGGTTTTCGCGCTCCTCATGTAACTTTCTACTCTGCTACTCTCTACCCTCCACAACTCACTGTTCCCTCCCTGACATGGCCCTGTCTCTGCGCCTGACCTCCCCGCTTCTACTTTCTGATCTCTGCCAATCGTTGCTCCACCACACCAACTTCGACGTTTGTGCTCCGATCGCCCTTCGACTCTGACAACTGCCGGCTCCAGTACTCTGCCCTTGCACGCACCTTCACACCTCTTTATCCAAGCATGGATTCTGAGGATCTTATTACCTCTCCCTATTAAACCTCCTTTGTCTGGTCCAAACCCGTTCTTCTCGTTTCTTTAGATATCGTTAATTTTCTCTAAACATTTTAACGCCCCCCCTCGCCCCCCGCGTTCTACTTTGCTTATTATTTTTTACTATTAAATTCTCCCTTCTCCTTCTTTAATTTACTCCCTCCCTTTTTTCCTTTTTTCTATCTTACCCTTTTTATCCCCTTTCTTTCATAAATTTCCTTCTTTCTTCTTCCCCCCCCCCCTTCCCTTTCTATGTAAATACTTCTAAACCCCTCTTTTTCTTTCTTTATACATTGAAATACCCCCCGGTTTACCCCTCTCCTTATCACAATTGTTCTTCACCTTATACTTTTCTACCTCATTTCTCTCCTTGGCAAAGTTATTTCCTTTAATTCTTTTTAGGTTTTTCCCATGTTCCCTCTTAAATACCCCCTACTTATATTATCCCACTTATTGGGTTTTTTCTCCCAAATTTTGTGCTTGATAATAAGCTTAATGTCTTCAAGTTTATTCCATTTATTCCAAATTTGTTAAGTTTTCTCTTTTTACTTGTTTCCCTTAACCTCCTCATTATTTAGAATCTCTTAGTTTACCTTTTTCAAACCTTTAAAAGTTTCTTTACTTTCTTAAAACACTCTAAAATTCTAGATTCATTCCCACTTTTACGTTTATTACCCCGTCTTAAATTCAATTTATTACTCCCATTGTTCCTCATGTTAACCTTCATTGTTATAAACACCTTAATCCTTTATTAAAAATTTCTCCAATTAAAAAAAAAAAACCTCGTACCTTTTAGCTTCTTTTCCCTCCTTTGAAAGCATAATTTCAAAAATTAGCTTTTTAAAGTCTGTTGTGTGAGCAATTATCTTTATTGTAATCCCAATAACAAGGGAGGGATGTCTAGGACACCTGTCTTCCCAGCCAAGTTAAAATATGGTTCTTATCATTTTTCTTGTTGGATGGTGGCAGGTAGGCAGATTCCCCTCTTCAATAAAAGTGCCAACGACTTTTCAAAGCATTACTACTCGCTTTATCACTTTAGTTTAAAAAAAATTATTCCTCCTTTAATGATGTCTATTCCTTTTTTATGGATATTTATTGCAAAGTACTTCTATTAAAACATTTCTCTTTTTTTCACTCCGAATTTGTCTACTTTTCACTATGAAAGGGGTGTTGTTAATATCTACTACACACACACACACTCTCCCTTGCAACTCTGGTTGGTTGCACATAATTCCATTAAGTCATCAAGGCTGCTTTTTGGGTTTTTTCTAACTTGGTTCTTTTCTCTTCTTCCCTCGTTTACAGAAACATTCCTTGGATGTCTCGCTCTAGGCGAAGACTTTCAACAACCCACTACCTGCTTAATGAGTATCACTCCATTATCCCCGGCCTCGCCAACGACATACTCACTCTCAATGGTGCTTTCCCACTCCACATCCCCGTCAGCCTTGCTCCTCGTAACATTACCTTTCATTCCTTTATCAACCTTAATCTCCTCTCCCTTGAGGACAAAGCTTCTTTTGAGAGTCTATCCCAGTCTCAGTCCCAGCTTCTTGAGGACAAAGCTTCTTTTGAGAGTCTATCCCAGTCTCAGTCCCAGCCTCTTGAACCCCTTGAAGGAAAAGAATTGAAGAATTTTGCCTCGTGTTCCTTTACTCCCCTCCAGACACATCGAAATGAAAGCTCCTTTGCTTGACCACAAAATATGGTGCCTTGACAATCTCAGCTTCCTTACCCCTTTCACCATCCAATCTCTAGCCTTCCTTTGCAACACCTCTTCCAAAGAGGTCAGACAATGCAAAAATGATGCCTACCATGGTCGGCAACATTTGAATTCTAATTACTTCCTCAACATCCCCTTCTTTCTTAAAACCGTTGATCACTCCAAGTGTGGTCTCACTAAGGAGATCTTTTTCTGCTCCAAAGGGTCCAACCGATAGGACTGTGGCTTCTCAAATAAAGATGACAATTACTATGTCAAAAATTGCAGGAATATATTTCGTCATATTATTAAATGTACTCTCCTATAAGTCCATTTAATGTACATTAAATGTACATTAAATGCTGGAATATTACTTGCCTTATCAAGAAGACCAATCTCTCCTGTAAGTCCTGCATCTTGTGGCTTGACCATGTTTTATGGTACATGCTTAATCACTTAGACATCTTCTTTCCTCTCGGCTCCCTTCAAACTTAGTTCTTCGCCTTTCTCAATTGGACCTCTCAGTTATCAAAAGAAGTCACCTTCTCCCTTATCACCTTTTACCATTTTCGAGTCATACTTATTGAAACTGCCAAATCCCTTGCACCCTCTATTGACTTTACCTTCCCCTCCTCTTTCCAAAACCTTCCCGGACCTTCTCTTGCTCTCAGCATTCTCTCCCTTCCTTCGTCTTTAAAAACCAACCTCTCACTCAAACGCAGACATAGTTCCCCTCCCAAGTATACACTGAAACTTTAGAGGACTTCCCCTCTCGCTACTGAGATTAATCTTTCTCAAGCCTCCCTAGTTAAAAACTCCCTGTCGACCTCCTCCATTGCTTTAGTTCCCAAAGTTCAAGCTCTTGAAGATGATGTTCTACACTACTCCAACGATTGGGATAAGCACTAATCCACTTCGGTTCTTTGATTTTTGCAGATTGCCCCTTCTGGTTCACCCGAGGTGCGCACTACTACTCTTCTCAACAATGGTTTACTGCATTTACCATTGTCTCCTGTTCAAAAAAATTTGAAATATTTTCATGTTTGGTATGCTAACAAAATTCTAACTAAAATCCCTCCCAAGTCCCTTTATAGAAATACTCTACTTTTACATTTTAATTCCCTTTCAGACACTATTCAATCCTTTGAGACTTTTGCATTTAATTGGAAATATACACCTCCCCTTAGATCCCTTCTCTACAACAAGCCTAAACTTACTTTCTTAGCAGAAAACTTCACCTCATCTTGTCTTTGCACTTCTCTAGGTTTAAACCCTTTCTCAAACCCTTTGATAATAAACTTCATATTTGTACCTCTGACCCTAGCTTCTTTCATCATCCCTTTCTCTGCTCCCACATTCATTATGGCCTTAATCACATTCCCTATCACACCTTAGATCCACATCTCGCTCTTTAAGCACTAATTCAAACCTTTCACAATGTTTGTTTCTCCCTAAACTTGGACCCTAACCCCCTTTTAGAAATCCTCTCTATTCTTTTTTGGAAAGATTTCCATACCTTCTTTCCCCTCCTTAAAGTCCAAAAGTCACCTCTTGAAGATAAAACTCTTCTTGTGATGAAGCTAATTGGCTTCTTAGCCATGTTTTCATCACCGGTCTAGATAAGGCCTCCCAAATCCCCATCATCCTTTGAAAATTTTTAGTACACACCCTAACCCTTGAAAGATTAAACTCCCCTGAATTCCTACCCTCATCCAACCCCCCTTCTACTACTCTTTCTTCCCTTGCTACTACTCTTGATTCCCTCAATCTTCCTTTTTCTTTTAACTCTTTACCCTATCTCATGTGTACCTATAAAGCACACAAACATAGCATTCGTTGGCTTACCAATGCCCATAACTGCATCTTCTCCTCACTTACCGATCTCCTAGCCTTTGGGCTCAAAGTGCTAAAAAACTTCATCTCCCTAGAGAGAGAAAAATGCATTCCACTTATAAAAACTTTCTCAATGTATCCACAAACATGCTTTGGGGCATTGATTCTATCTTACAATTCCTTGTTAATTTACCCCTTGAGATTCACTCCTTATATTCTGTTGACATAGCAAAATGCTAGAAACCATTCCCCACTTTGGCCCTTTTAGCCTTATGGAATCCCTCACCTATTTTTGCAAACTTGCTTCAGAAGTAGGCTACAAAGGTTTCTATCTCAATGCAGATATACATGCAGCAAAAACAGCTCCAAATTGGCTGTTACAAACTCTCAGGGAGAGTAAAATTGATGCTCCATTACCTGGCAGAACTCGGAGTGCAGTAAGGCATGGGGGGGGAGCTCTTTTAGTTGAATCACCTTATGCAGGTGCTTTTCTTGATGAGGAGGAGCCTGAGACATTTGAAGAGGCACAGGATAATGTGCATTGGATGAATGCCATGCACGATGAATTGTAGTCCATTCAGAAAAATCAGACATGGGAAGTTGTCGATTTGCCACCAGGTAAACATGCCATAGGTACACGGTGGGTTTTTTTTAGTAGTTTCCACCTCACAAAAGAGTCTAATGTAAACTCTCTTTAGCTTTGATACTTTTCTAAGCTACAACCACCTTCTTCTTAATTCATGTGTTATCCATGCTGGCTCTCTCTGCTGGACCCAAACTAAAGGCATCCCTATGGGCTTCTCTTGTTCACCTCTTTGGTGCCACCTGCATCTCACTTCTTTTGAGTTCAAGTTCATAAAGAAGCTAGCACACCTTGGCCATTCTGACTTTCTCTCTCTCTTTCTCCTTACCTTTAGGTATGTCACTGACATCCTCTTTATCAATAATCCCCTCATCCCACCAATTTCCTCCACCCCTCCAGACCTCTTAATGAGGATGACCCCCTTACCATCTACCGTCTTTACATCATCTCCCTCAAATGCAGCTTAACCTCCTCGTTTATCAACACCAACCAAAATCTCATTGGACTCTCTTGCACCTTTTTAAACACACCTCTCTCTTTCCCCTCCTTTTTTTGGAGATTTCTCTTCCAAACTCGTTTGGAAGAAAA
Organism: Dipteris shenzhenensis; assembly: GCF_047967505.1. NCBI lineage: Eukaryota > Viridiplantae > Streptophyta > Polypodiopsida > Gleicheniales > Dipteridaceae > Dipteris > Dipteris shenzhenensis. The sequence continues at coordinate 35,478,533 of NC_141611.1, forward strand.
AACTCCTCAATTTTCCCACTATCTCCCTTATTTGTTGCCATAGCAACCGACCTTTCTCATCATCTTACAAAGTCTGCCTAACCTTCATTCTCCCTATCCTTTACTCATGTTTTGACGAATTTGATGCCTTCTTTCATTTATCTTTACTTATTCACATTTGCAAGGAAAATGGATTTCTTCCCCATAAAATCACTAATATTATTCCTTTCCACACCTTAAACTTAATTTACATTGCTTCAAATTTCTTTCCACACCTTAAACTTAATTTACACACACTTCTTTCCCTTTTTGGGTAGATGGTAGGTCATAACACTCGGTGATGACCTACTATCTCACCTTGTGTAATGCACTCTACTGGGGCAAAGGTAGGTACACACACACACACACACACTTCCTATTCACTTTTTAACTTACACTTACTTTACCTTTTCTCCTTCCCCCCCCCCTTTTCATTCACACTCTCTTTCCTTTCTCTCATTAACACTCCCTAATTTCCCTATTTTTCCTAATTTTTCCTATTTTCCTTAATTGTCCCTATTTTCCCTAATTTTCCCTAATTTCCCTATTTTCCTTAATTCTCCCACCTCCTTCGTCATTTTTCCCTATGCCTATTTTTCCTAATTTCCTTTCTTTTCTTTATTCACCATATTTTCCTAATTTCTTACTTTCCTATCTCCCCTAATCCCATAATCCCCCTACGTTCCCCTATTCCCACTACTCCTCCTTAATCTTTACTTTCTAAACCCCTCTAATCCCCGCATGAATCACCTTCAAAACTCTCCATAATCTCCCTATTTCCCCCTAATTTCCCGTAATTTTCCCACCCCCACTTCATTTCTCACTATTCCTACTTTCCTTTCTCTTCTTTAACCACCATATTTTTCTAAAATTTTTCTAATTTCCTACTTTCCTATTTCCCTAAACCCCTTTATTCCTATTTTTTCTATTTTTCTAAATTCCCTATTTTTCCTAAATTCCTAATTTTCCTATTCTCCTATTTATCCCTATTGATTTGTTTACCTTTATTCCCCTTATATTCCTTATCTATTACCTCTCTTTCCTATGTAACCCTATCTTACTCTATTCCCCCTATTACTTTATTAAACCCCCCCCCCACCCCTCCATCTCCATCTCGTAAATGCATCCCTGTACTCCTTTCCCCCCCCATCTCGTAAATGTGCTGCCTCTCCTTGCTTCATGATCTACCTTCCTCAATTTGCGCACCCACTGACCTTCTCACTTCCTGTTCTTCGGGCCCCTCACTTCACACTTCCTTGACTCTCTTGACTAGCTTCTACTTCCATCTATATTAGCCCCCTCCCTCTCACTCACTATCTACCACCCTTCATCCTATACTAATCATCTCGATTTTCATGCTCCTGATGTAACTTTCTACTCTGCTACTCTCTACCCTCCACAACTCACTGCTCCCTCCCTGGCATGGCCCTGCCTCTGCGCTTGACCTCCCCGCTTCTACTTTCTAATCTCTACCAATCGCTCCTCCACCCCACCAACTTCGACGTTTGTGCTCCAGTTGCCCTTCGACTTTGACAATCGCTGGCTCCAGTACTCTGCCCTTGCACACGCCTTCATGCCTCTCTATCCAAGCATGGATTCTGAGGTTCTTATTACCTCTCCCTATTAAACCTCCTTTGTCTGGTCCAAACCCCTTCTTCTCATTTCTTTAGATAGCGTTAATTTTCTCTAAACATTTTAATGCCCCCCCCCCCCTTCTACTTTGCTTATTATTTTTTACTATTAAATTCTCCCTTCTCCTTCTTTAATTTACTCCCTCCCTCTTTTCCTTTTTTCTATATTACCCTTTTTATCCCCTTTCTTTCATAAATTTCCTTCTTTCTTCTCCCCCCCCTTCCCTTTCTGTGTAAATACTTCTAAACCCCTCTTTTTCTTTCTTTATACTTTGAAATACCCCTCGTTTTTTTTTGCTTTAACCCCTCTCCTTATCACAATTGTTCCTCACCTTATACTTCTCTGCCTCATTTCTCTCCTTGGCAAAGCTATTTCCTTTAATTATTTTTAGGTTTTTCCCATGTTCCCTCTTAAATACCCCCTACTTATATTATCCCACTTATTGGGTTTTTTCCCAAATGTTGTGCTTGATAATAAGCTTATTAATGTCTTCAAGTTTATTCCATTTATTCCAAATTTGTTAAGTTTTCTCTTTTGACTTGTTTCCCTTAACCTCCTCATTATTTAGAATCTCTTAGTTTACCTTTTTCAAACCTTTAAAAGTTTCCTGACTTTCTTAAAACACTCTAAAATTCTAGATTCATTCCCACTTTTACGTCTGTTACCCCGTCTTAAATTCAATTTATTACTCCTGTTGTTCCTCATGTTAACCTTCATTGTTATAAACATCCTAATCCTTTATTAAAAATTTCTCCAATTAAAAAAAAAACTCCTCCTACCTTTTAGCTTCTTTTCCCTCCTTTGAAAGCATAATTTCAAAAATTAGCTTTTTAAAGTCTGTTGTGTGAGCAACTATCTTTATTGTGATCCCAATAATAAGGGAGGGATGTCTAGGACACCTGTCTTCCCAACCAAGTTAAAATATGGTTCTTATCATTTTTCTTATTGGATGGTGGCAGGTAGGCAGATTCCCCTCTTCAATAAAAGTGCCGATGACTTTTCAAAGCATTACTACTCGCTTTATCACTTTAGTTTAAAAAAAATTATTCCTCCTTTAATGATGTCTATTCCTTTTTTATGGATATTTATTGCAAAGTACTTCTATTAACTCTCTCCCTCAGATCTCCACTTACAAGTGCCTCCTCCTCCATGTTGCCTGAGGTATCCACATTGCCACCCTAAGAATGAAACAATAAAAAAATGAGATAACACCTTAATTTTAAAATCAATGGTAAGATTAAACATGCGTGAGAATAACAAATTTTGGAGTAGACTTACATGCCAAGAGTATGAAAACAATAGGAAAGAGAGGAAGAGAGAAAAGAGAGAAAGAGAGTAGGAAAAACAAAATTAAATAGTAGGAGAATGAGCGAAAAAGTTAGACGAGTAGAAGAAAGAGAGAAAAGATAGAAAGAGATGAAAAGAGAGCAAAAGAGTAGGAGAACGAAAGGAAAAGAGAGGGAAAGAGTAGGAGAAAGAGAGAGAAAGAGACATGAGTAGGAGCAAGAGAGAAAAGAGAGAAAAGAGGGAAAGAGAGGAAAAGAGAAGAAAAGAATAGGAGGAGAGGAAAAGAGAAGGCAAGAGTAGGAGAAAGAGAGAGAAAAGAGAGAAAAAGAGAAAAAAGAGAAAAAAGAGAGGAAGAGAGAAAAGAGTAGGAAGAGAGGATGAGAGAAAAGAGTAGGAAAGAGAGAAAGAGAGTAGGAGAAAGAGGAGAAAAGTGAGGAAAAGAGTAGGAGAATGAGAGAAAAACATTAGGGGAGATTTGGGGTCTCAAAAGGGCCCCCAATTAGTGTTTCCTAATTTTAAGGGATTAGAGAGAAATGGAGGTGTACCGATGAGAGTGCTTTGAGGTGTGGGGCATGTTGAGATATCCAGCTCTACTCGGATATGCCAGGGTAACCGTTGTGCATTTATGTCAGTGACTTGTTAGCTGTAGATGCGGTTGGTACTCCGCCCATGAATAATAGCTAGATGACAGCTATCTTTATGTACTCTAGTTAGTGGCTTAGTTAGTATGCCACCTAGGTTAGTTGAGTTTGGTTTTAGACCCACATATAGGGTTTATCTATTCTTTTTGTACAAGGAGAGAGTTCTTTTCAGCTTTCACAACTAAGAAGAGGAAAACTGTTTTCAGCCTCCACTTTTGTGCATATTCCCCCATTGTGTATGTGAGAAAGCTGCAAGTGAGACTCCTTACCTCTCTCCCACTCTCTTCACATGGTATCAGAGCTCAGTTCATGGTAAGGAGCTCAAGAGAGCAAACCAAGTTCGCGGTGTCTTGGTAAGAGGATCAGTGTTGCCTTCCTTTTTCGATTTTGGGAGCAAATCTCTACATGTAGCACATTCAAAGACAATTCACTTGTGCAGATACTCAGCAAAATACAAGAGCTGGAAGAATGGTACTTTAGTGGATAGTGCTAGAGCAATGCTTAGTGAAAAGCATCTTCCGAATCAGTATTGGGTAGAAGCAATAGCCACTACAAACTATTTGATTAATCAACCTCCTACCAAACCGATTCAAGGTATGACACTTTATGAAGCATTCACTGGACACAAGCCACACATTGGGAATCTTTGCATATTTGGTTGCATAGCATATGCCCACATACATGATGATCATCACAAAAAATTGGATGCAAAGTCATGTAGATGCATCATGGTTGGCTACAGTGAAGAAAGCAAAGCATACAAATTGTATGATCCCATCAATCACAAGGTCATTATCTCCGGAGATGTAATCTTCAATGAGGAATTACAATGGAAAACCTCAAACACACAGGAGATAGGCTCACCGATTACTCAATCGTCTGTAGAAAAGGTTGATGAACAAGAGCAAGAATTTCCAGAAACACCCCAAGTAGAGCCATAGCAACTCAGACGATTTACTAGGGAAAACAAACCACTATTCAGATTGACATATGCTCAAAAAGGCAAAGCAATTCAGGTTGAAACCACCAACTATGCTCTTATGACTATTACCATCATGGCCACAGGAGAGCCAATGTACTTTGAAGATGTAGTAGACAATCGAGAATGGCAAACTGCTATGAACGAAGAACCAAAATGGTCGTTGCACAAGTAATTGTAAAATTGTGGTTATTGTTACCTTGGTAGTGAAAACAGTTCTAAAGAAGCACAAATGGCATACTTTTTCTCTCATTCAGGATTTACGACATCCAGTTGTGAAGAGAGTGGGAGAGAGGTAAGGAGTCTCACTTTCAGCTTTGTCACATACACAAAGGGGGAATATGCACAAAAGTGGAGGCTGAAAATAGTTTTCCTCTTCTTAGTTGTGAAAGCCAAAAGAACTCTCTCCTAGTACAAAAGGAATAGGTGAACCCTATATGTGGGTCTCAAACCAAACTCAGCTAACCTAGGTGGCATACTAACTGAGCCACTAACTAGAGTACATAAAGATAGCTGTCATCCAGCTATTATTCATGGGTGGCGTACCAATCGCATCTACAGCTAACAAGTCCGTGACATAAATGCGCAACGGTCACCCTGGCATATCATGAGTAGAGCTCGATATCTCAACACTCCCTGTCGAGCTCAATCCCAATTCGTGCACACCAAGCAGGTCTCTGAACTTGCAGAGCTTCTCTACCACCCAATGCCTTCATGAATATGTCAGCTACCTGATCCTCCATGCTGACATATCTAGCATGATAGACTGGGTTATTTGCCAAGTGTATACTGCTCATGTTGTCACAATAAATGACAACTAGCCCATCTATAGACTGATGCATATCATAAAGTAGCTTATGCAACCAAGCTGCCTCACATGCAGCCATTGCTGCACCCCTGTACTCAGCCTTTGTGCTCGACAAGGCAACTGTAGGCTATTTCTTGCTACTCCAAGTGACTGCAGCACTCCCCAAAGAGCACACATATCCACTGGTAGATCATCTATCATAAATACTACTAGCCCAATCAGCACCAGTGTATCCATGCAACTGTATTTGAACCCTAGCTCATAAAATAGTCCATACTGCAATGTGGACTTCACATACCTCAGTATGCATCTAGCCACATCCAAATGTGGTTTGCTTGGAGCTTGCATAAACTAACTTACCTACCCAATAGCATAGCTCAAATCTGGCCTAGTATTAGTCATATAAATCAAACTTCCTAGTATGCATCTATACATAGTAGAGTCTTCCAAAAGCTCACCTGCATCTGCACTCAACTTCACATTTTGCTCCAAAGGAACCGAAATAGGCTTATAGTCTATCCAATCCATACTGCCTCTACAAGAGCCATATCCCACTTGTGGATCTAATCACCTCGATTCCCAAGAAGTAATGCATCTCTCCCAAATCCTTTATCTCAAACTTCTGCTTTAATAGCATTTTCACATGAAGAATATCTTCATCACTATCACCTGTGATGATCAAATCATCAACATAAATGACAAGCAGCATACTACCTTTCTCTGTTTCTCTCACATAAAGTGAGAAATCTGCCTTGGAAATCTGAAAGCTGATAGTGACAAGATATTGTCCTATCTTGTCAGACCATGCTCTGGGTGCTTGCTTCAAGATATTAGGTGGCAATGACAATCATTTATCGTGCACTTTCAATGTTGAGACTGCCTAGCATTATTGTAAAAGGATAACTTTACACGTCATGTTGATTACTCATTGTAAAGGAAAAAATTGCACTTTTGGATGAAAACATAATAGTTTGTTGATGCACCATTAAAAGCCTTGAAATAAAACATGATTCCAAAGAACCTCTCAATTTCTAGCCCTGACGGGGAGAATGGTACTAGTGCCAGCTCTCCACAATCCATTGGAAAGAATGGCATGAGTGACACTCCTTCAAAATCCATTATGAATTTAGTTATGAACATGCTCTCATATTATTCACACACAACAATTACGCACCAATTTACACAGCTGGCAAGAAAGTAGTAATTCCCATTTGTAATGCATGCATACAGAAATACAATGGTGTTATTCAAAACTCATAGTCTGCAAATAGTTCCTCTCTTGCATGTATATCATCTATATATTCAATACCAAGGTGGAATGTCAGGGTCAGACCAAGGTGGAATGTCAGGGGAAAATGCATAACAAATGTTTTGCTTTGCATTGGTATTTATGTTGCTGTTGATAAACCCAACCACATTGCCATATTGAACATCACCAATGATATGCACCATATCCTTCATAGGGATTCAGGACATTAGGGTCCTCTTGGATGGAGTACTTCTTTAGGCTTGGATGAACTCTACATAATTCTTTCCAATCTCTATAGGAGTGTGTGTAACCTCCATAATGGAGAATAGTAGTCCCTCTCTTGATGGAGTCATGCACAAACAAGCCCAAGAAAACACCTATAATGGTTGACTCATGCACCTTGAAAGCCACATTTTTTATCTAGAACACTTTGTTAATAGGGATAGGTAACTTTGGTGGTCCAAATGGGTCTCATTTTGGTATGTACCTACTCAAGCATGATTTTAATGTATATCTCTCTATAGCACAAAAGACAATTCCAATTAGCTGCAACAACAATTATAGTGACTTGAGATAAAACTAAAAAACACTTTAACATATGTACCTTTATGGAAAATACACATTTTGTAGTCGGTTTATGTAGGCTATAGCAATACGCTTCTTGATATAAAAACCTTTGTACCCTAGGTCTATAGCCAATTGAGAAACTTGCATAGCATTCATGCTAGAGAGTAGTGGAGCATTCCTTAAAAGTCTTATTTAGGATGCATTGAGCTCAGGCACCGAGCCATCACCACCATGGGTTGCCCTAGGGTGTACACCCTTTGGTTCTGTATTATCACCTATAGCCCTCTCTCTTAGTTGGTCTACAAGAGAAAGATTTCTTGTTTTATATTCCGTTCTTGACCATGCATGATTTTCCTCCCTCCATTCATTAATTACTTTTTGGACGAGATTGAAATCCTTATGCCTTTCCATCATAGGTAATTGTCCATACTGATTTGTCCCGATCATGCCGTGAACATCTTTAGCTTCATTGAGTTATAGTAAGTCAGTCATCAACTCTCCCAGTAGAATATTATCATCCTTGTCTTGTACATCAAACGTAGAAGGAAATATGCAATTTGACGGAGAGCTAGTGCAAGCCTTGTATGGGGAGTCATCAACAAGGATTGTCCTTCTAGCATCACATCCAAATGCATTTGAGATTTTTGCTAAGGGTTTGAACATTGCCATACAGGGATTTCTTCAACCTGCAAACAAACTCAAGATGAATAGCATGAACATAACCTAGTGGCTGCTCCATATAGACCTCTTCTTGCAAATCACCATGCAAGAAAGCATTCTTTACATCCATCTGATGTAAAGACCATCACTTTGATGTAGCCATAGCAATGACTGCTCTTACGGTTGCCATCCTTGCAATCAGACTGAATGTTTCTTCATAATCAATGCCATATGTCTGTGCATCCCCTTAACAACTAATCTTGCCTTGTATCTGCTCACAGAACCATCTGCATTGTGCTTCACCTTATAAACCCACTTGCAACCAATTGCATTCTTGTCTTTAGGAAAAGGAACCAATTGCATTTGCTTCCAAGGCATCCACTTCTTCATCCATGGCTTTCTCCCATTTTTCTTTTCCCATGGCTTGCTCAAAAGAAGTGGGTTCTGGTTCTTGTATCACTTTGACCATATAGGCATAGTGAATGGCTGTAAATCCATCATATTTTAGCCTATCCATAGGATACTTAACTCTGGTAGACCTGTGCAAAATAGGCTCACTACCAGGTGCTCTCAAAACATCCCTTGTCTTCCTTACTCTAGGGTGACAACAGAAGGAATACCCAACTCATAATCAAGGCTCTACTATTCTGAGCCACTGGATTCACCATCCACATAAGAGTGACCTGCATTCACATCAACCATGGGCTGATCTACATTCTCTTTTCCTTTTCATGATAGTTGCATACCACTATCTACATTGCTTTGAGGAGATCCTCCTGATCTCAATCTACCTATCCATGGCAAAGTATGTGAACCACTGCTAGAAGACACTATAGGTCCACTAATATTTTGTGATTGCTATTGTGAATTCTGTGCAGCATTATCATTTTGTGCATCTACATCATCAATCACATTTATTGGTTTATACCAGCTGCTCATCTCATAAAAAACAACATGTCTGCTCATTGTAAACTTACGAGTAGAAGGGTTATAGCATCTATACCCTTTCTGCTGTAGAGAATAACCAATAAAGATGCACTTCTCAGCTTTTGGATCCAACTTGGATCTCAACTCGTTTGGCACATGGACATAGGCAATGCAACCAAGAACTTTCAAATGAGAAATATCTGGTTTCCTACCAGTATACCTCTCCTCTGGCGTCATGCCATGTATTGCTATAGTGGGACTCCTATTCATTATGTAGACTCCTGTAGCAATTGCTTCAACCTAATAATAATCTAGAGGTCTTTTTCGTTGAGCATGGCATGAGATACCTCTCTAATATGCTTGTTTTTCCTTTCTGCAAGTCCATTTTGTTGTGAGGTATGACTGCATGAATATTGCAGCTTTATGCCATGCTCCTGTAGGAACCGAGCAAACTCATTTGAGAGGTACTCTCCCCCTCCATCTGACCTTAGGCATTTTATTTGCAAGCCTGTTCCTTTTTCAACCATAGCTTTAAAAGCTTTGAAATGCCCAAACACTTCACTTTTTTTTTTCATAAAATACACCCAAATGTTTCTGCTGTAGTCATCATCAAAGTGACAAAATAATGACAGCCTCTAATAAATGCAGCTTTAGTAGTCCACACATCAAAGTGGATTAATTCCAATGGCCTCTGACTCTCTTGAACATGTCTAGGAAATGGTTTCCTTGTCTGTTTTCCAAATTGACAGGCTTCACATACCTTATGCATTTCTGCAACCTTGAACTTAAACAATCTTGCAACAATATTTTGGGCCTGCATTAATTTAAGTCATTGTACATTAACATGATTAATGTGTTTATGCCAGATATCAATATTTGCAACTACAGTGGTCCCATGTGCAAACATTGCTGCACTCAATTTAGGCATGTCTGCATCCAACGTAAACATCCTGCCCTTCTTCTTCCCTTTTGCTATCAAGCGACCTTTATTTTTCATATCCTCAACAAAGCATCCATGAGGATTAAATCTAACCTACAAGCTCTGCTCAACCATTTCACCAATAGAAACCAAGTTCTTGGTGATATTCGGGACATGAAATACATCAGACAAGTATTTCTTTTTTCCATCCTGCATAGACAAAGGAATTTTACCAATCTGCATATTAGGATGTGCAGTATCATCACCAGTCTCCAAAAATCCTAGTCTTTCCATTTTCCTTGCATCCTACATCCATTCTGCATGACCTATCATGTGGTTTGATGCACTTGAGTCAACATGCCACATATCATTGCTTTCTTCTGCACTTGTCACAGAATTGGTCATGTACTGCACCATAAACACATGCTCATTTTTGTCATCACCCTGTCTACTAGAGGATGCATAATTGCATTGCTGCAATTTTCCAGTCATGATGTCATTAAGCTTTTTATAGCAGTCTTTAACCATATGACCCATTTTACCATAGTAGTAGCATTCAACATTGTTTGCATTTTGGCCTCTCTACCATCCACCATGACATCTTTGGCTCCCCCTGCCTCTAAAGTTACCACATCCTCCTCCATAGGACTAGTTTTCTTGAATTTGTTGCATATTTTGATTTCTGCCATGGCCTCCAAATTGGTCTGCTCTACCTCTGCCTATACCTCTTCCAACATTTGAGTAGAAGACAGCTTCTTTTGAAGCTCCTCCTGAAGAAGATGCACCACCATTTCTCTGCTCTTCAGAAAATAGAAGAGCAATCAACTCCCCAAAATCAAGAAAATTCTCACGGACGGCAATAGATGTCCGAAACTGTGCATAATCCTTTCCTAGACCATTCAAGGTCACAGAGACTAAATCATATCTTCCACTAGTGACCCAATAGAAGCAAGTGCATCTGCAATCTTCTTCACCTTCATGTGGTAGTCATTGATGCTCATATTTTCTCTGTGCACATTATGCAACTCTTGCTTGAGCTGCATTTTTGGCTTGCATATTTGTGCTATACATTTTTGTCAAAGTATCCCACACCTTCGGCGTGCTTGCATCCTGAATATGCACAATCATAGAATCTAAAATACTGATAGACAGCCAGTACATAACTTTTTTGGCTCTCTCATGCTAGCCCTTAAATGCCTGCAACTCCTATTGATTGGGAACATTAGGAATAATTGGTTCTTGTTCAGCTCCAGTAATGAACTCCCAATAGCCCTTTCCCTTAAGGAAATTCATCATTCTAAACTTCCATGCTGGGAAGTTGTTCTTATCAAGCTTTTAAGTGACTATCTATGAAAGAGAATTTGCCTGCGGAAAACTTCCGCCACCAAAACGGACCCTGAAACGGCCTTGAATCAAAAAATAATGTCACATAGGGCTTTGCCCTGTCTCGAAGCATATACTACCCTCTCTCCACATTGCTAAGGGCGTCTCAATCTAAGACAGTGCACTCTTGCACTTTTTGGCTGTGCTACTTGCAGAGATTTGCTCCCAAACTCGAAAAAGGAAAGCAACACTGATCCTCTTATCAAGACACTGTGAACTTGGTTTGCTTCCTTGAGCTCCTTACCATGAACCAAGCTCTGATACCATGTGAAGAGAGTGGGAGAGAGGTAAGGAGTCTCACTTGCAACTTTCTCACATACACAAAGGGGGAATACGCACAAAAGTGGAGGTTGAAAATAGTTTTCCTCTTCTTAGTTGTGAAAGCCAAAAGAACTCTCTCCTAGTACAAAAGGAATCGGTGAACCCTATATGTGGGTCTCAAACCAAACTCAACTAACCTAGGTGGCATACTAACTGAGCCACTCACTAGAGTACATAAAGATAGCTGTCATCCAGCTATTATTCATGGGTAGTGTGCCAATCGCATCTATAGCTAACAAGTCAGTGACATAAATGCGCAACGGTCACCTTGGCATATCATGAGTGGAGCTCGATATCTCAACACCAGTGCGGTCATCGTACAAGCAATTGTTACATAAGGAATAAAATAGCTCCAAAATAGGACTACATTTTCCTTGTCTTAGAACTAAAATAGCACTAAAATAGTTCCATGAACTAATACAGTGTCTACAAGGAAATACATCTAGCAAAACACAATTAACTATTAAAAATACAATTGTCAATATGGCCCTTGAGGGGTCCCTTTAGGGGCAAGGGCCATATTGGTAGGCCACTAGATAAGTTAGTTAGACTAACTGGGCCAGTTAGGTTAATTACTACCCCTCGGTTAGACTTTAAGCCCATTCATAGCAAACCTTAAGACCAAGGCCCCCCCCCCCCCCACACACACAAAAAAGGTCCATTATCCCCCCTTCTTAACCCCTTGTAACTCATCCGTTTGGGACCCAAACTAGACCCCGTTTGAACCAAAATTTCACACACAAAAACGCACACTATGGGGCATTTTTCCAACCCATTGTACACCATTTTGGCATCCCTATCACTTGCTCATTTGAGCCCCTGTGTGGGCCTCATTTTGCACTAATTCGCTTGTATCTTTATGCCCTGACCTCCGATTGATGATCCGTCTGCATTAGCACATTTCCATACAACGTGGGACAATCTTAGGCATATCATTAACACGACAACCCCTACAACACTAACACCACTCTAACCCTCCAAAAAAAACATCAACACCCACACTTGTGGTAGAGACACCCTTTGCAACTCTTGCCCAAACTGCATGTACCTATGCTCTGGCCAATGCCTCTGACTCCAATGCTTGCCAAATGCACATACAACTCCATTGCAACCACCACCTTTAACAATCCTCTACCCCGATTCCCCCCCTGAAATTCAAGAAATCCCTTTAACTCCTCGATGCCACAAGATGGCTGGAAGCCATCGCGGATGATGATGGGGATATTGACCTCGATGCAAAGGTTGACAATTTCTTTAATCATAGAAATAATAACAATAAAGGCAGGCACCCCTTGGGAAAATTGGAACTTCCCAAATATAATGGTAGGGGAGATCCAGCCCATTTCGGCTAGCATTTTGATGCCACATGCCGAGCAGGTGGAGATCAATCCCATGAAACCAAGGTGGCTTGGTTTCCCATGGCCTTAATTGATGAAGCATCTGAATGGTACCTAGACCTTCTAGTGAAAGAGCGAGCCACATGGGACCTACTTCAAACAGAATTCAAACGACACTTTCAAATGGAGAGGCAACTGAGCAAGATTGAACAAGGCCATCGAGAAGATGTACACATGTACCTGGGCAGGATGAAAAGATTAATTACCAAATGTGACCCATGCCCCGATGCAAAGTACCTCATGGCCTGGTTCATTACAGGACTAAGAAAGAAAATCCGTGAGGTGAGATGTTCAGTGCTGCTGAGTTTCAAAGTCTAGATTGAACTCGTAAATCCCCCTCCACCTATGAACAACATCGAAGATATCCCTGTGTGGATGGGTGAGTGAGATGACATATGCAACATTACTATGCCTTTGATCCACAAGGCATATAATGAATTCCAAGCCATAGTGGATGGTGGAGCAGGTGTAAATGTCCTATCAAAGGAGCTTTACAATGAATGGGGTCTCCCACCAATGAAAAAGGCTAATTTCAACATAGGCCTTGCCGATGATTCACAGGCTAAACCCTTGGGAATAGTGAATGGCGTGTCCACAAAGGTCACAGGAATCCACTTTTCCCTTCAATTCACAATCTTGGATCCCTCCAAAAAATCCTATCAAATCTTACTAGGACATCCTTGGTTATGGGAAGCATCAGTTCTCCATGACTGGGGAACTGATAGACTGACAATCCAGAATCGCGACACCACAGCCAGAGTGAATATGGGGAGATGAGCTATAAAACCAATTGTGCCTAGAGCATTGGATGACACATTTTCAATGACAATCTCAAGCAAATCAGCTCCCCTACAATAGCATGCCATAGCGGGTGATTCACAAAGCAATGTCAATAACTGGATACAAAAATTGGCAACTGTCAACAACTGCCATTCATTAGACCCCATCTTCTCATAGATAGATGCTAAGGTGCTACAGGTAGATCCTCCACCCACACATGAAAAACCAATCAATCAAGAGATGCCATTCTTTATGGCTGACCTTGAGTGGAATAATGAACCTAAAGAAGGTACCCATACCAATGATGACTCTGATTTTCCTTGGGACCTTGAAACTGAGGTTGAGAATGCTAAAATTGAAGATCAAATCTTTGATAATGACTTGGCCATTTTGCATGCCCTAATGGTAGTCGAGCTCCCAAAAGTTGAACCTCCAAAGTTGAATAACAGTAGAAGATCCTGCAAGAAAGCTGAAATCACAGAAAAGGTTGAACACTTCAATGAATTCGAACAAGTCCAAACAAGGATCGTCGAATTGTATCTTCCAAAGCCATCTCCCTCAAAATCAGAACCACCACCTCTTGAATGGTCCCCTAAGGGACTAGAAGGAGTATGTGCAGCAAATGAACCCTTACTTGGAAACACCTTATTGGTGGAAAAGTTACCCCACAGTTTCCAATGTAAGAAGTTTCGGAAATATGAGACACGTGCGGATGAAGCTCGATCAAGAGACTTCAAAAAAAGAAAGTCAACAAGAGCCTAACAAATTGGTAAATGAAACTATGCCACCTAGTACACATGGCACATGTCAAGCTAGTTCAATACCATCAGAGGTCAATCTTTGAGAAGTGCCAGAGTACTTCAAAAATTATAAAAGTGGCAGTTTGCCAATAGCAATGCCAAGACCACTAAGAGAATTTGAAGTTCAAGAAACTGATAGCATTGGAGAAAATTCAATCTATGAGGGATGGGCAACAACACACACAATAAACCTCGCCCTAGAAGGGGAGGAAGAAAAATTGGTGGGAAACAACTTCGACAAGAAGATGAAACCAAACTCAAAGCACTCCTAATGGAATACCGTGACTGCCTAGCATGGTCATACAAAGAGATGAAAGGAATTTCACCAGACGTGGCAGTACACATGATACCTATAAGGGAAGGTGCCCACCCTAAGGTATGTGGACCTTATCGCACAAATCCTAAGTATGGCACCATGGTTTATGATGACGAGTTGGAAAACCTCCTAGATGCTGGATTCACCTATGAGATAGAGCACACTGATTGGGTTTCACCCATCGTCATCGTGCCTAATCACAACAAGAAGATCAAAATATGCATAAACTTATAGAATGTGAATGCCGCCATAATTAGGGATCACTATCCCCTACCCTTAACAGAAATAGTGTTGGAAAAGGTGGCAGGCTTTGAAATATATAGCTTCTTTGATGGCTTTAGTGGCTATAACCAAGTGCAAATTGCTCCTAAAGACCAATCAAAAACAGTATTTGCTATAGAATGGGGTATTTTTGCATATAGAGTCATGCCATGTGGCCTTTGTAATGCCCCGACCACATTCCAATGAGTCATGTTCATAGCTTTCAAGCTGAATAAGTTTTTACAGGTGTCCTTATATGATTTGTGCATCCATTTGAACAAAATAGACCACTTCAAATGTCTTGAAGCAATCCTAATCAAATGCAGGGAGTATGGCATCTCTCTAAATCCAACAAAATGCTAGTTCATGGTCTACCCACGGAGTTGTTTTGGGACACATCGTTTCTCAACATGGGATTGCAATTGACATGGACAAAATGAAAATCATCATGGAATTGCCTCCTCCTACAAATTCCAAAGGTTTACAGGTCTTTACGGGATATGCCGATTATTATAGAAGTTTTATATTACAGTATGCCATGATAGCTAGACCACTTTACAAATTATTAGTGGAATTCTTATGGACGGAAGAGTGCAACCAAGCCTTTGAACTTTTAAAGTGGTGCATAATCACAACACCCATCCTTATATCTCCCAATTGGGATATTGATTTTCATGTTCATACTGATGGATGCAAGTATGCAATCGGGAGTGTGCTTTGTCAACCTGGTGAACATAAGAAAGACTACCCATTCAAATTTGCCAATCGACAACTCAATGATGCAGAGATCAACTATACCACCATAGAAAGAGAAGCCCTAGCAATGGTGTATAGTGTTAAGAAATTTCGGCACTATCTACTAGCAAATGATTTTGTCTTCTACACTGACCGTCAAGCATTGCTTTATCTTGTGAACCATCCATGTACCACAGGAAGAATAACTAGATGGCTTCTCTTGCTTCAAGAATTCAGCTTCAAAATAGTGGTCCGCAAAGGTGCCCAACACTACATTGCCAATCACATGTCTCGTGTCAAGTCGAGAGAAGAAGCCACTGGAGTAGAAGACGACTTACCAGATGCCACACTATTTCAAATAGATGCTATTCCAGAGTGGTGTGGAGACATCATTGGGTACTTAATGGTAGGAAGACCACCCCCTGAAATGAAAGAAGTAGATGCTAGAAAACTAATTCTAAAGGCTGCACCCTATCAACTCATTGCAGATGGGTAAGGACCAGGTATTAAGAAGATGTGTAATGCCTCATGAGATCATGCCAATCCTGAGTGAAGTCCATGAAGGCATTGCAAGAGGACACTTCCAAGGGGAAGCCACAGCAAGAAAAGTCCTCCTCGTAGGCTACTAGTGGCCAA
Organism: Dipteris shenzhenensis; assembly: GCF_047967505.1. Taxonomy (NCBI): domain Eukaryota; kingdom Viridiplantae; phylum Streptophyta; class Polypodiopsida; order Gleicheniales; family Dipteridaceae; genus Dipteris; species Dipteris shenzhenensis. Next base: position 35,494,849 of record NC_141611.1, read on the forward strand.
CACTATGGGCAGATGCCTATGAATACATAAAAGGATGTGATGTATGCCAATGGACTACTAAACCACAACACAAAGACTTCAATCCTCTAACAATAGTTGTTGCACAAAAACCATTTGAAAAATGGGGGATTGACTATGTGGGTCCCATACATCCAGTAGCAAAAGGAACACAGGCATGGTACATCATTGTGGCCCACTGATTACTTTCCAAAATGGGCTGAAGCTAAAGTGGTAAGGATAATGCATAATATTTTGTTGGTGGATTCTGCCTATCCATTCCCTTGGGGGTAGTAGGGTGTGCTTTTTCTATGGATTGACTTTACATTGGTCACTGCCTAGAATTTATCAATAATTCTAACATCCCCTTGCAGTGCCAATGTCATGTACAAGGAAATGATCAATCACCAAAAGGAGATAAGTTCAGGGCATTGCGAAATGCCTCAAACTTCTCACGTGGAAGTGCTTTGGTGAAGATGTCTGCAACATTGTCATGTGTTGACACATAGATCATATTGATCTCTCTTGCATGCAACTTCTCTCTGATATAGTGATAGTGAATCTCAATGTGCTTCGTGCGAGCATGAAACACATGATTCTTTGCCATTGCTATAGCACTTTGACTATTAGTGAGAATCGGAGGACTCTCTAATGTAAGATGAAGATCAGCAAGCAAACGACGTAGCCAAACACATTCAACTGTCATTGTGAAAGTTGCTATGTACTCAGCTTCACATGAGGAAGTAGCCACACAAATTGTTTCTTGCTCAATCAAGAAATGCAAGCTTTGCCCAAAAAGAAACAATTATCACTTGTGGATTGTTTAGTGTCATAGTCTCCAGTCCAATTTGAATCACTGCAAGCATATGATTTTGCATAGGCACATAATAGATTGCATCAATAATAGTATCACACACTTTCATTCCATACTCTCAAAGCATGCAATGAATTCACAAGCAGGACAAGAAGCTATGCCAGAACTTAAGATGAATTGGCAAAAGAGTCTGCAGTCTCAGCAACGAGACCCCCACCAAACATCACAGCCATCTACTAAATGCAAAAATATCAGACTTGCATACAAACTTATCTACTACAACCTCAATTATATGGGTGCAATCACATCCAACATGTATGCAAGATAGCAAGAAATGCCAGCCTCAACAATGAGACCCCTGCCAAACCTCTTCCCAAGAAGATTCGATGGCAGAGCCTGCAGCCTCAGCACAATGAGATACCCTCTGAAATTTACAGCCGTCTACCCCTCCTTAAGAGGAGATAAGGTTCTTGACTATAGACCACAAATTGTATGGTGCAAAAGCATTACAGCAGGAATGACCCATGCCACAAGCTCAATAGCCACTGGGTTATGCACATGGCATCCCAACTCCAAAATCGCAATAAGCCATAACACGAGGACGGGTAATAAAATGGATCCCGGAGTATGTTGTCTCTGTGCCAACATGGACTTAGGTAGAACAGAATGTGTGTAGAGTAGTGGTAAAGCTCCGCTTATACTTGCATAAGGCTAGAAATAATCCCTCTTAGAAATCCAATTTGCATGTTCTACATGCAAGTTCTACATATGATTCCTACATGCAACTCCTACATGCAACTCCTACATGCAAGTCCTACATGCAATTCCTATGTGCATGTTCTACATGTGAGTTCTACATGCAGCATGCAACATGCGAGTTCTACATGCAACTCCAACATGCAACTCCTACATGCAACTTGCAACTCCTACATGCAACTTCTATATATAAGTTCTACATGTAGAGAGAGAATGTCTTACAATTCCTACATGCAAAGAGAGAAGCTCTCCAACTTGTATAAATACCCCATAATGGAGTGAAGCCCACACTCTTTGGGGCATTGTGTTGAGTTCTACTTTGGTATTCCAAGCGATTGTCTCAAGTGTCCATGCTTCCTTGCAGACCACGTCCAAAAGCATGTCTTGACCTTGCAACTCCTCCTCCCTTCTCCTCTAACCTTGTAACCCATCCTCCTCCTCCCTCCTCCTCTTCCCCCCTCCTCCTCCCTTCTCCTCCTCCCTCCTCCTCCTCCTCCTCCTCCCTCCTCCTCCTCCTCCTCCTCCCTCCTCTCTCTTCTTTCCCCCATGCTCTTGCATCTTCTTCTTCTCCCACTCCTATGCTCCCCCTAAACCCTTAGTTCCTCAACCCTTAACCTCCATGATCTATGAGGGAGATGAGTTCTCCACCATGTACTCTACCCTGAACCTTGGATCCTCCTAACCGTGGAACCTCTTCTAAACTCTGGAACCTCTCTCTAAACCTTCTAACCCTGGAACCTCTTCTAAACTCTGGAATCTCTCTGTAAACCTTGGAACCTCCTCCTGAACCCTAGAACCTCTTCTAAACTCTGGAATCTCTCTCTAAACCTTGGAATCTCCTTCAAACCCTTGAACCTCCTTCTAAACCTTGGAACCTCCATCTAACCCTTAAACTCCTCCTAAACGTTGCAACCCCCAATAAAGGCGAAAGCCTTCCCTCAACCATGATGATGCATGTTCCTTTCACACATGCATGCATGCACTATGTTTGCTTACCACACTTAAGCCTACATCTCTCACTAGAATATGACTCGAGGTCCTTAGCTAGAAGTATACTACAAACGACAACCTCGATATATCTATAGGTGACAAAAAGCCTCAGAACCCTGCATACTGAGATTACCCTACTCTTCCTGTGGAAGCCATGGGGAAAAGCTAACAAGGTGACAAAGGGTGATAACCTCAATTGAACAAGATATCAAGCTTTTTTACATGTACAGTTTGATTTTCTAGAAGGTTGTATGTATAATAATTTTGTGCAATTTTTCATGCAAATCAAACCAATAGTGCTCTTAAGCATCATAGAAAGCAACAAGTCCAATAATGATCAAAGTTAGCAAAGCATAGAAGAAAGTGCTTGAAGAATCTTGATAAGTAGCTCGGGATCTTTATGGATGGTATGGATCAAAAGAAGACCTGTTTATCACACTTTATGAGAGTTTCAAAGGATGTGAAGGAAGAGTAATAGCTCCACCTTGAATAAATCTCCAGAAATCATAAGTCTCTTTCAATTGATAAACCTTAGGATGTGGAGTATAAGGTCCTTTTACAAGATATAAGGCCTTTTACAAGTTCCATCCTCTCTACCAATGTAAATGCATCATTTCTTTCAGGCTTCTAAATGTATTGAACATTTGATCTTTTGATTGTGAGTATGCCCAACCAAGAGGAATCCAACTTTGATCTTACCAACAATTCCCTAATCCAAAAGCAAACATGTGTATGTAAGAAACGTTTGGTTTTTGTCTTCTCTTGATGTATTGTCAAGCTGCATATATTGTATTCTTGGGGCCCTCCCATGATATGATAATGGGATGAGTTTTTTTTTAATAGATTTGCATCATTGTGCAAATTTGGATAATTTAAAAGTACCTTATTTTGGATCTTTTTGTGATACAAGAGCCACCCCACTTACCTTGATAATGAATGACTTGAGTTATTGGCATCAATTTCTTATAAAGAGGAAATAAGATCAATGAACATATCTAGATGGTAACCAATATGTCTCCTCTCCAGAGTGGGTCCCCATGGATGGATTATGATTTCTATCCTTTTTTCTAGTCTATACAATTCATGCTTCTATGCAAAAACCTTTAATTATTGATAGCAATGTGAAGTAGGCACAAGCTCAAGGAAGGGATGTTGACCATGAAAGGGGCACGTTTGAGAAAAGGAGTTTGATTGAGGAGGAAAAAACATACTCTAGAAGTGAGATAGTGGAGTGTGGTGGAATACTTTCTTTGAATACCAAACCCTCATCCTTGATTAGTTCAAGAGTAACATTACTACTTTGTGCAATGCTTTTTTATGGCAAACATCTTCTCATCCTTTTAGGATAGGCTGTACAACCTTAGTCTCTACTACTTTAGGTAGAAGCTTTAAATCAACATACCTGCATGATGATCTCGTCAAAGATGAGAAGAGGTCACCAAAATGTGGGCAAGTTCCATACAAGATTTGAAGGTGGGACTAGATCTATGATTGCAACTCATGCTCAAGAGGACCCACTTGGACATTCATTCTAGTTGCAAATGTGGTAGTGAAAAGTCTATGTGAGGACAAGTACTTCCATTGTTGCAAATGTGGTAGTCAAAAGTCTATGTGAGGACAAGTGACTTCCATTTTTGTGCAATGGTTTAGGACTATACATCCTAACCCATTGAAAGGGAAATATTTTCCTAAATTAGTTGCATGTTCAAAGAGGAAAAGGGCAAGAAGGGGCATCAAAAACCAGCCATGATTCAATGTTCTTGATCTTGGAGAAGTAGACATACTTGTCTATGATTTTCAGCTCCATCTTCCTCCTTTAGACTGAGATGGTTGCAAATGGAAGGATCATTAGATCTTCATATGGATGAAGAGAATGTTGTGTTGAAGAGGATGGATAATCCACTTTTGGATCATCATGGAATCATGATAATGACCTTAACGATGATGAATCTGTAGGTGTTGATACATAAGAGGATGGAATTATAGAGTGAGAGAGTGTACGAAAAATTTTTGGTTGTGCAAAAATATCTATAAAATTCATCCATAAACATATTGATTTTATAAGATTTAAATTATTAGTGTGGAGAGCTCTTTCCTTTCTTTTAAATTAAGGTTGATTAATTAATATTATTTTACTTTGCTTCTAAAAGCTTGAAATCATGTATTTATCCACCATTGTATTACTTTTATGATTTATGATTAATTAAATAAGAATATTAATGTTTATACTTTCATATCATTTTTGTTTTATCATTCTACATGATCGATTTTTTCCTATTTTTCAAACATCAAACTTTTTGATTTCAATTGAAGGATTCCAAACATAAATTCTATAAAGTATGTACTTGTTTCTTATATTTCTTTTAACACATCATCGATTATCTCACATACAAAATTTCTTTTTTTGTTCATAAATCTATGTAACTTTGGCCTTTCTCATAATACTTGCTAGTGGAGCAAACATGTAGTAGTGTCATCAATGCAAGCATATGACATTGCCACTAGTGGAAGCTTACTTTTGAAATATTTGATTTGAAACATGCACTTTTAAAAGGCTAAAATACAATGATAGACTTAGCTACTTATCACCTTTATTTAAATAGTTTGATTCATAGGATGAAAAAGAGATTAATGTAGTGGATTATATACTCAATTTAGGTCAACTAGGGAATATTTAGTGCTCCTAATCTCAAGATAGTTACCATTTGAGATTATTTATATATTTCCATGTTATGTTGCTCTATATTGATTAAAGTGCTCTTTACAGCTTGTATGTTAGGTCATGAATTCTGATGAAGAGGACCCCCAGCGAAAGGACGAGTTACTATGGGCATACAAGTCAGTAGAGTCAAGCAAGCAGTGTGTGATAGGAGTGTGTGAAGAGGTTTATCATAGTCCATCAGACTGGCCTAAAGAGCTGGGAGATGCTTGCTATAGAGAGGCTGATAAGATAGTTGGGAGTTTGGAATTTCCTTGAGCTGCAAAATGTCATTGTATTTTGAAAAAGTAAAAATCTTGCAGACATTTTTTGGACTTGTGGACTTTCTCGACCTAATTTTGTGTCGACCTGCTTTGATGTTAGTACTTAAATGTTTTAAATAGCTTGGTGGTTGAAATCTGACAGATAAAGATAACCAGTATAAAGGGGACTATTTTAGTATAGCACTGTGAAACAAATTTAGGATAGCACGGTAGTAGTGCAAGATAAGCAATCGCCAACACGGTGGTTGGTTGCACTAGGATATTAACAGCATGGTTTGCTTCTATTATTACAAGATGAATGGATTGTGGATGTGTGGATTCGTTATGGGATTTAATAAAACCATAAAATTGAGATCCATCCGAGTTTACTTTGGTCTACTAAAATAAGATTGGTTAACATTTTACTCAAGCAGACTTGAGATTTAGGCAATCCTGCAACAATATTTTCGGCTTGCATTGATTTAAGTCGCTGTATATTAACATGACCAATGCGTTTGACCATGTTTTTGAATTATCGTACATAGTGACCTTCAAGAGTACTAACTTTGTAGAAAAGGTGTCTATTGGTCTCTAAATCAATAATATGTTGGTATTGGAAATTAATACATGTAGAATTATGATCAATGTCTCATTTAACATTGCACTATCTTTCAAGGTTGGATCTGGACTGACCCATGCATTGCTTGCATGTATCCTAAGTGCTCTAATTAGAGGATTTATAGCCATGCAACTTTCTTTAATTTTTGGACAATAGACTTTTGCCCCTAGATTAAAAGATTAACCACTACTGGATGAGTAGCAACTGCCAAGGCTACCTTGAGAGTGGCCATCCTAGTAGTGTGGGCAAAAGTGTCCCCATAATCAATCCTCAATCGGTATGAGTATCCTTTGGCCACATAACAGGCCTTATGTTTGTCCACAGCACCACCTGATGTGTACTTGGTCTTGTAGAGCCACTTGACAACAATTATTGATCATTGCTTTGGTCTTGGAACCAACTCTGAGGTCCCATTCTTCTCAATGGCTTCTAACTCTAGCTCCATGGCTTTCACCAATGCTTCTGAGAAATCCCTTCCTTCACTGAAGAGGGCTCTTGGTTTTTAAGGATACAAGACATGAAAGAGTAATGTACCTAAAGAGGGGTTGCCACTACAACCTTCTCCTTTCCACACTAGGACATGCATGGACCTTCCTCTTCCCTAAGCCATGAATATAAAATATATGTAACTCCAGAATCATAGAGAGTTTCAATCATCCACTTGGGCACTCTCTGAGAACCTGAACCTGAACTCTCCCTTGCGTCTTGAGGAGGTGCATCACCATCTAGTTCATTGTTTGGTTCACTATCTGGAACACTATCTTGAACATGTATTGGTACTTGTGGGGGTTCAGGCATGCGAACAACAACACTATCATCTCATCATCAACTAACTCACCAAGGATAGGTGGCTGCTCAATCACTATAGATGTATTTTGTTATTAAAATGACATCCCTGTTCAATCTCTTAAGTTGAGGAATCATACAGCCAATATCCAGACGATTGAGAGCTAAGTTGCATTAATTCGCTCGATTTTTTTTTTTCGATTCGAAAAAATGCGAGATCGCGATTTTCCTGAATTAAAATGAATCCAACGATTTTTCCTAATTTATTCGTACGAATAAGCTATTCGTATGAACAAACCTTTATTTGTACGAATAAATGTAGTATAAATACGAAACAATTGTTATTTTTGGTATTCGTACGAATACATCCAACTGTATTCTTGAGCCACGTGCTTGCCTGCCTATCACCTCTTGGTTGCCTACCTGCTACCTCTTGCTTACTTCCATACCTACCATCTCTCATCATAGGTACCTTACTGCACCTTACTTTTATTATAGTCTTTCATAAGTAATCAATGTTTCTCTCTGTCTTGTTTTGTTTAAGATTGGTACTCATCTCTCTTAGGAGAGTTGTGTGTTGCAGTCTTTTTAAATTGTTTAATATTTATTTTGTATTGTATTTAAGTGTGTGTCTAGACAGGCTAACACTCATCTCTCTTGCGAGAGTTGTGTGTTGCAGTTTGTTTTTGTTGTGTGTTGCAATTTTAATTATAATATAAATAATTATCTTTTACCTGAGACTGGCACTCATCTCTCTTAAAAGAGTTGTGTGTTGCAGTCTCAGTTTGTATAAAAATGTTTGTTTGTAGGAACTCTTGGGCTGGCACTCATATCTCTTAAGAGAGTTGTGTGTTACAGTCCAAGCTTAGTGATGTTTTCATAGATGCTTATTCTGGCACTCATCTCTCCCTTGAGAGTTGTGTGTTACAGTCTAAGTTTAGAGATGTTTTCAAGTACTTAGTCTGGCACTCAACTGTCCCTTGATAGTTGTGTGTTGCAGTCTAAGTCGGATATCATGTGACGTTGTCTTAGACACTTAGTCTGGCACTCAGCTATCCTTGGATAATTGTGTGTTGCAGCCTAAGTTAGAAATCATGTGATGTGCTTTTAGACACTCAGTCTGGCACTCAACTGTCACTTGATAGTTGTGTGTTGCAGTTGAATCCTAGTGTTAGATGGTGAAGTCCACGATTATGTTATATCTAGGTCATTTTTTTGTGTTTTGATTTTCTATAGTATGCTACATGATTTGAGGCTTGAGCTTGAGTTGAGAGGTTATGCCTAAGTGATTTCATAGACTGCTTGCATTTCTTAGACTACTTGCATTGATTTTCTTATTGCACCTGGCACTAAATTCTTTTTTGAATTCTGTGTTGCAGCTTACTGCATATGAGATGGCTCACACAGGTGAGAAGAGGAAGTGTCAACAACCTGATCTCACAAAGTCTTAGAGGAAGGTGCTGAAAAACAAGAACATACACTTCTTAATGAATGTCAATCAGGACATCATTGAGACAGCTTTCCAAAATGGTGAAAGTGGTGTACAAAATTTGGTGAGGACAATGGCAGAGCATGGAGGGAGGACCTTGCGTGATCGATTTCCAAATAATTTCACAGTAGAGTCTATAGACTAGTATTTGTACCACTTAGCGATGGAGGGCCGACGATGCCTCGGTCAAATAGATCGAGACACAACGCAGCTGCAAGCACCACTGTTTGGGATATACTAAAAACAAGCATGGGATTTACCGTTTAAGATTTAAAAAAACAAACCAGCACAGTGGTTGTTTGGGATATACTAAAGAGCATGGGATTTATTATTTGGGATTTACAAAAACAAGTGCGATGGTTAGTTTGGGATTTACCAAAAGAAGCATACTCTCAAATATATTTTCCATTTTCTAGGATAAGTGGAATATTGTTTCCTTGCAATGAGATTTTCTTAGTATTATCTCAGTCATCCTTGTCCACCGCTCCAAGACACCCCAAGATGTGCTCATGCATGTCTAAATCCAATTCAAAGACACTCTTGCCCTTCTTTCATTGTGGCATGAGTTGCATCTAGAACTTAATAGCTCTTACTAAATAAGAATACACAAATGTTTGTGGACTCTTATGTAGTAGTTCGTAATTGCGGCCTCTCTTGGATGTTTTTTTGTACCAAAAATCTCAGATTACTACATCCCACTTCTCATACATTGTTCCCCAATTATCCTTAAATGCTTCCTCAACCTTGTGCTTAGGTTTTGTGCACTGCAACAGAAAGTATGGGTCATCTTCCTCATTCTCCCTAGATGCAACGACAACTACAAAGTTATCCCCCTCTTCCAGATAGTCAGTGAGGTCATCAAAACTCTCCCCAAATTGTGGCAAGTCATTTGTCTCTCCATTGTTTGTCACTCCATTTGAACGTAGAGGGAAAACTTGAACTCTCTCCAATGTCTCACAGTTGCAATGTTCTCACAAAATCATCATGATCCCCTATGATGCATGCACTGCAAAAGCAATAAAGTTTTCTTGTTTTTTAATCAGTTGGTTGTTTGAAAGGCCCCATATCTTGTACAGACCATGAACTCCTTTAATGTTCTCGCAATTGTGCTGGCTTCTCCTTTTGCACTGCATCCACTTTCACTTCTTGGAACACTTTTGTACTACAGTATTTTGAAGGCTTTGTTTAATGTATATTGAATGCATGCCTATGGAGGGGTTGGCTGTAAGCCATGTTATAGCATCATGGCCATCATTGAGTTTTTCTTGAGGATATCTTAATTGGTTTTTAAAAAAAGCTTGCTTAAGAACAACACTGTATCCATCATGTTCACCCTTGCCATGGCTAGACCCAAAGAAATTCCACATCATGTCTAGACCAGTCAAGGATTTGAACTTGAGACGAAGTAGAATCCATGGGCTTCTTTAAATTTTAGGATAGCATGAAAGTAGTACAAGATAAGTGAGATAACTGGCATGTAATTCATTTATTTAGGATTTGTGGATTTGTGGACTCGTATGGGATTTAATAAGACCAGCATGGTGGTTGTTTGGGATATACTAGAAACAAGCACGGGATTTATTGTTTGGGATTAAAAAACATTGCAAAAACAAAGGAGGTGGTTAGTTTGGGATTTACTAAAAGAAGAGTAGTCTAAAATACATTTTTCATATTCTAGGATAAGTGGAATATTATTTCCTTGCAATGAGACAACATTTTCTTAGTACTATCTTAGGCATCCTCATCCACCACTCTAAGGCATCCCAAGATGTGCATGCATGTCTAAATCCAATTTAAAGACACTCTTGCCCTTCTTTCGTTGTGGCATAGGTTGCATCTAGACCTTAATAGCGCTTACTTGATGAGAGTACACTCTCCTATGTATCAGTTCGTGATTGTGGCCCCTCTTGGATGTTTTTTTGTAGCAAAAACCTCTGACTATTACATCCCACTTCTCATAGGTTGTTCCCCAATTATCCTTAAATGCTTCCTCAACCTTGTGCTTAGGTTTTGTGCACTCTAATAGAAAGTATGGGTCATCTTCCTCATTCTCCCTAGAGGTAGAGACAATTGCAAAGTTATCCCACTCTTCCAGACAGTTAGTGAGGTCATCAAAACTCTCCCCAAATTGTGGTGAGTCATTGTTTGTCCCTCCATTGTTTGTCACTCCATTTGAACATGGGGGGAAAACTTGAAATCGCTCCCATGTCTTCACAGCTGCAATGTTCTCACAATTATCATGATCCCCTATGATGCACACACTACAAAAACAAGAAAGTTTTCTTGTTTTAATCAGGTGGTTGTTTGAAAAGCCCCATATTTTGTGTAGACCACAAATTCCTTTAATTTTCTTGCAATCAGCTGGTTGGTTTAGAACATATTTAGGACAATCAAACTTCGGGTTGGTTTAGGACACATTTAGGATAGTCATAATTTCAACCATTGGGATGGTTTCGGACACTATCACAATTTCAACCATCGGGCTGGTTTAGCATGACGGTCTCAACTTCACATATTAGACAATAACAAGTATATTTCTTTTCATTTATGAATTTCGCAATTAGAAAATAACAATATAATGCTTTTCATTTCACAATTTCAATCACAATTTATGTCAGTAACTGCTTGCTGTTTGTCGTGAACTGTTTGTCTTGAACCAACACCGAGATGGTTTAGGACAATCACATTAAGTCCAAGCCATCCTGGTCTAGAAATAGTGGTATATGACCTGAATAGCAAGAAATTAAATTTAACAAATTTAAGTACTAAGAAACAAAATAATTTCAACCATCAGGCTAGTCAATAACTAATGTTTGTTCAACCATGTTGGTTCAGGACAATCACATAACTGGTGATTGAGATGAAGCAGCCACGATTACATGATGTTCCAACCATCGGGCTGGTTTAGTAAAATAATAATATATTGCTATTCTATTGCAAAATATATTGCTGCTTATTTTTGCGCAACCATGCCACCAGGTTAGACAACAACTAATGTCTGTTCAACCACACTAGTTCAGGACAATCACATAACTGGCGATTGAGTTGAACCAGCCTACAGTTGCATGATGTTCTAACCATTGGGCTGGTTTAGGACAATCACATTTATTCCAAGCTTGGTTTAAGAAATGAAGCAAGCAAACAACCACTAGGCTGGTTTAGGCACCACCGACCTACATTGTATATAGCATGTGTATGATGTGCTCCTCAAAAACCTTGCATCCCGTCTACTTTTTACAGATGTCCTTTCTTTTTGGAGAAGCTCTCATATTTTTGTGCCAAAACAACATCACTATAGAAATGAATTCCGCACTTAGGTTCTCTTTTCTTTTCTTGCATTCTGTTGAAGCCCACAAACTTCTCAGATCAGGATGATCATGCATTGTTTCTACTCTACATTCAACCGTTAAAGCCATGTTGGTCCTTCTGATTGAAAACATCTTTGACATTGTATGCCCAAGCGGTTTCTCCTTTGTTTCAACTGACACCAACATAGCTAATGTTGCCCTCTTTGTAGTTAGAAGATCTAAGCTATCCACCCCTTTCACTTTTTGTAGGCCATTTCTTAGGTTAGAGAGCATCACCTCTTGGGCATGCAACTCTCGAGGTGTTGGTAAGGTTGTTACTCTACAAACTTTAGGGTGTTGGGGCTAAAGCTTGTGAAGACTCAAGATTGGTAATCACCTGAATGGCGTGATGTTGCTACCTTAAATGCTCCCACCAATCATGACACCACAACTCATGTTCTTCACTCCGATGGCAATGATCAAATGCGTGCATCTGCAACACCTTCCTGCTACTTTTCTGCACAACAAGGGGTCTTCTTTCTTCTCGTTGTTTCTCCCTTTGCTCATAGATGTTGCAAAAATTTCTTTTGTTGATGTTTCAATACCATGCCAGTGCTTTCGTTGACTTGCACTTTGTTCCTTGTGCCTTGACCTGCTGGCTTTTCAGCTTTCCTATCTTGAAGCCTCTATTTGCTTCTCTTACAAGCCATGGTAAGGTGCATGTTGCCATTGATACCATGGCCACGATCAGTCCAAAATAGACCTAGAGAACCTAGCTCATGAGGCAAACAAAGAATAGATGACAACTTACCCGAAAGAAGAATGTGGCAAACCAAAGTCTGCGCAAGGTCACATCAAGTTGCATGCGAGTTGCAGGGCATTTGCAGGGCAGGGGCAGGTTGCAAGTACTTAATCTTCCAAGATTTGATGGGCGAGAAGTGTGAAAATTTGAAATTCATGGGAGTAGCAAAATTTTCAGCCACCAGTTTTCTCGCCTCTAGCGATACATGTCAGCAGAAGCACATGCACCCATGTCCTCGAAGCACATGCACCAATTATGAAGATTGCCTCTTTGCATGATCCATTTTTGGTAATCATAGATGCTAGCAATGTTGCCATCAGGGTAGTTTTACAGCAGTAAGAAGATAGGCCCGTGGCATATTATAGTAAAAATCTTAACAATGCCAAAAAGAACTATTCATTTTAGGATAGAGAGCTCCTTGGTTTCATCCAGGCATTAAAACATTGGAAGCCTTTCCTATACGGATGGAATTTCATGGTTAAGATAGATCACCAAACTCTTAAGTGGATTGAGACAATGCCTAGTGCACAATAGAGCAATCGGCAACAACGATGGAGCCAAATATTCTAGTGGTTTGGGGGATTGATCGAGGCAAAAACAACCCCATTGCTAATGCTCTCAGTCAGAAAGGTTCCATCTAGACCATTGAGCAAGCCATTGTGCTCGAAATCAAAGGAAAGGATCTTGATAGCATAAAGCCACAGTATGCAGAGTCAGCAAAGTTTGACATGTAGGTTCAATTAGCCACGACGCTTGCTCCAAGCCAATACTCATTAGAGGATGGTTGGATTTTCTATAAGAAAAGATTATGTGTCCTCAAAGACAAATGGAAATTGCTTCTTCACAATGCCCATGACGGCCTTACCGGTGGTCATAGAGGTTTCAATGGGACTTTGGAGAAGTTAGAGTGCTATTTCTATTGGCCAAAGATGTGGAAGGACATATACAGCTATGTATAGAATTGTCAGATATGCCAAAAGGTCAAGGCATCCCACAAGAAAGAGACAGGCCTACTTATGCCATTCCCAATCCTCGACGGTCCTCTTTAGGATATAGGTATGGATTTCGTGGGGCCACTTCTAGCATCGGCAAGTATGCATAATACTCAATGTTTTACTATTGTTTGTCGCTTTATTAAATGTTTTATGCTTATTCCCTACAAACAAATTGCCGGTGCTAAAGATGTAGCTTGTTTGTTGATCAAGTATTAGTATCCCATTGGAGGGTTGCCAAAGACCATCACATCTGACAAGGACTCCAAGTTTACGTCTAACTTTTGGTGAGCCTTGTTTGATAATTTTTGTACTAAGCTGCAGATGTCCAGCTTTCCATCCGCAATCAAACAGTGAGATAGAAAAGTATAATGGTATGGCATTTGATATTTTGAAATCATATCGTCATGATGCTTAGGGAAAGAGGAGTAGTTTCTTCTGCTTGTGCAGGCCATTCTGAACTATACCTATTCTTTGAGTATTGGTCGCACACCTTCTAAAGCAACGTTTGGATGGTGGTTTACATCACTCCTCACCCGAATGGTGTCTCCATATCTTGAAGCCAACAAAACCACTGACTCAATGGGAGAGATTATGGAGTCCATGAAAAGCCGCATCGCCAAAGCTCAAGCATTATATACGTGCTAGGCTAACAAATCCAGACAAGATTTCCAGTATAAAGAGGGTGAATGGGTATATTTACGCATTATCAAGCAAAGATTGAAGCAGGTGGGCAAGCGATGCCCCAAGCTGTCCTTTAGGAGCTTTTGACAATTTCCTATTATTCGAAACATCAACGATGTCTCAATGAAGGTACGCCTTCCAAACAGTTGGACTATGTACAATGTGTTTCATGTAGTTTGGTTGAAGCCATATTTTGGATCTCCTCTTTCAGAAATTTTTGACGAGCAACAACTTGAAGTTCTTGATGAAGCCAAAGTTTTGCAGCCAGAACAGATCCTTCTTCATACATTCAAGCATGGCACAATTCTCCACACCCAACAGCCATACGTTGATGGTCGCCACCCAAGCTATAGGGCAAACTACCCTCGACAGAGTGGAGGATTATCGAACCAAATCCAAAGAGCTGGAGGTCTTCATCACCAAGCTCAAAGATGAGCTTTCTACCAGTGAATCTCTGGTCCAAACTCTCATGGACCAGTTGGACAAGGCAAAATCCAGTCTTGGCACCACAGAAGAATGCAGGGCACGGGACGAGGAGCAGCAAGCCCGAATCAGGGAGGGAACTGACATGCAAATCCAAACCCTCCAAGATCTCTTGGCAAAGGAGTGTGCCCTCACTGTTACCATCATGCAAATAGAAAACGAGTGCCTACATACCTCTGGCCACCCCTAGGAATCCATGTTGGAAGACAGGGAGCAACAAGAGTTCAAGATGTACTAGAAGGTCTCTGCCCAACTTGCCACGTACACTCTTTCCCACACACCATCCCCCAAACCCTACAAATGCACTTCAATGCCCTATGTGCACAAAACCTCATCTTCCACATAGACCTCACCACCCCCCTTCCTCCCAATGCACTCCAAACAATCCTCCGTCTCACAATCTCGATCATTGTTGCCCCGTCCTCACCATGTCATACTTCTCTCTCGATCTTCAGCCCGCCGACCTTTCCTTCCTCCATCCCTCTAACCTTCGGACCCTTGTTGCCCACCCCATCCTACTCAACTTCCAAGCATCATGCCGAGTCATCACAAAGTCCATCTATTATCCATGGGATGATGACGTGATGCAACTAGCCAAGACTGGCGAGCTTAGCCCATGGGTCTACACTCCTGACAACCTCCAAGCTGATATCAACTGGATGCAGACGGCTGGGCATCAGCTGTCCAAATGCAAGGGCACCTAGTTGCATACCGCTCCATCCCCTCAGCATAATTATTATGTATAATCGGGTGCTACAAGGTCTCCAAAACCCTCGCAAGTCCTTGGTCTCAGGAATTTTGAAACAATCCACGTAGCATATCCCAAAGTCATCGAGGATGAGGGGTAGAAAGTGATAGTAGTCTTCAACTCCATCCCCGCCCCAGTCGAAATCCCATAGTCGCTTGCTTATCCTGCCCAATCCCCCTAGCAAACCACCCATCCCCACACAAACCTCCCCGAGTACTCCTCCAATCTCCAACACCTTGCTCTACACAGCATCACTCAACACGCTCCTCAAGCTAGCAAGTTTTGTACATATGCCCATCGACTCATCACCTGCAGGGACTACTGAAGAGGAACCAATGCCTATGCATGATGACGATGTTCCTCCAGCATCCCCATCCTCCCCACCCAAAGATCTTCAATGGCGACCCGATCTGCAGTCCCTCCAAGATCTTCCCGACAATTCCCTAATGCATCACTGGAAGACGCAACTCGAAAGCTCTCACCTCCACCTCTATGAAATTATGAAAGTTTGCCCCCTTACACACTTTATTACCCAGTCCTCCAATGACTAGCGGTGGACCCATCCGAAGTGCACACGCGGTACCACCTCACTCCCAATTCTCCTATTCCCCTCACCGACTTCGACGCCAGCCTTCAACCTCATTAGCGCATTCCCTTTTTGAAGAAGGAGCAATTTTGGTGCTACTATCGTAGTGCACACATCGACCGATGGATCCACCCCTTGTACATGGCCATGAAATGCCACTAGACTAGGGCCCACTTCCGTGAGCTCCAACAAAAGGACCCCAATATTTTGTACAACTTCCCAAAGTACAATTTTCCCAAGGAAATGACCCAGGAGGGATTTTTCTTCTGCCTCTAGTCATTCAACACCTGCAGTCATTGCAGTGGTTAACTTCTATCGCCTCATCCTCTTGCTCCTCCGTTCTTCCCGTGCCCATAGTCGGTCGATTGATAGCAAGCTCCTTAATCTCAACAACCAAATTGTCTTCAACCCTGACATCAGCCCCTCTCAATTCTATGACAGCCGCCTCTATCTTCAAGTCCACAATCTCTATCGTCCTCACATTTGTATCTACGAGGACATGCATGCCACCAACTTTTTGAAGTTTTGCTCGTACTTCACCCGCATCACCCCCTACCAATTAGACCTCTATGCATTCCTATAGATGGTCTTCTCCACCCACCTCCTCTAGCGCGGCTGATCCGAGGGCGACTGAGCAAGAGGAAGGGGGGCATGTTAACATCCACAGCCACAAGATGCATGGCAATTAGACCTCTATGCATTCCTATAGACGGTCTTCTCCACCCACCTCCTCTAGTGCAGCTGATCCGAGGGCGACTAAGCAAGAGGAAGGGGGGCATGTTAACATCCACAGCCACAAGATGCATGTGGCACAAAATAATGCATGGTAATGAATGATTAGACATGACTAGGCTTCATGATTTAATTTAATAGTCGCAACCATGGAGCATACTTACGGGCCATATGGGTTTTGAGCCCCAAATGGCTCAAGATCGACCTCACCATCCGGGTTTTGAGTCTCAAATGGCTTAGGCCAAAGGCAAGCGTTGGAACCTTCCAGATTGGAAAGACTAACAGAAGCGCTATTTGCAATCTGGGCAGAGCACCTCCTAATGCCAGGATTGTCCCAAACGCTATTATATGATTAACACAAGTGCTATTTTCACCACACAGAGAAGCATAACAACAAGAACTGCAATAGAAGGAGGGAAGGAAAGGATACAGAAGATGCCTTGGCACCATATGGGCCCAAGATCCTTGTATATGTAAAGGGAGGGAGAGTGCAAAAAGGAAAAAGGTTAGCCCTCCCTTCAAAAGGTGACTTGTATAAAAGGCCAAATGGTTGACTTTGGTCTTCATTATTCTTGTATGCACAAGTTTGGATTACAAGATCCCTCTTCTCTTCAAGATGTCTTTGGGTGTTCTCTTGTTTTCCTTGTAGTGTCTTTGTGTTTGCCACTCCATCCCCCTTCACTCTCTCCTTCTCCCCTCTCTTCTCCCCTTCTCCCTCTCCTCTCCCTTCTCCCCCTCACCTCTTTCTCTCGTGGGAACACATTGCAACAATCCGGGAGTAACACATGTGGATGGCTCATGCTTTGCATTGCTCTCACAAGGAGTAGCTTGGAGTGGAGGCTCCATTGGCATTCCTTCAATATCCCCATGATATGTTAGTCACCATTGAGACTACACACTTGCTATCATGAAATAGGTAAGTATAGGGCTCCTACTCATACTCCCTTCTGAGTACTCCTCTACCCCTCTACCCTCTCACTCTCCTCTACCGTCTCACTGTCCTCTACCCACTCACTCTCCGCCTCCTCTACCCACTCACCCTCCACCTCATCTACCCCTTCCTTGAGCCTCCTCTGCCTACCCCTCATACTCTCCCTCCTCCTCCTCCTCCTCCTCCTCCTCCTTCTTTATTACCTACTTCTCTCCACAATGCCGAAAATTTCATATTGGAGACATGCTACCTACATTGATAGTTATGCGGGAGGTGGGACCTCCAAGCACTAGAAATGAGACTATTGTGGCATAATCACAACGGGGTCTATCACACAGTTGAAAGAACATCTGGCAGGTGTTCCCAACAAGGATAAAAAACCTTGTAATTTTGTGCCTCTTGAGAAAGATGGCCGTACCAGATATCCCACGATTGTAGCCATCTAGAGATGGTGCTAGCACTTCAACTGCATCCGATGATGTTGCTTCTTCCTCAAAGAGTGACACCTAAAGATCAAGGATAACTCCCCCCCCTCTACCACCACAGCATGAGATAGCCCAATAAAAGCAGATCTAAGACATTTTCACTGCTCACAAATGAGCCACCACAATGCCAGGTGTTGGTTTCTGAGTCCCAGCTCTCATCTTATTTCAATTAGTATTTGTTTTGTACTTCATTTTTGCTTGACCTATGGAGCTCATTATATCGGGATAATACTCACAAGGTGTCTTCGTGCACCCTTTTCTCCAGACCATTGAGGCTTGTATGAGTTTTTCCCTTTTAGTGTACTTTGTACTTTGTCCCACAGGCCCGCGAGGCCTCCCGAATGGACATTTCTCTCTCTCTCTCTCTCTCTCTCTCTCTCTCTCTCTCTCACACACACACACACACACACACACACACACACACACACACACACATACACACGCGCATGCACACACTTTTTTTTAAAGAAAACTTTTGATTGATTATATTACAAGAGTAGCAACCTCAAAACGAGGCAGCCAACAGTACATCAGCTATGCTGAAAATCTCAGTGTATGCTAAATATACATCATGATCTATGCAGTGCGTCTACAAGCAATCAAAGAAGGATTGCTGTAGAGAACGCTTTTAAAAAACAAACAAGGAAAATATGGGATCACTAAAGACTTTATAGTTCCCGTCTATCCATAAAGTCCATAGTGCCCGATAGTGAACCCAAACAAAGTAAAGATGAAACTCTGGTCTAGGTGGATGAAAACCAAAGACCCAGAAAAGCTTCCCAAAAAGACTAGTCAGGAACTTGCTCGCAGGTGCTGGAGAAGAAGACCAATGAACTCACGAGAACATGGAGAAAACCAGAATAAATGAGGAACAGTCTCCTGAGGACTCAAGCATCTCTAGCAATGAGCAGGAGCAATGTGGCTATGGGCCAACATCTGTCCAGATGGAAAAATGGCCAAAAGCACTCACCAGAAGAAAACATATTGTCGAAGAGGAGTTTTGTAAGCCCAAAGCTACTTTAATCTCTTTCTCCACCACTTGGATGTGCGATGCAGACACACACACACACAAATGAGAGACACGCATGTGAACTATAGCAAATGAGAGACATGCAAGGGACCTCAGAAGAGGGCCGCAAAGCCATGGAGGAACTTAGAGCAAAAAATGCAACCCTCAAGAGAAATGCAGTGGTTAAAAACGGAGCAGCAACCCCTAAGAAGGAATCCAAACTGAGGCTCTCAAGGAAGATAAAAGGCGGGCCAACAAAGCTCTAAACGTGTTGCTAAGAGGCTTGGTAGTAGGAGATACTCTAATGGCAGATGCCCAAGCTTTGTTCACTAAGATGGGCGTCAATTGCACATGTGAGACAGCTTGGAGTGTAGGCAAGGTAGAGACACCCACAAGTCTTTTAGTGTTGAAACTCTGGACTTCCATGGATAGATAAGAGATGCAAGAAATGGGGTTGCCCACATAGATGGCAAAGTGATCACCAGAGAAAGAGTAGATAGAGGGGAGAAAGATGATGGGGAATATGACGGTGTCTAGCCCATGGGACGTGTGCACACACCAGACTGAAAATAGTAGTATGGAATTGTAATGGCACACAAATCCACACTACTTCCGGTTTAGCATGCATGACAACACCCCAATCATGCACTGAAAGTACTACTCAGTGGACACATCATTTATGGAGTGCGCCATACGCTTTACTAGAATGAATAATCCCCTTGGAGGAGACTACATTAGTTCTCACAAAAAATGAAGCACTTGACATGGATGAAATGATAGGCTTGCAAACATTCATATCTCATGTTAGGAGTATGATGCAAAAATACCCAAAGTAGTCCGAGAAAAATATGGAGATAATCACAGCAAATGAATCTTTTATCAAATATCTAAAAGAGCAAGAAAGTTACCGAGCATAGAATACTCAGATCTATTTTGGCCGCAACAAATTGAGTCAAGAGAGGATTCTGCATTTGCTAGAGAGTCCACTATAGCTGAAGATATGAAAGAAGCCTAAGCAATGCCTTTTGCCTCATAAATTTTGTGGTAGGAAGGAAGTTAGCCGTTGCCAGAGTTTGTACCATCCGATGAAATCCAAGAGGGACTTTTTATTGCCGTTTGTGCACCAGATCCAAAATCAGAGTTGGATGACCAAGGCATACCAATTTGGGTTACAAAGGTTGCTCCACAGCATTATGGTAATAACCCAAACCATTAAAAAATCTCCCAAAGAGGTATACAATAAAAGAACTTTATGAGGGTTGTTTGGAAAAGAAACAAGAATGGGTTCCAAATAAAGAGGGCTTGGTTGACGTGGAGGTGAGTAGCATCATCCTTTGTTGGAAATCAAGGACTCGAAATCTTAAAAAGAAGCATGGGTATGATGTGGAAAAAAGTATCACAATCCCTAGCAACAGCCTCGCACATGTCAAACATTACTTGGGTAGACTTGATCCGACTAAAGATTCAATAATAGAGTGACTCAAAAAGAGATTCCAAAGCATAAGAGCAGATATGTCCCTATGTGGCGGTCCCCTCTCGATGATTTTATACATCATTTTCCAAAATGGCATATCTTTACACCACCTCTATGTTGATATGAACAACTCTTTTTTTTCTCTTTTTTTTTGAAAAATGCGGGTTTATATTAATATGTGGTCAGGTTCATGGCTCAATGAATCCTCAAGGTTGTGCAGGATCCGCATACTTAATCCTCAGAAATGTCAGGAAGGTCAAGGTAGACAGATTCTTATGGAAAGGTATGTGATACGAACGACTCTTGAATTCTATCTATTAATAATTAAGTTTAAATTAAGAAGTTAATTATTAATTAATCAATAAAGTAGTTAGTAATAAAAGTATTTAATAATGACAGAATTAACAAAAATTAATAAAAATCAATAAGTTAATAATTAATCAAAAAATTATTTAGTAATATAAAAGGATTTGTAATAAAAATGAATTAATGATTAAGGAATTAATAAAAATGAATAGAAATTAATAATTAAAGAATTAATTATAAATTAAAAACTTACTGAATGTACCTTGAAGAACCTCAATCCATTGTAATGTGTTCATACCATGCATTCACCCCACTCAACTTATAAATATAGTGATCAAGATCGATTATGCCTCCTTGTAAACATTATTGAGTACAAATCCAAACTCAATTATCCCTACGAAGTAACTCCTTGTCCTTGCATTTAGGTCTATTTTTCTCTTATAAGACTATCCGTTCCCAGTTCATTTCAAGTAAGATATGCATTGCCTTCAAACCTAATCCGTGTAGTGATTTTCTAAAAAATGTAGCTTAACTAATGAGTATATATAAGCCCTTGCATATGTTTCTATATACATAAACTTCTATATATATACTCGATTTATGTATATATATTTTTTTATATAAATAAATATTCATAAATGGAGTATATAAAAGTGTACTCGATTTACATACACATGTAAGATGTCTATTGAGTAAAAATGCTCGACTATATTAACCACTTGATTTGGCTCAATGCATTAACACTCTTTTGGCTATTTGGTACTATACAAACTTGCTTTAACACTCGTTGATTTAATATTCATCACTTTTATAAAATTTTCACATCAAGTGTGAAGTAACTTATGGCTCAACTACAAGGCTAGTGCTTTGTGAATAATAAAACCTTATCTTTTTTGTCATCTACAATTATAATTTTTCTAGTATTTTTGCATGTAGGTTTACTCCCCCAAAATTCTAACATGATATCATAAAGTTGTGCAAGCACAACTTTCCACCTATGCTAGTGTTACCTTAGCAAGAATTATATAGTAGAATGTAGAGAGGAAGGGGGAGCTTGTACTCAACTTCATCCCTTGGGTACCTCCCACAACATGTCTTCAAAGATAGCGAGAGAGAGAGAGAGAGAGAGAGAGAGAGAGAGAGAGAGAGAGAGAGAGCATCTACCACTTGCACTCTCAAAAACTTGCTCTTGTAATAGGTTATCTCTTGGACTCATCATAAATACAATAAATACACAAGTCAAAATGACTAGATAATATTCTAAAATGCGAAGGAAACATGATAAATCTTTTTCGTTAGTCCATAGAACGAGGGTGCATGCGTGCGAGCGTGAGCACATGCACGGATCCCTTTGAAACCTCACCTTTAGATTGTTTTTTTGTTGTTGCAGCCAAAAGACAAAAACCATGGTTTAATGTAATAGTAAAAAAAGAGTGAACAAGGCTGTCAATTCATTATCATCTGGTAATTTCATGTATATCAGAATGCAAACAAATGAATATGGTAGCATTAAAATAATTGATCATGATCGTATCATAGGCTATAAAATGCATGATAGCATTGACTTCATTCGATCACCATTCGATCACAGTAGTCCTTAATGCAAAACCAAGAGAACCTCTTGCAACGAGTATTTCCACCAACACTGTAGAAAAGGAGGCAACATGGTACAAGAGAAATTACTCCATCAAACTCCCACAAAGTCAAACTCAACCCTACAAAGGCAAATGCCTGATTATTGAACTAATCTCCTTGTGTCATCATTTAATCATGCACCAAGGGAGCCCGATGTTTCTGGACAATTCAAATAATGTTGCAGCTGTGTTTTAGGTTTGAGAATTTCAGGCTTAGCAAACAAAACAGGAGAGAAGCTTTGCATTCTTGCCTCACTTCTCTCCCATGACTCACGCACCCACTTTCAAAAAGGCAAGGCCTCCTTTCCCTGGAGTGCTCCTACCTACTTCAAGTGCACAGTAATGCTTGTCCAACCCTAATTCAAACTCTCTGCATTAACAGAAAGCATAAAAGCAGTAGATTTTATTAAAAAAAAGATTTTTGTTCAAATGACATGTCCTTGAAAACCTTAACGTTCTCCTGTCAATGCAGCTTGTCCAACCCTAATTCAAACTCTGTGCATTAACAGAAAGCATAGAAGCAGTGGATTTTTTTTATAGAGAGTTTTTGTTCAAATGACATGTCCTTGAAAACCTTAACGTTCTCCTGTCAATGCCACCCGTAACAGAACAATCACGGACTACCACATTTAATTGTTTCTCATCTTAACGATAGATAAGGGACATTATTTCCGGAACATAAGGCTGCGCTGAATTTCAACTCACTTTTGCACATGCCATTGCATATAGATGAAACGTCTCAGCTATATACAATTATTCACTTTCTAAACATGAAACTACAATATATAATTTCATTAGCGTTGAGGGCCCGCTTTCCACACAGAAAAACTAGTACAAACTTTTCCACGAAGTGCTTTATTCATCTTTGTTTAAAAATAAAAATTCAACAAAAGGCTCAGAATAAAACCAACTCTCATGGTCCTGGCATTGTAACTCTTCTTCATCACAAATTTATTCTGAGGTTGTAAGCTTCTTTTTACAGCTGAGCAATTTGTGACAGCACATTTTCATGTGGCGAACACAATAGACTGCTCAGTACAACTATTGCTCTCTCTCGATACAATCCAAACTAATTTACATCACTTGTAGTTGATCTGTCATGCTAGGGGAGAATTCATTACAGATGCTAACAATATTGTGAAACAAGTTGCATGTACAACTTGGATAGCCTCACTGAAGGCCAGCTTCACAAACGCACGCCAGGATCTGAACCGTCATCCAGAAGATAACGATGCAGTTAAAACTTGCAGGTTAGAATAGCCTCCTAGCTTGCTGGTGTCATTCTGTACCATGTATAGAGCATTAAAATTAGTATCGCATGAGCCAAGACGCAGTTGCAACTTGCCCCTTCAGTGACTGGAAAAGAAATAGGCGACCACCATGGCCACAGGTCCATGAGCCAGCATATAGGGCATTGTCAATTCTTGACCAGCAGTAGGACCGGGCTTTCTGCTATCAAGACGATTGCATGCAATCATCATATATGTCTTTAAAAACATTGACACGAATGCACAAATTCTCTGTTACAAGCCTACCTCTCCTGGAAAGAGGTGCTGCTAATTGATTACCCTCATCAACCTTTTGCTTTTTCCATTTGTAGGCCGCTTCCAGAATCTTGAAGTTTGGTTGCATCCCTAGCTCCTCTGGGAACAGGTAGTCAATATATTCCTCGAACCTGTGGATCAAAACAGCAAGCATAATATATGAGAAATCTTAACTTAGAGCAGAAGGTACCCTTGAGTTTACTAAAGCTCCAACTCATTCGTTTTAATGATGAAAACTAAATGAGAAAGTTGGACATGCACCAGTATTCAGAGCCATGCAAAAAAAATGTCCTATATAAAGGAAATAAGTGGCACAAATAGACGACCACTAGTGATGGGCAGGAGAACAAAGCATGTGCAAAGTACTTCCCTGAATCTTCCATTCTTGTAACAATTTCCACTCTTTGATCGGACAATGTGCAAGGACCTTCACCCTCTTCAACTACCCTAACTAATGTACACTCTTGGCCAAATCTGCCTCTATAAGTTGCAATGTACAGGAAGACTTTCTAGAGGCTTACCTTGTGGCTAGGATACTAGCTCAGATATTCTAAACCCTTGTAAAAGAGCAGATAGTCACATACCCTGCAGAGGTGCCATCACTGCTCGTGATTGGTCGCTTCTTCTTCAGCCGCCTGGGCATCTTCTTCTGCACAAGAGCAACGTCTCCAAGCTCACCAAAGCTTTTCTCCATGTCACGCCACTCTTCCAGCAGCATAGCCCGCTCCTCTTTCTGCTCTGGTGCAAGCGTCCTGAAAGACTCAAAAGCCCTTTCAAAAACAGCTGCCCATAGGAAAAAGGGTTAGAGGCCAAAGTTCAATCCTTTCACAAACAAGCACATGAGACAGGTTGAGAATTGAGGTAAAACCATACCACGGGAGCAAAGGACTCGTCCTTGATTCTGTTCGTGATAAGCCTCCGCATCTTCTTCAGCATCATCCAAAGGAAGGATAGCTTCAAACTTTGCATAGCTAACCCACACTTTCAGATGCTTTGTCCGTTCTAACAACCTGTTGTAGAGCTGTCGTGTCCTTTCATGCTCTCCTTCCGAAAACTCGAACTCGATATATGCCTGTTAGTCAGATCTGTGGTCGTAAGCATGGAAATAGAAGACAGCAGCTCATCTGTGCTCAAAAGAATATGTGAAATACCTTCCATAGAAGTTCCGGCGTGCTGAGGACTGGTTGTGCAATCGCTAATTCAAATATAGCCCTGCCTCGCTCAGTTTCCCCTAAGGACCTCTCCAACTCTGCAAACTTACTCCATGCATAGCAGTTTTCAGGTGCCCACTCGACGTATTTCTGATATAAAGTTCGACACCGGTCTAGGTTGCCAAGTTGAAGCTCTATTTCAATATACGTCTTAAAAATCTGTGAGGGGCAAAGAAAGCATCAAAGAAGGAATTAGGCATAGGGGTGAAATACCATTATGCACACACATGCAAGATGTATGCACATACTGCCACGCACATGCATAGACACAAGCATATGATAAGCATATGATAACGAGCAATTCATCATTGTTTACCTTATCTTTAGGAGCCATACCAATGGCAGTACCAAGAAGCCTCCTTGCCGATTTTAAATCCTTTTGCCTGATCTCAAATTGAGCTGCTAGAAGCCAAATCTTAGCAAAGGAAAACTTTTTGTGGGGTATAAGCTTCAAGTATTCCCTGCCGCATAAAAGCACGTGAAGAAGTAAATTGTCATGCATATTACTTGGTCTCTCTCACAAAACTGGAAGCACTCAAAAGTTTGTTCCAACTTTTATAAGTGCTATCTTGCTTTGAAAAATGGGTACAATCAAAATTACAAAGCTAACTATTTGCTTCAGAAAAGGGAGCAAAAAACACTTGATTCATACCGATAGGCATCCCTAGTCCGCTCTATGTCTTCTGCATTCAGCTCTTCAAACAGCGCATAATTGATCCTGAACACACAGTTGTGTTAGTCACCTAAGGAAACTGTTGCAATATCAAATATTGCTACCCATGGCTATTCAAAAAGTAATTGCAAGAAGAAAAGCTAAACAGATAAACATTAGAAGAACACACATTGTGTCACAAAGACGTGAATTTCTAAGCTCGAGGAATTTATGGTGACTGCCATAGTCTGCAAATGATTAAAATAGTTCAAAGGACACTTCAGTGCAATTAATTCCAAGGCAAGGGACTGAAGGTTAGAGAGGGTACAAATCCTTCAGCTAAACGTAGCTCCATCAGCCATGTTTGGGAAGCTGGATTGTGGGACAAGGCAAAAAGTCAAAATTTGCTCTAAGGCTTGCTTTTGGACCACAGTAGTAGATGGAGAGGCAAGTCATAGGCTGAGAAAGTGCTCCAAGGCTATTCTATCACATGCTCATTTTCAACTACTAAGGCAATCCGTGGGTTGCCAAGGATGCCAGAAGCTCAAAACCGAATTTCGTTTTTGTGCTAGGAGCTTCCAGATCAGTTCGTTTTGTTGTATGACTGTTGTTCATGCCTTCCCACAGGCCCGCCCAAATCTGATTTGCACTTCTTCCAGGAGCCTTCCAGGCTAAACTCCTATCAGAATCGCACTATTCCAGGCAGTTTGGAGCTGAATTTGCTTCCATGCGGGAGGATTTGCTGAGCCGCTCTTGCCACAGAGGCTTTCTGGGCAATCCGTGGGTTGCCAAGGATGCCAGAAGCTCAAAACCGAATTTCGTTTTTGTGCTAGGAGCTTCCAGATCAGTTCGTTTTGTTGTATGACTGTTGTTCATGCCTTCCCACAGGCCCGCCCAAATCTGATTTGCACTTCTTCCAGGAGCCTTCCAGGCTAAACTCCTATCAGAATCGCACTATTCCAGGCAGTTTGGAGCTGAATTTGCTTCCATGCGGGAGGATTTGCTGAGCCGCTCTTGCCACAGAGGCTTTCTGGGCTGGCAGACCTGATTTTGCTGTTTCAGATCCACTCTAGGGTCACCAGACAGGCTACCAGGGGCCAAAGTGTTCCAGAAGGAAATCGTTTTTGCTGTTTTCACCTCTTCTAGGGCTACTCCTGATGATTTTGCATGCCAGAGTGCTGAAGAACCGCTCCACACATATTCGTCTGTGGCTGCCATATGCTCAAAAAATAATTTCTCTTTTGTCCTAGGAGCCTTGAGATCAGTTCGTTTTTGTTGCATGTCTGCTGTTCATGCCTTCCCAGAGGCCTAAATCTAGTTCATACTTCTTCCAGGAGCCTTCCAGGCTAGACCTCTATCAAAATCGCACTATTCCAAGCAGTTTGGAGCTCGATTTGCTTCCAGGTGGGAGGATTTGCTGAGCTGCACCTGCCAGGGGTTTCTAGAGCTGCCTGATTTTGCTGTTTCAGATCCACTCTAGGGTCACACAGGTTTCCAGGGTGTCAAATTGGTACCAGATCCATTGTGCCTACCAGGATTGGACTACCAAGGGTCGAAGGGTTCTAGAAGGACATCGCTTTTGCTGTTTTTCACCTCTTCCAGAGCTACTCCTGATGATTTAGCCTGCCAGAGTGCTTGAGAACTACTCGAACATATTCGCATTTTTGCTTGTTGCTGTTTCAAGGTTCCCACAGCCTTCAGATCAGTCAATTGCTCCCTAGAAGCTCTCTTACTGCCTGCCTTGTCGCAGGTAGCCTTTCTTGGCACTTTCTGTGTGCCAAGAACAGCTAGGGTTGGTTGTTTTGCTAGTCTTTGTCCTACCACAACTCCCTTGAAAGGTATCAGAGCTGCCAGGAAAGACTTGGCTGATTTCTCTCTTGCCAGGACTCCCTTAAAGGATATCAGAGCTGCCAGGTTAGAACTATCAGCCAGAATTGGACGAAAGGCTTCCATGGGATATTGCACTACACTGGGATTTCTTTCTGAGATTGAAACTGATGCATAACAGGACGGAAGTGCCTGTGAACGGATTATTCAGTTAGCTGATTTTGGGCTGATGCAAAACAGTATTTTTCTTGCCTTCTGAAGAAATGATAAAGAAATACCAAAAGGGGCGCTAAGTTTAGGGCCAATCGTGTAGAACGAGGCAATCTAGCTCTTGAATCTAGCTCTTAAAATTATTTTGGTTTGCAGTGGGAATTGGCTGAAAATCAAGTATTTGCTGGTTATTATCTGTTCACAGCCCTCTGAAGTTTCCGAAGGCCGGTTTCAATGTGAAACCGGCTTTCAAGAAATTAATGGGCTGCAGACTATAAATAACCAGCAAGTATAACTCACAATAAGTATTCAGCAAATAGAAGCCAACAGATGGGAGCTAGAATGCTCCTGCTCAAGAACAATGACACAGACCAACCCTTGGTGCCCCTTACTAATTCTTTGTTGGATAGAGAGAACTGCAACAGAGTTACACAACAGAGTTTCGCCGCCTACTGCCTTGTTTTGCAGCCTGCTGCCAAATAGAGTTTCGCCGCCTGCTGCCTGCTGCCTCTACTCTCTACCAGCCTGCTGCAGCCTGCCACTACCCTCCAATTTCCTCTACCCTCAACCCTCCCCTCCTCTACCCTCTCCACTCTCCTCCTCCTACTCCTCATACTCCCTTCTGAGTCCTCCTCTACCACTGCTCTACCCTCTCACTCTCCTCCTCCTTTACCCCCTTCTTGAGCCTCCTCCTCCTACTTCTCATACTCTCCCTCCTCCTCCTCCTCCTCCTACTCCTCATACTCCCTTCTCAGTCCTCCTCCTACATCTGTACAAGTGGAGAATGGCAGTGGTGCCAATCTCTTATTAGGCCCTAAGAAATGGCATTGAGAAGCCTGTGTCAATCTCTGTGGAGAATGCCACCAGTGGAGAATGGCAGTGGTGCCAATCTCATACCATGACCTGAAAACATGCACAAGGAATGCTAAACTCACATGTGCAT